>NW_024719662.1:0-10537 GCF_018991925.1 Homarus americanus
TGCAATAGGCCTATCAGTGCTCCAACAAGAAATAAAATTTGAAACAACTGGGGTCAAACAAGTGGCGTATGCTGACGACCTTACAGGAGCAGGAAAAGTGGAGGGCATGAAAAAGTGGTGGGACTTGGTAACATCGAGAGGTCCACAAATAGGGTACCACCCAAACGCCAGCAAGTCCTTCCTCATCGTGAAGCCAGAACATTATGAACGGGCATTGGAGGTTTTTGGCGGAAGTGAGGTCAAAATAACTAAGGACGGCCAAAGACATCTAGGCGCAGTGATTGGCACTACGGACTTCAAGACCGAGTACGTAGCGCGAAAGGTGAATGAGTGGGTTAGTGAAATCCAAGCTCTGTCTGAAATTGCTAACACAGAGCCACATGCGGCCTTTGCTGCATTCACCCATGGAGTCAAGCATCGTTGGAACTACCTGATGCGTACTATCCCTGATATCGGACCCCTCCTCCACCCTCTGGAAGAAGTTATCAGTGTCAATTTCATTCCTAAATTAGTGAAACACCCTGACTTAACCCCAGCAGAAAGAGCACTTCTTGCACTTCCATCAAGACTGGGAGGGATGGGACTAACAAATCCAGAGGAGATTGCTGCCACTGAACATCAAAATTCACTTAAGCTCACGGCAGCCCTCACGGACCACATAATAGCCCAGAATGCAACAGGGGAAGTGGATACCAGTGAAGTAAATAAGATTCGTAGGTCCATTACGACAGATCGACAGCACTGCCAAAATGATAAGTTGCAGCAACTGTTGCTGCAGGTACCAGAAAATTTGAAAAAAAGTAGCTATAGCGCAGGAGGTGGGCGCCTCGAACTGGTTAACTACGTTACCGATAAGGGCAAATGGTTTCAGTCTTAATAAACAAGAATTTACAGATGCCATTGCTCTAAGGTACGGTCGGCCAGTAGGTTTGCCCTCCCAATGCGTGTGTGGCTCTTCCTATGATGGCGATCACGCCATGGTGTGCAAGAAGGGGGGGCTTCATATGCATGAGGCATGACGAGGTAAGGGACCTCACAGCAAATATGTTGAAGGAAATCTGCCGGGATGTCATGGTAGAACCGACCCTCCTTCCATTGGATGGTGAGATCTTCCAACACAGGACTTCAAACACATCTACCGAAGCCCGTGTGGACGTCGGTGCTCGAGGATTCTGGACGCTGGGACAGCGAGCTTTCTTCGACATCAGGATTTTTTATCCCATGGCCGCATGTCACCGTAACCTAGCTCTCGATGCTGCACATAGGAAGAACGAGAACGACAAGAGAAGGGCATATGGGGAGAGAATTCAAAACGTTGATCAAGGCAGCTTCACTCCTCTAGTGTTCACAACCTCTGGTGGGTTGGGACCAAGTGCAAGATGTTTCTGCGCCAGACTCGCGGAGGTGATCTCCGAACAGAAGCAGCAGCCCAGAAGTTATGTTACAGCCTGGATGAGATGTCGACTGTCTTTCTCTCTCCTTCGGTCGGCTTTGCTCTGCCTCAGGGGAACGAGAGCTTCTGCCCCAACTCCGACAACTGCTGCAGATATTGACTATGAGGCTACTGTCACTGAATGCCGCATAGATCTGCGGCTCAACTAATTTAACACAGATAGGATAGCTACTTATGTATTAGGATATTTAATATTAAGGTAATTAAATGGTGGCGAAGGTGTGGCTATTGGGGAGGCTGGAGGCCACGTATTAAAAAAAAAAAAGTAGTAGTAGTAGTAGTAGTAGTAGTAGTAGTAGTAGTAGTAGTACACCAATTAATAAAATTAATAGCAAATTAATACAAATACAGGTAAAATAATATAAATAATAACCATAAATATATACAAAATTTAAAAAATCAATCAAGAGTGAGAAATTATATACATTATATATGTTGTGTTGTCTAAGTAAGATAAACAATTGAGACCCTGCAATTGTGTGTAAATGAGGCAGAAAATCAGATCAGCAACCTGGGACTTGGTCACAATTTTCGTGATGCCATATGGCAACAGGGTCTACCATTAGACAACACAATGCTTCCAATATCTTCCCAGGCGGTAGTACCTCCCTGTTTGGTAGCTGCCTATCTACCTACTGCCATTTACACCACTGCACCGTTCTTGTGTACCTACCTTCCACACTCATTACACATAATTGAGTTGGAGTATTGGTAATTGAAATATTTAACAGAAAATGATTACTGTCCTTGCTTTTTAGGTGTCGTAGGTGCAATTGTCCCTTGGAACTTCCCACTGATGTTGTTGGCATGGAAAGTGTGTCCTGCTTTGGCGATGGGCAACACAGTTGTCTTAAAGCCAGCTACTAACACCCGTTTGTCAGCGCTACTCTTTGCTGAAATCTGTGCTGAGGCCGGGTATGTATGCAGTGTTTTCATTGAGAGAGTTTGTGTGTATTTACAGCTGTAAATATATAAATTTTGCCTGTTTGTTATAATCTGTTCATTTTATTGAAACTATAAAAGTTGTCAAAAAATCGTTTCAATAATGTGGCTTAGAAATAAAGAAAATATAAAAATAAATGAAGAGCATGGATATGTTGATTGAGAGGTGAACATGTATAAAGGCAGTTCTAGCCAAGGCCTTGGCTATAAACTGCGTGGCTGACTCGCCAACCCAGCCGCCTCGTATATGGTCACTTGTAATTAACCCTTAAGGGTCTAACAAATCTTGGGAAGTCTTTCCCCACAAACTGCATTGTAGGTTTAAAAAATCAAATGAAATGTTAGACATACATGTTAGTCAATAGGAAATAACATAATTATTCCTGTACTCACCGCCTATGGTTGTTGGTCAGTCAGAGAACTCGGCGAGACATCATGCCTCAGCACCCTTCTGGGAGTGAAATGTCAGATGCACTACCAACTCACTCCAAGTTCTTACATCTTCATAACACTTTCACATGTTTCCTTATTATTACTCTATATACAATACATTCACCACTCTCTTTTGGGTTAGGGGTGTGAGTGGTACTCAGGGAAATATGGGGTGCACAGTGGCACTTTGCATTCGGCACTCATCCATGTTGTGAGTTTCTTTATCTGAGGTCGTTTGGATATTGATGAACACACCCTGCAGCGACAATGACCCTTGACTCTGTGTTTCCTTGTGCTCCCTGGTACTTCTGGAGGTGGCATGCCCTTAATATAATGATGGGCCTTGTAGTTTGGTGCAGCAAGGCTGGCAGGGCCATGTGGTTGGGATGCAGCACGATCACGGACTCCTGACTTCACTGAGCCATATTTCTCAAGAATCTGGTACACATCATGCACAAATTCCCTTAGTTTTATCTTTTTGCCAGTCTTTACCAGATAATAGATGTAGGAATGCCTCGAAAGAGAGCGGACCCGGGTTCGATCCCCAGGCAGGGTGAAACTATGGGCAAGTTTCTTTATGCCATTTGTCTCTGTCTACCCAGCAGTAATTGGGAACCTGGATGTTAATCGATTTGTGAATCGTGTTCCGGGGTAATGGTTAGTGAGTGCAGTTGGCAAGTTGTCTGGTCTTCTCGGACTATTCCTTGATACTGGGTCACGCAACTCGTTAACTTAGGGTGTGGTTGTTGCGTTTGTGTCAGCTTCTGCACCTTAAACAAACTCATGCCTAAGTGGCCCTTGGGCCGGCCATCCTCGTTACACGAGGGGCACCCATTATTTTATAAGTTGTAGGAATTGAGTACAGCTGCATCAACCAAATGGGAAAACAGTTTCTTGTACCATTTTACAGATTTCCGCGTGGATTCACTACTGATTTGCATGTCGCTCTTGACAACTGAGCGCATGTTTTGTGTGTCCTCAATCACGATGTCAGACTTCATGATTGTATTCCCAGTCTTGTAGTCGATCTTCTTGGAATCAATCATCTGCCCCGTATGTATTGTCAACAAAATAATTTTCTGCACCTTTATGGAGTTATACAATATGACACACTGCAACCAAGAATTCTGAAAAACAGTCATTTACGCGGGTGATTCCCGTTAATTTCTCCGTGTTAACTATATGCGATATAAAAAAATACATCATACTGGCTATACAATGCATCACACAACCAGAAATACCAACCTTACCAAACTAACATGGCCTCAGTCAGTGATCGGTGCAGAGGCCATCAAACTTAAGAGTGCAGAACTTTTTTTTGCTGACTGTACATTTGTTAGTGTTGTACATTTGTTAGTGTTGTCACTTCTCTTTTGTCCTTCCAATGCAGTGTCAATAGGTTATTGCACTCATATTTGTCCTCTTCACCCTTTACAATATTTTCTTTGAACACTGGCATGTGCTTCCTGTTTCTACCCACTGTACCACATGAACCAGTGTTGTTAACATGTAAAAATATACACAGGTCAGGGCTAGAGCACCGTTAAACAAGATGTTCCCCTTCCCAAGATAAGCTTCCATCATCTTTTTTTTTACAATTGCCATGGAAATATCATTTGTAGCTCCTGTGTACACAATAATATCAAACACAATTCTTGTCTCACAGTCACATAAAACAAACACTTTGATTTCAAAGTGATCACGTTTGCTCAGAATGTATGCTTGAATTCAAGACATCCTTTGAACAAGATAAGAGACTTGTCAATTACCAAGTTCTGGATTGGCAAAAATAGGTTTTTCATCTTGCTTTTCAATGCAGTAAACACTGGCCAAATTTTGGACAATGGGTCACTAAGGCCCAAGGTGGTGTTATCAGCAAAGTGAAGGTATTTCAACAGCAGCTTGAACCTGTCACGAGACATGTACTTGGCGAACACAGGTGTTGTGAACACAATGTCTTTGGACCGGTACTCAACCATTGAGTGTTTCATTGCTAATGCAAGAAACACAAAAATTTCAGCTACAGTGTTGGCTTTCCAGCATTGTACGGGTGAGCCATATGAAAATGCTTCTACATCACCACAAAAAACAAAATACTTATTTGTTTCACTTGCAATATTACTGATCAAATCCTCATCAAAAAACACACAAAATTAATCCAAGTAACTGCTATCGTCATCCACATTTGAATGTGCAGTACAGTAGAACGTCGATGTAACACGAGATACGTTCCAGGAGAGGTGTTCCAAGAGATGTCGCTTTAAACCGAATTCTCACTAAATCAAAGTGTTGTTTCAATAGAATAATTTAGTTTGGTACTTGAGAGAAACACAAAATACTAAAGAGACTGAGAGTCTACCCAGATGCACCTCAGCCCATCTCCTAGGATAAACAAAACATTTTTTTTGTAGTATTATGTTAAAACAAACACTCATAAATCAACACAGCTAAAATTATGGGACGTGAAATGGTTTGTGTACTATCGATCAGCTGATGTGAGTGGGTGGTCGCTCTGGAGCCGCCACGCATTGATGCCAGGTCTGGCCTTTTAAGGACAGTCTGGCCTTTTTGAGACCCGCTTGTCTTTTATAAAAAAGAACAACTGTAAACTGTCCTTTTCTGAATTTTAAGTCTATACAGTACTACAAAAAGGTTAGTTATTATTCTCTGTGTATAAATATATACAGTATACTGTATGTAATTTGTCCTCAGTCCATCTCCTAGAATAAACAAACACTCGTAAATCAACACAGCTAAAATTAAGGGATGCAAAATGTTTTGTTTACTAGCGATCAGCTGATGTGAGAGGGTGGTCACGCTGGTGGCACTGACCACCCACCTGACTCACCCAGCACTCACTTTCCTCTCAACTTATTTTTTAATTACTTTATGCTATCGAAAATAGATTTTCACTCAACTTTAGTTAGGCAATTCATCCTCTGAAGATGCAGAGCCCAACTCGACCAGCTCATCATCCACATCACTGTCTAGTGGTGTGGCTGTGGACACATCTGACACACGGGAAGAACCATTTCCACGCTGCAGTGCTTCCAGCACCTTGTTTAACTGCTACAGTGTAATTGCTTGCCTTGATTTCTTGGTCTTTGGGGTAGTTAATGGTGTAGTAGCTGGCCTCTTGGACATAGTGGCGATGGTTGATGCACGTGGTAGAAGGAGATAGTGTCACACAATATGTTCGTTCACTAGAGCGTCAGTGTGAGAACTGAGGATGTGGGAGGGTGTGTGAGGGTGGCGGGCAGCCGTGTAGCGTGCCCAGAGACGCGTCTGGTGGGAAACATGAGGCGCAAAACTTAAAATAGTGTGTATTCCCTTATGATGCACCAGATTGACTCGCGCAAAGTGGGAAAGATTCGCTTTAAATTCAAACATTGTCCTTATTGTGGGTGTCGGTTTAAATCAATAATCTTAAATTGAATCGCTTTAAATCAATGTTCTACTAATAATAATGGGATCATCCTCTCACCAGAAACAAATTGTTTAAAATGTGACAGTCTACCCTCAAGTCTACTTTGTGCTTTGTTATTCATAAAGCACAGAGTAGACTTAAATCTACGACACAAAATGAACTGTCCGTGACCCGTGGAAGGATAGCGTCTGTGACTGGGATGAATGAGACACACTGTAAAATTTAGACACTTATATTCCCTCCAACACTACAAACACAATCAAATAATGGTACACCAATATGCGCACCTCTTAACTTAAACTTTAAACACTACTCTGGGGAATAAAAGTTATACATGACATAGAAATTATTAGAAACACAGGCAACAATAAATTTGAAGTATTAAGAAATGTTAATTGCACACATGAACAGGCCTTAAGGGCTTTCACAAAATAATATCAGTCACTTAGGAAATGGTACTAAAAAATAAGAAATTAAATACTCCACAATGAATAGGCCTTAAGGGTTTCAACAAAATAATATCAGTCACTGAGGAATGGTAATAAAATATAAGAAATTAAATACTCTACAATGAATAGGCCTTAAGGGCACTCAACAAAATTATAGCACCTCAACAGATGTACACTTCCTAACCTAACCTAACCACTACTCTGGGGAACAAGGTTATACCTGAGATCAGAATTATGAAGAACAATTAGAGGCATTAAAAGAATCAAATCACAGTATCACTCTGGTTCCACTTAATGGCACAAACATTCAAAAAACACTACTATCGAAATTATTTAAGAAATATTAAACTACACACGTCAAGATAATATCAGTCTGAGGAATGGTGTTAACTACACCCGTAATAAGGAAGATAAAATGTTCCTCTAGGTATCTCCTAGAATCCTAGACTCACGGTCTCAGTGTGTGACCATTAATATACTCAGATAGCCCCAGTGTACTCCCAGTGCGTCCATGGGCAGGAAGAGAGTGAGCCAATCAGACCTTGCGCAGTTGAGAGAAACTTTAGCTTCCCGTTAGCAAGAGGGTTTCACTAGCTGCTCGGGACATGTGGGGTTGTGCACCGGAGTGGTAAGAACTGATCACCCACTGCTGATGCTGGTCCCGTGTCGTTTTAGTTGTCGGGAGCACTCGTTCACTCAAGAGATCCTTTGCTACCCCGCTAAACAGTGACAGGCCTACACTGATCGGTCCAATGGCGACAATCGCCACCCTCAATCATCAACGGCAGTCAATCTCTCGCAGTCAACTCCAGTCAACTCCAGTCAACTCCAGTCAACTCCAGTCAAGTGGGTTCTGACGGAAACCCTGAAATGAACTCACTGTTAGCTCTAGTTTACTTTATCACTGCCCTATCTAACCCTGTCTGAGATCGAATGAGACTTACTTGTTATACTGCAATAGCGCAGCACAGGTGACTAGGCCACGTGACTATTTCTGATGGACGCGCGGAACGTCTTGTCTGTGTGAATGCTCTCCGGGACTGGCCTAGCCAGCGTCGCGTCTCCCCAAGGCGCTAGCTTGGGCCTACGTGATATATTTTCCGCCTAACTAATAACTCCTTGGGACACCCGTAACATTATTCAGACTGCTAAACGATCTATAATAATTTCAAATTCAATAATAGTCCCTTAACTTCATGAATCGCATCATTATTAATTCGGTAAATTACATTTAATATCATATAGGCCTAGTTCCGCAGTCTCTCGCTACGAGCAGGCAGCGCTCCCTCCCCTCAGATGACCTTGAACGCTCAGTATCACTCATGGCGGGGCATTTGAAATTACTCTGAAATTTCTGGATATCACATATATATATATATATATATATATATATATATATATATATATATATATATATATATATATATATATATATATATATATATATATATATATATATATATATATATATATATATATATATATCGTATATCTCGGCTTATAAGACGGAATTTGAACATTAAAAAAATCTGCCCAAAGTTAGGGGGTCGTCTTAATCACCAAGTATAAAATTCTTACCTCTTAAATATTGCGTGTCAAGAGTGGTGATGGAAACATGGTAAACCACTCACAAAGTCCTACCAGGGAAAGTGACCTTGACTGTGACCGCCTGTAGCTATTTTTAGCCGTCCTTGTGTTCGGAGGTGGTCAGTAATGCATATCTGTATATTTACTGATCATAATACTTATCTCCTATAAATAATTAATTTAAAATTAATTTTTTTACAAAGAATATTCAGTAAATGACTGCGTTAATTCTTGAAACTATAGACAGTGGTAAATTTAGGATATAAATGATGAACAGAAGTCACGTCATGGATTCGGAGTTTGGTCCTTAATGATCACCATAAATGTCTGGTCAACTTCACCTACCAGGTATAATGGTAGCCTCCCTTTTTTGCGAAACAAGTATATAAATTAAAGAAAATACTTGCAGTGTGTTTAATATATTACAGTATATTATAAATAAATAAATAAACAAATAAATCGGCAAATCTATTTCAAGTAAATGGAAATATTTTACTCACACTGACATTAGTTCCAGTTAAATAACTGACGCTTAAGTGAGTCACTAGTGTACACCAGCCGGTAAAATTTGATGCCAATACTTTAAGTGAATTGGCCTTATTTTAAATAACCAACCATAAATAAATGCAAAAAGGAAAAAAGATCAAAGGTGAGAAAAATTATATTGTATGTATGTTGTGTTGTCAAAGGAAGAGAAACAATTGAAACTCTGCAAGTGTGTGTAAATGAGGCAGAAAGATAGATCAGCAACCTAAGACTTGGTCACAATTTTCGTGATGCCATATGGAAGTAGGATCTACCATTAGACAATACTGTACATTATGCTTCCAATATCTTCCCAGGCGGTAGTATCTCCCTGTTTGGTAGCTGCCTAAAATTTTTAGTAATATTACTTTGATACAACATGATAAATTAGACAAACAATGAAAATAAACAAACAAAAGTTATTTACCAAGACCTTCTCTCTGAGAACAGAGGGTAAGAGATGGAGGGGAGATAAGAAGGCTATTTATAGCCCGTCTTTGTGTCGGAAGTCAACCGCACTATAAATAATTCATTTAAAATTTATATTTTTACATAGAATATTCAGTACATGACTGCGATTATAAAATAGGCCGAGATATACGGTATGTAATATTTATGTGTGTGTGATGTAAACAGAGTGCTTGGCCTCTCTCTCTCTGTGTATGGGTGGAATTCGTGGTTTACAGTGAGTGATACGAATGTCGTAACATTACTAGGCTGAAGGCGCCTGAATACTACTTAAACACATCAAAACTATGTTAATTGATCACTGTATAATAAATTCATTCACTCATAATTTCAAATTCCCTTATCATCCTGTGTTATATACAGAAATACTTGAGTCCCTGAGCGAGTACACAAAAAGAAAACGGAGGACTAAGACATCCTGAAGTGGATAGAGAACGGACATCTCTACTGGGGGACTCAAACGTTTCTCATGTTTTGTGGGCGCTGTAGCATAATATGAATAATATGTAAATTACAATTTACTTATATATAGTAAATTGTAAAAATTTAAATAAAAGAAAAACTAAATACGTAGCGTTTAAAGTGTACTGTACAGTGTTGTGGCTTGGCGCGGGGTTATGCAGTGTTTACAGTTCACGTTCGACATCACATGTTCAATTGATTTATGTGTTTTGTTTGTGAACAATTGCAGAAATAATTTATGTAATATTTATGTATACAGTATACCTGTACAGTATATGTAAATTGTAAAATTTTAAATAAGAGAGAAAAACAAAATACATAGCGTTTTAGACCCGCGCGCTCTGTTTACTCCACACGTTCAGTTTGAAACACGTGTGAAGTTTTTAAGCGTCCTCAGTGAATTCTGATTACTGTTTCTCCAATTTTGTGACTATGGAAAAGAAGAATATCTCTGGGAAGCGTTCTGGTGATCGCATTTCCGGTGGTGATCGTAAAAGAAAGGCTATAACACTTGAAGAAAAGCTTCATGTTTCATGACTCCTCAACATCAACCTTCTCCCCCATCAAGTTATATTCATATTTTTTCAAGGTAAAGTGTAACATTTGCTGTATGATTTCATTATTAGATATGAATGTAACATTTATTTAGACTGTGCTATCCTTTGTGTTAGGCTAACTACGAAATTTTTTTTCGATTTGGAGTAATCTGCACCTAACCCTATTTTCTCCATAAGCCCTGTTATTTCTATTACACGAATTTCTATAACACGATGTTTTACAAGAACACAACTA
>NW_024719663.1:0-11662 GCF_018991925.1 Homarus americanus
AGGGTTGATGGTTCAGCATTGGGGGTGATGGTTCAAAGTGTTGTGTTGATGGTCTGTGTTGGGGTGATGGGTCAGTGCTGGGGTTTGATAGTCCAGTGTCAGTTGATGGTTCAGTGTTGTGCTGATGGTTCAGTGTTGTGCTGATGGTTCAGTGTTGGGGTTGATGGTTCAGTGGTTGGGGTTGATGGTTCAGTGTTGGGGTTGATGGTTCAGTGTTAGGGTTGATGGTTCAGTGTTGGGGTTGATGGTTCAGTGTTGGGGTTGATGGTTCAGTGTTAGGTTAATGGTCAGTGGTTAGGGTTGATGGTTCAGTGTTGGGGTTGATGGTCTGTGTTGGGGTGATGGTTCTAGTGTTGATGGTTCAGTGTTGGGGTTGATGGTCTAATGTTGGGGTTGATGGTCCAGGTTGGGGTTGTGGTTCAGTGTTAGGGTTGATGGTTCAGTGTTGGGGGTTGATGGTTCAGTGTTGGGGTTGATGGTTCAGTGTTAGGGGTTGATGGTTCAGTAAGTTGGGGTTGATGGTTCAGGTTGGGGTTGATGGTTCATTGTTGGGTTGATGGTCTGTTGGGGTGTTAATGGTCTGCGTTGGGGTTCATGGTTGATGGTTCAGTGTTGGGGTTGATGGTTAAAGTGTTAGGTTGATGGTTCAGTGTTGTTGATGGTTCAATGTTGGGGTTGATGGTTCAGTGTTGGGTTGATGGTCTGTGCGTTGGGGTTGATGGTTCAGTGTTGAGGTTGATGGTTCAGTGTTGTGGTTGATGGTTCAGTGTTGGGGTTGATGGTTCAGTGTTGGGGCTGATGTGTTCAGCAAGCTAGGGGTTGGATGGTTCAGTGTTGGGATTGATGGTTCAGTGTTAGGTTGATGGTTCAGTGTTGGGGTTGATGGTTCAGTGTTGGGGTTGATGGTTCAGTGTTAGGGTTGATGGTTCAGTGTTGGGGTTGATGGTTCAGTGTTGGGGATGGTTCAGTGGCGGGGTTGATGGTTCAGTGTTGGGGGTTGATGGTTCAGTGTTGTGGTGATGGTTCAGTGTTAGGTTGATGGGTTCAGTGTTGAAGGCGATGGTTCAGTGTTGTGTTGATGGGTCAAAGTTGGGGTTGATGGTTCAGCGTTAGGGTTGCTGGATGGTTCAGTGTTTGCTGATGGTTCAGTGTTGGGGTTGATGGTTCAGTGTTAGGGTTGATGGTTCAGTGTTGGGGTTGATGGTTCAGTGTTGTGTTGATGGTTCAGTGTTGGGGTTGGGGTTCAGTTGTGTTGGGTTCAGTGTTGGGGGATGGTTCAGTGTTAGGTTGATGGTTCAGTGTTAGTTGACGGTTCCAGTGTTGTTGATGGTCTAGTGTTGGGTTGATGGTTCAGTGTTGGGGTTGATGGTTCAGTGTTAGGTTGTGATGGTTCAGTGTTGGGGTGATGGTTCAGTGTTGGGGTTGATGGTTCAGTGTTAGGTTGATGGTTCAGTGTTGGTGTTGATGGTTCAGTGTTGGGGTTGATGGTTCAGTGTTGGGGTTGATGGTTCAGTGTTGGGGTTCATGGTTCAGTGTTGTGAGGTTGATGTCCATAGTGTTGGGGTTGATGGTTCAGTGTTAAGGTTGATGGTCCAGTGTTGGGGTTGATGGTTCAGTGTTGTGTCTGGCGGGTTGATGGTTCAGTGTTGGGGTTGATGGTTCAATGTTGTGTTGTTGGTTCAGTGTTGGGGTTGATGGTTCAGTATGGGGGTTGATGGTTCAGTGTTGGGGTTGATGGTTCAGTGGGGAGTTGATGGTTCAGTGTTGGTTGATGTTCAGTGTTGGGGTTGATGGTTCAGTGTTGAGGCTGATGGTTCAGTGTTAGTTGATGGTCTGTAAAGTTGGGGTTGATGGTTCAGTGTTGGGTTGATGGTTCAGCGTTGGGGTTGATGGTTCAGTGTTGAGGGGTTGGTGGTTCAGTGTTGGGGTTTATTTGTCCAGTGTTGTGTTGATGGTTCAGTGTTGAGGTTGATGGTTCAATGTTGGGGTTGATGGTTCAGTGTTGGGGTTCGTGGTTGATGGTTCAGTGTTGGGGTTGATGGTTCAATGTTAGTTGTTGGTTAAGTTAAAGGTTGATGGTTCAGTGTTGGGGTTGATGGTTCAGTGTTGAGGTTGATGGTTCAGTGTTGTGGCTACGGTTTAGTGTTGGGGTTGATGGTTTAGTGTTGTATGATGGTCTGTGCAATAGGGCTTGAGTTTTGGTTCAGTGTTGGGGTTGATGGTTCAGTGTTAGCTGATGGTTCAGTGTTGTGCTGATGGGTCAGCAGCCAGTTGATGGTTCAGTTGGGGTTGATGGTTCAGTGTTGGGGGTTGATGGTTCAGTGTTGGGCTGATGGTTTGGTGTTAGGGTTGATGGTTCAGTGTTAGGTTGATGGTTCAGTGTTGGGGTTGATGGTTCAGTGTTAGGTTGATGGTTCAGTGTTGGGGTTGATGGTTCAGTGGTTGGGGTTGATGGTTCAGTGTTAGGTTGATGGTTCAGTGTTAGGGTTGATGGTTCAGTGTTGGTTGATGTGGTTCAGTGTTAGTTGATGGTCTTGTGGTTAGGTTGATGTCTGTGTTGGGGTTGATGGTTCAGTGTTGGGGCTGATGGTTCAGTGTGTTGAAGTGATGGTTCAGTGTTGGGCTGATGGTCTGTGTGTTGGGGTTGATGGTTCAGTGTTGGGGTTGATGGTCTGCGTTAGGGTGATGGTCCAGTGTTGGGGTTGATGGTTCCAGTGTTGGGGTTGATGGTTCAGTGTTAGGTTAATGGTTCAGTGTTAGGGTTGATGGTTCAGTGTTAAAGTTGATGGTTCAGTGTTAGTTAATGGTTCAGTGTTAGGTTGATGGTTCAGTGTTGGGGTTGGATGTTCAGTGTTGGGGTTGATGGTTCAGTGTTAGGTTGATGGTCTGTGTGTTAGTTGATGGTTCAGTGTTGGGGGTTGATGGTTCAGTGTTGGGGTTCATGGTTCAGTGTTAGGGTGATGGTTCAGTGTTGGTTGATGGTTCAGTGTTGGGGTTGATGGTCTGTGTTAGGCTGATGCAGGTTCAGTGTTGTGTTGATGGTTCAGTGTTGGGGCTGATGGTTCAGTGTTAGGGGTTGATGGTTCAGTGTTGGGGTTGATGATTCAGTGTTGGGGTTGATGGATTCAGTGTTGGGGCTGATGGTCTGTGCGTTGGGGTTGATGGTTCAGTGTTGGGGTTGATGGTTCAGTGTTGGGGTTGATGGTTCAGTGTTGGGGTTGATGGTTCAGTGTTGGCGTTGATGGTTGATGGTTCCTGGAAGTGTTGGGGTTGATGGTTCAGTGTTAGTTGATGGTTGGTCTGGGCTGGGTCTGTGTTCGGCAGGTCAGTGTGTTTGCAGGTCAGTGTGTTTTGGCAGGTCAGTGTGTGTGTATAGCAGGTCAGTGTGTGTGTGTGTGCAATGTCAGTGTGTTTGAAGGCCAGTGTGTGTTTAGTAGGTCAGTGTGTGTTTGCTGTCTAGTGTTTGTTTAATAGATCAGAGTGTTTGCCAGTTCAGTGTTTGTGTTTGGCAGGTCAGTGTGTGTTGAACAGGACAGTGTGTGTTGAATAAGTCATTGTGTGTTTAATAAGTCAGTGTGTTTGGCAGGTCAATGTGTGTGTTTGGCAGGTCTGCGTTTGTTTAATAGGTCAGAGTGTTTGGCAAAAGTTCAGTGTGTGTTTAGCAGGTCAGTGTGTGTTTAACAGGCTGTGTGTTTAGCAGTTCTGTGTGTGTTTAGCAGGTCAGTGTATGTTTAACAGGTCAGTGTGTGCTTAGCATGTCAATGTGTTTGGCAGGTCGGTGTGTTGGCAGGTCAGTGTGTGATTGTGGTTGATGATCGTTGAAGGAGGACGAATTAACGTTGAACTAGAGGTTTGTAACATGGGGTGGAGCAGGTGTGTGTGTACGTGTTTGGCCTGTCTACCTGTGACTAAGAACACCTGCATTTAAATAATGGTGTGGGTTGGGAGGAGAACTTACCATTGCGTTTATAAACACACACACACACACACACACACACACACACACACACACACACACACACACACACATATATATATATATATATATATATATATATATATATATATATATATATATATATATATATATATATATATATATATAAAAGACAGAGATAAAAACTGTTGTTGTGAATATGTTTGTCTCAAGGATGGGTCAGCACTTCTCGCCAACAAGTTTTACAATGTATGCAAATGTCGATATGTCTTGTGCTGGCTAACCTTACTTGGTGTCTCCTACTGTGTCTTATATAATGTTCAATTACAACATTATGCACCAGCATAATCTTAAAAAATAACTAGCCTATGTTTACACGACATATATCTAATACAACGTAACGGAAGGAGACACCTGTGTATTTAACAGTGAGTAAGAAACAGCAGTGTTAGTCACGCCAACGTGTTTGCAGAGTTTTGCGAGTTAACATCGCTCCTACATTTGTTAGCTTAGAGTGAAGAAACACAGGTAAACAATTGTATATTCTGCAGTGTGTTATATTTAACATAACACACATACAAGTAACACTGTACCATCAATTACTTATAGCAGCATAGAAGGGATGTCACAGGATCATGTAGTGAGTTTGTGGTAGAAGATGTCTAAAAGACCCTTTAATTCCAATACATAAACAATTTATTTTTCAACATCCACTTATATTTCAGAATTTTGCTGTTAATGTGAAACAAGTGAGTCCTATGCTCGATAGAACGCAGAACGAGCAGACATTCCTTAGCAAGTTGTTGCGTCATTCTCTAAAGAATGCACTGCCATATTAAAGCATTATAAAAAGTATCGAGTAGTGGTTTGAATTTCTCTATGATGCAGCCTGCTATTGTTTTCGCCATTTTTCACAAATGGAGCGGCGCTACAGCTAACCCCATTAAAAAAATATCTCAGCTATATACCGCCGCTACTTAAAAGTTCCCAGCACTTACTATTACTTACTACCCCAGTAATAACTTTACTATTACTACGTTCACCGAGGCTTTCCGTAATGTCATATGATGATATTCCCCTGCCGGAGGTGACGTTACACACTGCAAGATAACAAATATGGAATAAGTAGCAATAGCATATACATCATGTAAGTAACGGCCACACTATTACATAAGTAGCATAAGACACTATCATGCTTATGACAGACTGGTATGTTATTTTGGGACTACCAGGGATGAATGCGCCAGTCCTAGTTTCTATTATGTTCACATAGTTAGTTACGTAGGTGTCAGAGTAACGCTACCTGACCACCTGTCACGTGGATAATGGGTAGTCCCATTAGAGGTTCACGGCGCCATAAGCTCGTTGAACAGGCTTTGTGAAATAAACAGAGTCTAGGACTGCTTTAGTATCCTGGTGGTCCAGAGGTAGCGTTCCCCGGTCATTCAGTCAGCGGCTCGTGGCCGGGTTCGAATTCTGGCGGGTTGAGGTGTTGATTGTATGTAGAAGTCCGCGTGCTTTATTGGGCTAATGAAATATACTGTACAGTATGTAAGTAACAAGACACTGTCACTTATACAGATGTAATTAAAAAGGCACTGATTGCAGGCATTGAGTATCACTGAAATTTACAGACGTTGAGTAACACTGATTATAGGCGTTGAGTAACACTGATTACAGGTGTTGAGTAACACTGATTACAGGCATTGAGTAACACTGATTAAAGGTGTTGAGTAACGCTAATTAATGGCGTTGAGTAACATTAATTTACAAAAGATAAATAACAATCATTAAGAGTTAATTAATATACATTATGCATGTCAATTACAATCATTATCAGTTTTCTGTATTCAACTGTGACCTATACTCATTGCTACCCTAAACAATGGTTTAGTGAGGGTATGACCTACATTATAAACTGATGTCTGTTGTAGGTGGATGGAAAGAGAAAAGGCTGTTGAGAGAACCATACACTAAACTGCGAGGACTGAAGACGGAAAGGATGATGAAGGTCGACTAACGGAGCTCCCGTGTATAGCCTAGTGTGGGTGTAATGATAAGAACCTTGTGTATTGGTGACTGGGACTGAACTGAATTTTTATGTCATTGGGTCCAAAAATGTTAGATGTTGTGTAGAAATAAAGTGTGACGAGGCTAAAGAAATAAATCTATTATTTAGGACGCAATCCTTCCATAGTTAGAAATTATGTGATGATGAAAAGTTAATCGATATACTGTACCAAGTAAAATTAATGTTTAGAGAGAGACATGAGAGCTTGTCTTGGTAATATTAGTGTGACAAGGTTTTTTCGTGCCCAATCAAGACAGGTTGTAGTATTGCTGGCGATTCGTAGTGGCGAGAGAGACTCAACAGACACCAGCGAAATCGGATACAATTTTACGCTTTTATTTGTGTCACAAAGAAGTGTGAGATGCTGAAAGGAATAGAAAGGGTGATCAACGTCACCAATATAGAGTAAGAAAAGGGTAGGAAAAATATTGAGCAATGAGGCACTTCAGTATTGATAAGAAATGAATCTGAACAAATTATCCTTAGAAACAGATGGTGTCATTCATGAACTTGATGTTTCAGAGCATAACACACAGGAGAAGGGTTCAGGAAACAAAGAGGTTTGTTTAGACAAGGGTGTGGTGATGAAGGTATTCGTGAGATACAGTTGGAATGAAGTTTTTGTCTGCTACTGATTTTTTTTTTTTTTTAGATTTTGCTCTCGGGAAATAAATATTTTAGTGAATTGTTTTCGTATGAACTTGTGCTTGGGCTTTTTAACTATAAAACGGAAAGAAGCTTTTGGTCTCATAAGATTTTTATGAAAAATGATCCTGTGTAGGTGCCAGGGCGTATTAGTGTGAGATGTTTTGTTCAGTGAGTTGCAGGCGCTTGTGACGTTGGTGCCACGAAAGTATTTGCTTTGATGTCTATCAGATACCCGTTGTTCTTTCTGTATTCATTTGCAAACGAACTTTGCTGCTTTTGTGCTTATTTAAGTATATTTATGTGTGTGAGTGTACATAGGCCGTATAAATGTGATGGTGGAGATAGTGTTCTATAAGTAGACTTTATCAAGGTCTTTCGAGAAATGCTAGAGTTCAGTTAGTTTTGGCTTTTGTGTTATTTTCGTTTTTGTTTTGTATTAAGTCTACAGCGAAGTATATGCCGAGGTGTTTGTGTGTATTGTAAAGTGCTCAAATGTGTATTGTGGAAGAAGGTTTGGTGAATATATCTATACAATTCGTTTCTTGTTCTAAATGACATCTGCCACGTTCCCATTCCATCACTGTATTTCAGTCAAGCTTGAAATAGCTCCACACATCATTTGTCTTAACTGGTTTATGCATTAAAGTGTCGTTTGCAAAAAAAAGCTGAATTATAGTTTACATGAAAGGATAATTTTCTGTATATGCAGGAAGACGAAAAAGTCTAGTCATTTGAGTACACTGAGGTAACAGTCAGGTGGGAGGATCACCAATAAGTACACGTGTTGTGTCCTGACAAAAAGATTGTATCCAGTCAAGGATTGACCCTTGAGGCAGTTTTTCTTAAGATTACGGGTCAAGTAAGGTTTTTAAGGCTTTGGAAAGAATCTAATATAATGGTGGCACCTTGACCTGAGCTTAGTCTGTTTAGGAACTGTGAGATGAGGAGTGACATTAAGTTGCGATTTGTCATTTAGTTCTCCTAGGAGCAAGTTTGAGTTTGTTGTTGTATGTCCAAGTGATCTATTTTGTGTTTCAGTATAAGGTGTTCAAGAACTTTGCAGAGAATGGACGTGAATACTAAGGAAGCTGTAATTTGATGCGTTTGTTAAAGCCAATGAGAGGAATCTCATGGTGATATTAAATCCAGGAGAATGTGCACAGTAGTTAGGGTTATAAGCTGGTGATGTTGTCTAGTCCAGTGACTTTTGCTTCTTCCAGTGTCTCCATGAAGCTTAAAAGCCGTTACTAGAGAAGGCCAGCGTTCGGTAACTAGGGTTGTTGTCTTATGTGAACTTTGATTAAAACTGTATTGAGTATTTGTGTATTATCTCTGGGTTTAGTAAGGCAACATCCTTTTAATATTGAAAAGAGTTTGGGAGTTTAATTAACATATGCTTGCAAAGTGTGTAGCTGTGGCCGTGTGTTTTTCTTTCTTATTGTCCGTCTTTAGTGGTTTTGTAAAGTGTAAGTAAGTCCTGTCTGTCTACAACCTTTTTTTTTGGCAGGCACTGGATGGTGTTATGTATGGAATGCAAACGTTTATGCGGATGTTCCAAATTTGAGCTTTGAGGGTCGGATGTAGTTTGTTGAAGAAAAAGAAGGTATAATTTATAATGTTTGTTCTGCGTTTTGTTTTGTCTTGCTGGTTCAAAGTTCGCATTAATAAATAATCGTCGTCAAGGTCACTGAGCTCTGCCAAGCTTTCTTTGATCTAATTAGAAGAAAGTTGTTTGTGAAGAACAGGTAAAGTTTGTTGGATGTCTCTAGTTGATTGTTATGATGTCTGTGTCTATTCATTGAGATCTGTATTTGTGTTGATTCAAGTAATGTTTGAGTGAACGCGAATATGCTTTGTCTGTAAAGTTTCACGGAGTTCTCCCTGTCTGTGTGTTGGTGGGGTTTTGATGTCAGTGTTTTAGAGAGATCAACGAGTGAGATGGATGTTCAATCTGGCATTTTAGAGGTTGAAGTCACCTAAGAGTCTGATGTATGATGAAGAATGTGAAAGTACGGTAACGGTGGAAAATCAAGAATCGTTATGATGGATAGAAAATGAAGACGGAATATGGAAAGAAATATAATGAAAGGAGGTGGGAGAAGGTGTGATGGAGTGGAATAAAGAAGTGTGGTAATGAGTACTGAAACTGTAGTGTGGGAGCATGAAGAAGGAAGTTGAGGAATCAGTGTGTAGAGCATGGTTAAAAATGCAGTGATATGAGTACGTTAATGGGGTGTGATAATGACTGAGAGAGAAGACTTGTTGGGGTGTTCAGTTAGGTGAGCGTGGCCCTGAACAGCTGTGATGTAGCTGAGTCTACTAGCACTATTCATAACTGTAGTGTTAACATGTACTGCACCGCATTACTTAAGAACAAGTGATACTATTCATAAAACCTGCCTTCTAGTTATTTCATCAAAGTTCTTGTTTACTATAAAAAAGAGCTTGACCATATTTATACTGTACACAGGAAGTCACTGAAGACGTGCGCAGCCATATGCATATACATAAATAAGATCAACGCCCATATGCATTCACAGACTCTCTCTCTCACACACACACACACACATTAATACACACACATATTGAACCACCCTTAACAAATATACATATACATGTCTATCTCTACAATTCCATATAAATAACAGAATATCAAAATCAAATACATATTCTGAGGCCGGAGTTTTAGTCCTGCTCTCAGTCATCCTTGATGTATGGTCTGGTTGGTGGTAAGTGTCAGGTCGACGTTAAACTAGGTTTACACTTAAATAGTAATGCTGGATGCGGAGCTTTATAACAGTAAGTGTGAATTGTTAAGAGAGGGTTCATGAGGGCAAACTGCACCTTGTGTGTGACTCTAAAATGTCCAACAACAAATATGTCAGTCGAATGGCGGAGCGATAAGAAAAGTCAAGATTTATTTCATAATTTAAATTTAGCTCAAGTATACCTGGGAGACAACGTGCAAGGCGACGAGACACGTACAACAAACGTGGTTGCGATGATGAAATTAAGATGGAGAGAGTATTAGAGTGGTTATTACGGGAGGTGATGAATAAAAGACGTTCGTAATCACAGAATTCTCTACCCCATCAGGTTAACAAACGGATTTATTGTAAGAAATCATCAGTAAGGTGTTAATGTGATAATGGAGGATCTCGTGAAACGGTGTGGTAGCGCTAAGATGTGGATTTTATATAACACGATGGTTATTACGACACGTGAATAAGATAAAACAGTAAAAATGTAGGATATTTATGTTTATGTGGTGATGAATGTATCAGCGAATGTCCACACATAAATATAAATCTTTTTACTTAGCTGCTGTTCAGGCTTGATCACCAAAGCGAAAAAGTGTAATATTAACTTTGAAATATCGTAATGTAATGGCAACATCAGGATTTTATCAATATCTGTCTGCTATTATTCCACAGATAAAGAAATTATTACACGTATTACATGCTTGCCATATTGGCAGGTGCCTTCATTATTATTGGCAGACTATTGGGCTAGCTGGTGCCTGTTGCTGCTGGCGGGTGCCTGCTGCTATTGGTGCCTGCTGCTCTGGGGTGCCTGTTGCTGGAGCTCGTTGCTGGCAAGAAAATTGCCATGGCAGCCTGTTGCCTGGGGTGCCTGCTGCTATTGCGCCCGTTGCCTGCGCCCGTTGGCTGGTGCCTGCTGCTATGGGTGCCTGCTGCTGGCTGGTGCTCATACCTGGGCGGCGCCTGTTGCTATTGGCTGGTGCCTGTTGCCTGGGGTGCCTGCTGCTATTGGTGCCCGTTGCCTGCGCCTGTTGCTATTGGGCGCCTGCTGCGGCGCCCGTTGCTATTGGTGCCTGCTGCCTGGGGCGCCTGCTTTGCCATTGGTGCCTGCTGCCTGCGCGCCTGCTATTGGTGCCCGTTGCTGCGGGTGCCTTGCTGCTATTGGCAGCCTGCTGGCCCGGTGCCTTAAGCCATATTGGTGCCCGTGCCGCCATGGGCAGCCTGTTGGCTGGCGCCTGTTGCCTGGGTACCTGTTGCCATTGGTGCTGATGCTATTGCCCGATCTTTATTGACATACCCGATGCCAATGGAAACCCGGAGTTTCTAATTGAGCTGTTTCATACTTGCCGATCACCAGACCAAGGCGTCCGGTTGGCTTATTCCCGCGCCTTAGCACAGGCAATCCACAGGAGACGACACTGGCTCAAGGTCCCTCAACTGGAGCCTGGCGAGTCTTCAATTCGTGGTAACGTCACAGCATCAGCACATGTAAAAAATTGATAAAATATAAAATCAAAAATAGCCAGATTGTTATTACGATCATTATTCTCCATGTGAAGGCTAATGATAGACAGACAGATAAAGATAAATATTGCATATCTTTGCGTCAAATAGGTAATCGTCCGGATCGTTCTTTAATACGAGTTACTTTTTGTTTTATTGTTTTAATTTGCAGAATGAAAAGCTAATTCATAAATTTCTAAATTTGCGGGTTTCTATAGTTAGTTATGCAATCCGTTGTTTGTTATCACAACACGATCGACCTATACCTGAATTGATACATTAATCCAGGTTAAGTTACATTAGGTTTGTGATCATATAGTAATAATAATGCTACATACAAAATAATGATGAGTTCACATTACCACAATACAAGTTACAAAAGTTATTTCATGAGGAAAATAAAGTATAGCAGGATGGAACAAGATTAAGTGGTATCGAATACAAATAATAAAGCGTAAAAAATTATTATATAACTGAGAATGGCATGATTTATTTGTTCAATGATAACATTTCATAAACTATTAATTTTATATATGCAAATCCTGGCAATTAAGCTACATATGATCAAATTTATGATCGTACCGCATCGGTCTCGTGGGAAACCATTATGAAATTCATTATCACTGACCCCCTGCCATCAAAGTACGCGTCCAATAATAATAACGATAATTGCAGGTGTAAACTCAAGGGCTCTGACATATGATATCATACAGCAATACGTAACCGAACGAAGCACAACAA
>NW_024719664.1:0-2679 GCF_018991925.1 Homarus americanus
GCCCAGTATAACAAAGTCCCATATCAGGCATAACAAAGTCCATGATCGATTATATCAAGATCCCCTGGTCAGTATATCAAAGGGCCTTGTCGAGGTAAGACAAAGTCCCTGATCGAGTATAACAAATTCTCTTATCGAGTATAACAAAGTCCCTTATCGAGGTATAACAAAGTCCTGATCGAGGTATAACAAAGTCCTCTGGTTGAGTATAACAAAATCCCTGATCGAGTATAACATATCCCTGATCGAGTATAACAAAATTCCCTGATCGAGTATGACAAAGTCCCTGATTAATTTTACAAAAGTCCCCTGGTTGAGTATAACAAAAGTTCCCTCATCGAGTATAACAAAGTCCCCTGGTCGAGTATAACAAACCCCCTCATCGAGGATAACCAAAGCCCCTCATCGAGTATAACAAAGTCCCTCATCGAGTATAACAAAGTCCTCTGGTTGAGTATAACAAAGTCCCTGATCGAGTATAACATATCCTGATCGAGTTTAACAAAATTCCCTGATTGAGTATGACAAAGTCCTACTTAATTTTTAAAGTTCCTGGTTGAATATAACAAAGTTCCTGATCGAGTATAACAAAGTCCCTGGTCGAGTATAACAAACCCCCTCATCGAGTATAACAAAGGTCCCTAATCGAGGTATAACAAAGTCCCTGACTGAGTATAACAAATTCCTTGATCGGTATAACAAAGAGGCCCTAATCGAGAATAACAAAGGTCCACTGATCGAATATAACATATCCCTGATCGAGGGTATAACAAAGTCCTCTGGTGTAGTATAAAAAGTCCCTGATCGCGTATAACAAGTCCTGGTCGAGTATAACAAAGTCCCTGATCGCCTGATCGAGTATAACAAAGTCCCTGAACGAGTATAACAAAGCCCCCTGATCGAGTATATCAAGGCCCCTCATTGAGTATAAGAAAGTCCATTGATCAAATAAAAGTCCCTGGTCGAGTATAACAAAGTCCTCTGATCGGGTATAACAAATCCTCTGGTCGGGTATAACAAAGTCCCTCATCGAGTATAACAAAGTCCCTTCTCGAATATATAACAAAGTCCCCAGATCTAGTATAACAAAGGCCCTCATCGAGTATAAGAAAGGCCCTCATCGAGTATAACAAAGTGATCTGATAGAGTATAACGAAGCCGCCAATCGAGTATAACAAAGTCCTGGTCGAGTATAACAAAGTCTCCTGTTCGAGTCTTACAAAGTCCAGTTATCGAGTATAACAATTCCAACGAGTATAGCAAAGTCCCTGATCGAGTATAACAAAAGTCCCTGATCGAGAATAACAAAGTCCCTGATTGGGCATAAGATAGTCCCTGGCCCAGTATAAGAAAGTCCCTATCGAGCATAACAAAGTCTCATGATCGATTATATCAAAGTCCCCTGGAGTATAGCAGTGCCCTGATCGAGTAAGACAAAGTCCCTGATCGAGTATAACAAATTCTCTTATCGAGTATAACAAAGTCCTTATCAAGTATAACAAAGTCCCCTGATCGAGTATAAAAGTCCTCTAATCGAGTATATAACAAAATTCCTGATCGAGTAAAACAAAGTCCCTAATCAAGTATAGCAAAACTTCATCGAGTATAACAAAGTCCCCTGGTCGAGTATAACAAAGTCCCCTGATCGAGGATAACCAAAGCCCCTCATCGAGTATAACAAAGTCCCATGATTGAGTATAACAAAGTCCCCTCATCGAGTATAACAAAGTCCTCTGGTTGAGTATACCAAAGTCCCCTGATCGAGTAAAACATATCCCCTGATCGAGTATAACAAAATTCCCCTGATTGAGTATGACAAAGTCCCCTAATTAATTTTAAAAAAGTTCCCTAGTTGAATATAACAAAGTTCCCTAATCGAGTATAACAAAGTCCCCTGGTCGAGTATAACAAACCCCCTCATCGAGTATAACAAAGGCCCCTAATCGAGTATAACAAAGTCCCCTGATTGAGTATAACAAATTCCCTTGATCGAGTATAACAAAGGCCCCTAATCGAGAATAACAAAGTCCACTGATCGAATATAACATATCCCCTGATCGAGTATAACAAAGTCCTCTGGTGTAGTATAAAAAAGTCCCCTGATCGCGTATAACAAAGTCCCCTGGTCGAGTATAACAAAGTCCCCTGATCGAGTATAACAATTCCCCTTAACGAGTATTACAAAGTCCCCTGATCGAGTATAACAAAGTCCCCTGATCGAGTGTAACAAAGCCCCCTGATCGAGTATATCAAAGGCCCCTCATTGAGTATAAGAAAGTCCATTGATCAAGTATAATAAAGTCCCCTGGTCGAGTATAACAAAGTCCTCTCATCGGGTATAACAAAGTCCTCTGGTCGGGTATAACAAAGTCCCCTCATCGAGTATAACAAAGTCCCCTTCTCGAATATAACAAAGTTCCCAGATCTAGTATAACAAAGGCCCCTCATCGAGTATAAGAAAGGCCCCTCATCGAGTATAACAAAGTGATCTGATAGAGTATAACGAAGCCGCCTAATCGAGTATAACAAAGTCCCCTGGTCGAGTGTAACAAAGTCCCCTGTTCGAGTCTAACAAAGTCCCCTTATCGAGTATAACAATTCCCCTTAACGAGTATTACAAAGTCCCCTGATCGAGTATAACAAAGTCCCCCGATCGAGTATAACAAAGCCCCCTGATTG
>NW_024719665.1:0-76523 GCF_018991925.1 Homarus americanus
ACAACCACAACACCAGAGACAAGTTCAAGAACTCACTAGCCTGCTTTTAATACTGTGTCAGGTGCTCAGTTAGTACCCCGCAGAATAATATTTCACTGTTCGGTCTCATCATCATCATCATCATCATTATTATTATTATTATTGTTCACGTTTGTAAGTAACTTAGATATTATGTGTTTTTTAGCAATTCTAAACGACCAATATACAGTACTTAAGTCACACATACATACATACATATAACAGTCCTATATTGTATAAACACACGTACAGTACATAAATAAACATACAATCATGTACACACACACACACACACACACACTCTCCACATATCAAGAAGCGCTCAACACAATGACCCTTTCGACTCTCACTGACCATCACCACGACCTCATCTGCAAATTTGGTAAGAAGCTTCTACACCATCCTCGACACCGGCTCCTACTACCACCTGAGATCCTAGCCCGAGAATTGTTGTTCGACACACAACCGCATCCAGCCCATACGTGCACGAACTGATCGCTATAAGAACAGCCCAGTCCCAACCATTGTAAAATTATCAATAACTTGTAATAAACCAGTTTATTCACCTCCAGTAAATACTACTTCTTGCACTGTCACTATGTTGAAATGCCCTGTAGTTTGAGCTTTTCCCCATCTAGTTATTATATATCTTATTTGTATCACTTATGTTACTTGTATATTATTTGTAAATCAAGAGACCCATTCCCCAAATATGTAACTGTATATTTTCAGCCTTCTGGCTGCCAAGCTCTTTCAATAAACCGTAATTATTATTATTATTATTATTATTATTACACTCCTGGGTGTAACCATAGACAACAAACTTGACTGGAAGGCCCATGTAAATAACACAGTCAAGGCAGCCTTGTATCGTCTCTACATGCTACGAAGACTCAGGCTACTTGGGACACCCACGCCAGAGCTGAGGACCATCTACAACGCCTTTATTCTCCCCAAACTAACGTATGCGTCACCAGCCTGGTCGTCTTCTCAACTCCACCCAACAATGTCAGCTAGAGAAGGCACAGAAAAGGCCTGCAGAATCATGCTCGGCGCAGAATACTCCGCTACACCAACGCTCTCCACCCTGGAAATGCCATCCCTCAGTGACCTCCACCACCAAGCACTGGAAAGGTTTGGCAGTGGACTACTGCACCATTTCGTCATCCCCACCCTCCTGCAGCCCCCACCCAACTCGTGCAGTCCGCCACTACAACAAAATTCAGCCCATAAGAGCCTGCACCGATAGATATAAGAACAGCACCATCCTATCTATTGTTAAAATAATAAACAACTCCTGGTTTATGTACTGTACAGCCCTGTAAATGTATTCAATGCATATTATATCATTATGTCTAATCAAATGTAAGTCTGTATATTTTCAGCCACCGGCTGCAACTCTATTAATAAACCGTTTATTATTATTATTACATATATTATTATTATTATTATTATTATTATTATTACACACACACACACACATACACACACACACACACACACACACACACACACACACACACACACACACACACACACACACACACACACACACATACACACACACACACACATACACATTTAGCATTAATAGAAAAATTAAGCTGCAGAAACAATTACAACAAATACATAAAATGTGTTTCATATTCATATCCTTAGAGAGAACTCTCTCTCTCTGAGTATCCGTGACGCTCACTGCCGGATGTTGGAAAGGTTAGATGTTTGCATGGGATGGATGTTAGGAAGGTAGGATGAATGTTGGGAAGGTAGGGATGGATGTTGGGGGTAGGGATGGATGTTGAAGGGTAGGGATGATGTTGTTGAGGGTAGGGATGGATGTTGGCAGGGTAGGATGGATGGTGGCAGGATAGGATGGATGTTGGCAGGGTAGGATGGATGGTGGCAGGGCAGGGATGGATGGTGGCAGGATAGGATGGATGTTGGCAGGGTAGGATGGATGGTGGCAGGGTAGGATGGATGGTGGCAGGATAGGATGGATGTTGGCAGGTAGGATGGATGGTGGCAGGGTAGGATGGATGGTGGCAGGATAGATGGATGTTGGCAGGGTAGGGATGGATGTTGGCAGGGTAGGATGGATGTTGGCAGGGTGGGATGGAAGTTGGGAGGGTAGGATGGATGTTAGCAGGGTAGGGATGATGTTGGCAAGGTAGGGATGGATGTTGGCAGGGTAGGATGGATGTTGGCAGGGTAGGATAGATGTTGGCAGGTAGGATGGATGTTGGCAGGGTAGGGATGGATGTTGGCAGGTAGGATGGATGTTGGCAGGGTAGGGATGGATGTTGGCAGGTAGGATGGATGTTGGGAGGGTAGGATGGATGATGGCAGGGTAAGATGGATGTTGGGATGGTATGGATGGATGTTGGCAGGGTAGGATGGATGTTGGGATGGTATGGATGGAAGTTGGGAGGATAGGATGGATGTTGGGATAGGATGATGTTGGCAGGGTAGGATGGATGTTGGGATGGTATGGATGGATGTTGGCAGAGTAGGATGGATGTTGGGATGGTATGGATGGATGTTGGCAGGGTAGGATGGATTGGGATGGTATGGATGGATGTTGGCAGGGTAGGATGGATGTTGGGATGGTATGGATGGATGTTGGCAGGGTAGGAGGGATGTTGGGAGAATAGGAAGGATGTTGGGATGGTATGGATGGATGTTGGGATGGTATGGATGGATGTTGGCAGGGTAGGATGGATGTTGGGATGGTATGGATGGATGTTGGCAGGGTAGGGAGGGATGTTGGGAGAATGGGATGGATGTTGGCAGGGTAGGATGGATGTTGGGATGGTATGGATGGATGTTGGCAGGTAGGATGTCAAGAAATAAGACTACAATTCGGTATCATAAAATACTCATCATTATCAACATCACTATCATCATTGCTACCCCCACGACCAAGATAACAGAGCAGCGCCCAGGTAAGATAACAGAGCAGCGTCCAGGTAAGATAACAGAGCAGCGCCCAGGTAAGATAACAGAGCAGCGCCCAGGTAAGATAACAGAGCAGCGTCCAGGTAAGATAACAGAGCAGCGCCGGTAAGATAACAGAGCAGCGTCCAGGTAAGATAACAGAGCAGCGCCCAGGTAAGATAACAGAGCAGCGTCCAGGTAAGATAACAGAGCAGCGTCCAGGTAAGATAACAGAGCAGCGTCCAGGTAAGATAACAGAGCAGCGTCCAGGTAAGATAACAGAGCAGCGTCCAGGTAAGATAACAGTACAACAGGAGGTGGGTCAAACAGCCTCCTCGCATCACTGTTAACGGCGTGAGAGAGTGGCGACCTTCTCACGATATTGGCTATTAGTGCTGACCGACAGTGACCGACAGTGTTCTCTCCAGTACTTTCTTTCAGTAGGAGAGACCGACAGTAGCTGGTAGTGTTCTCTCCAGTACTTTCTTTCAGTAGGAGAGACCGACAGTAGCTGATAGTGTTCTCGCCAGTACTTTCTTTCAGTAGGAGAAACCGACAGTAGCTGGTAGTGTTCTCTCCAGTACTTTCTTTCAGTAGGAGAGACCGACAGTAGCTGGTAGTGTTCTCTCCAGTACTTTCTTTCAGTAGGAGAGACCGACAGTAGCTGACAGTGTTCTCTCCAGTACTTTCTTTCAGTAGGAGAGACCGACAGTAGCTGACAGTGTTCTCTCCAGTACTTTCTTTCAGTAGGAGAGACCGACAGTAGCTGACAGTGTTCTCTCCAGTACTTTCTTTCAGTAGGAGAGACCGACAGTAGCTGACAGTGTTCTCTCCAGTACTTTCTTTCAGTAGGAGAGACCGACAGTGTTAAGACAGTGACCGGCAAAGTCTAAAGTTACTTTCCCTCATTAATAGTACTTTACAGTTAGTAGCCGGTATTAGTGGTTGGCAGTGTCCAGTTCAGGGGTCACTTACCTGCAAAGAAAGAAGAAAAATTATTATTAAAATCTAAAATTCAATTAATTTGTCATACAGAAAACAGTAGAATAAACACACACACACACACACACACACACACACACACACACACACACACACACACACACACACACACACACCTAGCAGTAATGACTAAGAGACTCCATATGGGGTCACCTGATGCAACCTGGAGACCAAGCAATTAGGGTGAAGGAGAGAGAGAGAGAGAGAGAGAGAGAGAGAGAGAGAGAGAGAGAGAGAGAGTTATGAAAGATACAGGCCCAGCAAGCAGCAAGGTTGGCCAAGGTGTATAAATGACACACAACAACAGGTAAAGGTGGTGCAAGAGGCATTAGGTGTGTGTGTGAAGGGTCGTATCTCTCTCTCTCTCTCTCTCTCTCTCTCTCTCTCTCTCCCTCTCTCTCTCCATATCTAAGTACCTCCCCCCTCACTCAACCACCAGCATGCGGTACGACAACTACCCATGGCGGTGGACCGGCAGCAAGTCTCACCCATTTCCGGAAACCTCCACGAGAAGCTGACCAAGACGTTGATTATACGGCTGGCAGGGGACGACCACCAGCCAGAGACATGACAGAGAGAGAGAGAAAGGAGAAAGGGGGTGATAGAGGGAGATAAAGAGAGAGCTTCTATAACTAACAAGAGAAACACCTCGACCTCAACCCAAATCCTTAAAAAATATTGTAAGTTAAAAAAAAAAAACTCATCTTAAACCATAATTCAAGATAAAAGAAAGCAATTAACCTTTCGACAGTGATTTAACCCTTAGATGACGAGGAATTAACCCTTTGATGAGGATGATTTAACCCTTTAGGAGTCAAAGGGTTAATTAGCTCACTTTAAGTTTGGTTGTAAGAATAGTGATTAAACATGGCACTAAAATTATTTATTGACTCGACCTTCACCCCTCAACCAAGGTTAGGTTAGGTTAGGTTAGGTTATGAGAGGATAACCTAATCTAACCTAACCTGGTTGTCGTCATGAATAGTTAGATAAGAACATAAGAAAATAAGGAGTCTGCAATAGGCCGGTTGGCCTGTGCATGGCAGCTCCTGTCGAGAGTTACAACCACTCTCTATCATCCATGAATCTATCTAGCCTCCTTTTAAAACTTTCCAGAGTTCCAGCACTTACTCCAAAGTTGCTAAGCTTGTTCCACTCGTCCACCACACTATTTGTGAACCAGTTCCTTCCTATCTCCCTCCTAAACCTAAACTTATCCAACTTAAATCCGTTGCTCCGAGTCCTATCCTGCTCGGATATTATAAGAACTTTATCTATATCCCCTTTATTCATTCCTTTCACCCACTTAAATACTTCTATCATATCTCCCCGCACTCTTCGTCTTTCTAAGGAATGCAAGTTAAGTTTCTTTAACCTATCCTGATATGGAAGGTTTCTAAGTCCCGGAATCATTTTCGTCATTCTTCGTTGCACCGACTCTAGTGAATTGATATCCATTCTATAATAGGGGCACCAGAACTGAACCGCATAATCGAGGTGCGACCTAACTAGTGCAAGATATAGTTGCAATAAGACCTCTGCACTCTTATTACTTACACTCATTATTTTCTTGTGTTCTTATATTCACACGGTGTCTCCTTTATACCAACACCTACGGACGAATCACTACACCACGTGGCCTACGTGACCTCACACAGTATGGCAAGAGACCAGCCCGGGCCATCAACTGTAAACTATAATAATTTGTATATTCAACTCATGTATCCTTCTCCTTTCAGAAATGAAAGCTTTTGTTAAACGACTCACCCACCCCATGTCTTTGTATGTAGTAAGTCATTATTGTCTAATGTATATTTTCAACCTTCGGGCTGCAGAATTTTTTCAATATACCGTTAAATATTATTATTATTATTATTATTATTATTATTATTACTACTACATACATACATACATACATACATACACACATACCCCAATGAAGTAACTGTATATTTTCACATCTCTTGCCTGCCATGTCCTTTCAAGAAACCGTTTATTATTTCACACACACACACACACACACACACACACACACACACACACACAGGCGTGGGAGTGTTGGCAACATATGGCAGTGGTGTGGCACTGGGTGAGACACATCCCCACCTTATTTCACTTTACGACTATGCAACACAACCTAACCTAACCTAACCTAACCTAACCTTACTATCCTAACGTAACGTAACCTAATATAACCTAACCTAACAACCAAACCTAACAATCCTAACTTAACATAACCTAACCTAACCTAACTATCCTAACTTAACGTAACTTAATATAATATAACCTAACCTAACTATCCCAACTTTACATAACGTAACCCAACTATCCTAACTTACCATAACGTAACCCAACTATCCTAACTTACCATAACGTAACCCAACTATCCTAACTTTACATAACGTAACCCAACTATCCTAACTTACCATAACGTAACCTAAACTAACTATCCTAACTTAACGTAACTTAATATAATATAACCTAACCTAACTATCCTAACTTACCATAACGTAACCCAACTATCCTAACTTTACATAACGTAACCCAACTATCCTAACTTACCATAACGTAACCCAACTATCCTAACTTTACATAACGTAACCTAAACTAACTATCCTAACTTAACGTAACTTAATATAATATAACCTAAACTAACTATCCTAACTTAACATAACGTAACCTAAACTAACTATCCTAACTTAACGTAACTTAATATAATATAACCTAACCTAACTATCCTAACTTTACATAACATAACCCAACTATCCTAACTAAACATAACGTAACCTAAACTAACTATCCTAACTTAACATAACCTAACCTAACCTAACTATCCTAACTTAACGTAACTTAATATAATATAACCTAACCTAACTATCCTAACTTTACATAACGTAACCCAACTATCCTAACTTAACATAACGTAACCTAAACTAACTATCCTAACTTAACGTAACTTAATATAATATAACCTAACCTAACTATCCTAACTTTACATAGCGTAACCCAACTATCCTAACTTAACATAACGTAACCTAAACTAACTATCCTAACTTAACATAACCTAACCTAAACTAACTATCCTAACTTAACGTAACTTAATATAATATAACCTAACCTAACTATCCTAACTTTACATAACGTAACCCAACTATCCTAACTTAACATAACGTAACCTAAACTAACTATCCTAACTTAACGTAACTTAATATAATATAACCTAACCTAACTATCCTAACTTAACGTAACTTAATATAATATAACCTAACCTAACTATCCTAACTTTACATAACGTAACCCAACTATCCTAACTTACCATAACGTAACCCAACTATCCTAACTTACCATAACGTAACCTAAACTATCCTAACTTAACATAACGTAACTAATCATAACCAAACGCTAAATTAACCTAACCTAATATAATCTCACTTAACCTAACCTAACCAAACGCTAAGCTAAACTAACCTAACCCGTAAATAGCGTCAAGGAGGTTAACATCAGGTGGAATAAGCAAGGAGGGAGAGAGGGGCTAATCTACAGGTGACCTTAACAATGTATTTAACTCAAGAATCTTTAACAATTTATACCTACAAGTCCTGGAGTGAAGGAACCATTTAAGGTCTATTTTCCCATCATAAAAAGGAATAAAATTTTCCTTAAGAACGTTTGAAAATCCAAGACTGAAAAGAATGACTTACAGTGAACGGTCCAACAGTGACAGTGAACGGGTGAACAGTGAGACAGTGAACGGATGAACAGTGACAGACAGTGAACGGATGAACAGTGACAGACAGTGAACGGTCCAACAGTGACAGACAGTGAACGGATCAACAGTGACAGACAGTGAACGGATCAACAGTGACAGACAGTGAACGGTCCAACAGTGACAGACAGTGAACGGATCAACAGTGACAGACAGTGAACGGATCAACAGTGACAGACAGTGAACGGATCAACAGTGACAGACAGTGAACGGATCAACAGTGACAGACAGTGAACGGATCAACAGTGACAGACAGTGAACGGATCAACAGTGACAGACAGTGAACGGATCAACAGTGACAGACAGTGAACGGATCAACAGTGACAGACAGTGAACGGATCAACAGTGACAGACAGTGAACGGATCAACAGTGACAGTGAAGACAGTGACAGAACTCAACAGTGACAGACAGTGAACGGATCAACAGTGACAGACAGTGAACGGATCAACAGTGACAGACAGTGATCAACAGTGACAGACAGTGAACGGATTAACAGTGACAGACAGTGGAGTTAACAGTGACAGACAGTGAACGGATCAACAGTGACAGACAGTGAACGGTCCAACAGTGACAGACAGTGAACAGATCAACAGTGACAGACAGTGAACGGATACACTTCCGTACATGCCGAGTGTGTTGTCAAGCACGGCGTAACATCTACCACATGTTATGAGTCACGCCTCAGTTGTGTTTAATTACTGCCATATTTACGCTCCGTCCGTCTGTCTATAGGTAGGTAGGTCTGTCTGTCTGTCTAGTTCTCCCTGTCTGTCTGTCTGTCTAGTTCTCCCTGTCTGTCTGTCTGTCTGTCTAGTTCTCCCTGTCTGTCTGTCTGTCTGTCTAGTTCTCCCTGTCTGTCTGTCTGTCTGTCTAGTTCTCCCTGTCTGTCTGTCTGTCTAGTTCTCCCTGTCTGTCTGTCTGTCTAGTTCTCCTGTCTGTCTGTCTGTCTGTCTAGTTCTCCTGTCTGTCTGTCTGTTTCTCCCTGTCTGTCTGTCTGTCTAGTTCTCCCTGTCTGTCTGTCGGTCTGTCTAGTTCTCCGTCTGTCTGTCTGTTGTCTAGTTCTCCCTGTTTAGTTCTCCTGTCTGTCTCTGCCTATAATAACAATAATAATAATAATAATAACAATAATAATAATAATAAAATAATAATAATAATAATAATAACAATAACAATAATAATAACAATAATAATAATAATAATAAAATAATAATAATAATAATAATAATAATAACAATAATAATAATAATAATAATAATAATAATAATAATAATAATAATAATAAAATAATAATAATAATAATAATAATAATAATAATAACAATAACAATAATAATAATAATAACAATAATAATAATAATAATAATAATAATAATAATAATAACAATAATAATAATAATAATAATAATAATAATAATAATAATAATAATAATAATAATAATAGCTGAAGTCAATCGTGAACGCGCAACATGGCGTCAGTTCAGCATCAACATATTCAATACTTCACTCATCTACCAAGTGGCTACATGTGACGTCTTGTGTTTACGTTCTGATAATAACAACACATCACGGGGCTCATTGTTTACAGATATTGTTCGGGTCTTTAATCTGTTCTTGTTTACATGGTGTTCCCAGATGTATGATAATGTATATCTCAGCACCTCTCTCTCTCTCTCTCTCTCTCTCTCTCTCTCTCTCTCTCTCTCCAACCAGCTGAAACTCAATTAAATTAGGAATAAAAAAAATATAATAATTTACTCTGGTAACTTAATCCTCCGTTATATCTAAATGACTATAATTATGTGATGGTTTAGTAAATGAGATTACGACACCTCACTTAACCTAGCCTAATCCAACCTAACCTACTCTAACCTAACCTAATCTACTCTAACCTAACCTAATCTACTCTAACCTAACCTACTCTACTCTAACCTAACCTAATCTACTCTAACCTAACCTAATCTACTCTAACCTAACCTAATCTACTCTAACCTAACCTAATCTACTCTAACCTAACCTAATCTACTCTAACCTAACCTAATCTACTCTAACCTAACCTAACCAAACGTAACCTAACCTAACCTAACCAGACCTCCTTCAGTACAGTGCCTCTAATAAACTCGTTCACCGTCAGCAGCCGCATGATCGACCGCGGGTGGTGGATAGGGGCGGGTGGTGGATAGGGGCGGGTGGAGAGGACCGGCTGGATGGGTACACATTCGTTAGGTTAGGTTAGGGTAAGGCTAGGTTCTGTTCTAACCTAACCTAACCGCCTAACCTTACCTAACCTACCTAACCTAACCTAACCTAAACTACAATACTCCGTTAGGTTAGGTTAGGGTAAGGCTAGGTTCTGTTCTAACCTAACCTAACCGCCTAACCTAACCTTACCTAACCTACCTAACCTTACCTAACCTAACCTAACCTAGCTGGATACAATACTCCGTTACTCTCACTATAAGCTAAGAGAAGCCTCCTCAATCTGGCCAGTGTTTGGGAAGGATTTCACCAGAGTTCCCGCCAATTTTGTTCTGGATGTTTGCGCGGGAAAATAACCCCTAGTTTACGCGGGTGTGTGATGGTTCCTTTTACGTGAACGGTGCACGACTAACTGGATTTTAAAACTACAGTTGACCGTACGTGAATTATATTTCTAAAGTGTATATGATAAGAGTATCTGGGGGTGACAGTCTGAAGCTTCTGATGTGTGAGAGTGTAGTAAGTGTAATTTCAAAACAATAACATAACCTGTCACTTTTGTTTGAGATTATACGAAAACTAACGTCGCTTTTAACAATCCCAATAAATATATTTTGTTTTCGTTTTGTTTTATAGGAGACTTGATAATTTAAAAGCCAATTATCACTAGAGAATAAATGTTTTCTTCAGATACAAACCAAAATACGACTCGACATCAGGTGGCAATAATCCCGCGGAACAGCTTACGGTGTGTGTGTGTGTGTGTGTGTGTGTTGTGGTGGTGTACCTGATAAAGCGGTAAATTAATAAGACGCTGAAGCAACACCTGAGACACGACCATCGGCTAAGTGTGATACAAGGGGAAGAGGGGGGGGGGAGGAGGAAGAGGAGGGAATGATGACGAGGAGTGAAGTAGGAAGATAGGGAGAAAGAAGAAGAGAATGAGGAGGAGGGAGGTAGATAGGGAGAAGGAGGAAATAAGGAGCAGGGAGAATTGCGGGTAGGTCAAAAAGGAAGGAAGAAGAGAAGAAGGAAGAGAGGGGAAGAAAAGGAGAAGCAGGAAAAGGAGGAGGAAAGAAGCAAAGGAAGAAGCAGAGAAGGGGGGATAAGAGACAAGGGAGGAGGAGGAAGGAGAAAGCAAAGAAATGAGAGAAAGAAGAAGAAGAAGAAGAAGAAGAAGAAGAAGAAGAAGAAGAAAATAGCTCAGAAGTACATAACAACGACATCTCCTTTATTCTTCTCCTTCATCTCATTTTCTTACCACTCCTCCTCTTCATCCTTCTTCTCCCATCTCTCCTCCCTCCCTTCTCTTCCTCCTCCTCTCACCCTCTTCTCCTCCCCCTCCCCACACAGGTACACCCTCAGAGTCATCATAAAACGTGTTGGTATTCCAGGTGTTAACCAGGTAAAGTCACTTGATTACCAGGTATTGGGAGTCACTTCCTGTTACCTCTGACATACATACTGGGATACATACATACATACATACATACATACATACATACTGGCACATACACACATATACATAATGGCACATGCATATACACACATACATATGACCAATACACATATAACAGTTGCACATTCTCTCTCACACACACACACACACACACACACACACTCGAGTCTGACTGAGGAATGTCTTTTGTAGTTTAGTTCAGTAAGAAAAAAATAATCAAAGGTTATTTAAGAATTAGGATGACATGAAGATTAACCCCCCCCCCCAAGGTTATGCCACTTGATGATTTAATATTCTAATGCTACATGGGGGATTAGGTTAGGTTGGTTAGGTTAGGTTGGTTAGGTTAGGTTGATCATCCAGTGAAATAAGCTGAGGTGCCAATCTTCATGTGATTAAGATTTAGTCGGTCAATTGACTGTTAAATTTTTCTTACTATTAAAATCTCTCACGTGCAAGAAATGTTGTTGTTGTTGTTATTAATATTATTATTATTATTATTATTATTATTATTATTATTATTATTATTATTATTATTATTAGTAGTAGTAGTAGTAGTAGTAGTAGTAGTAGTAGTAGTCGTAGTAGTAGTAGTAGTAGTAGGAGGAGGAGGAACGAGAACAGGGTGTATAAGAGAATTCAGAACATGGATCAAGGCATCATCACTGGTGTTGGCCTCAGGCGGCAGCACCTACGTTGCAGCCAGGTTGTGATGTTGCCTGTCCTTCTCTCTGCTCAGGTCAGCATTGTTTTGCCTCAGGGGTACGCTGACATACACTATGAGGCAACAGCCACTGAATGTCACATAGATCTGCGGCTTAACTACTCAACTAGGATAGTAACTCCCCTAGATGAGTATGGGTATAAGGAGAGGTTGGAGGCCATATCTCATTAAATAAGTAGTAGTAGTAGTAGTATTAGTATTAACAGTAGTTCTAATCACCTTGTCAACTCAGGCAAGACACACACCCTGAACAGCTGATACACTAACATTTGACTGACTGGTTGACGGAATCGGACAATATAAACCACACACTATAATTAATGGACCGCCATATGGCATCGCCGCACGCGTGAAAAATTGCAGGTGAGAATTTTTCCACAATTATTTACGAGCGGTGTACGGCCTGGCGTCAGTAACAATAGGCCACACACACACACACACACACACACACACACACACACATTTAATGTACTAACTCATGAATACTTAACTAAAAGCAAACTTAACCTAACCTAACTTAACTTAACCTAACCTATCCTATCCTAAACTCCAAATCCAACCATGCTAACCTAACTTAACCTAATTTAACCGAACCTAACTTGACCCAATCCAAGTTAACCTGAATTCAATTTGTCAGACAATATTAAGTAACCTAAGTTCTGAACCCAACCAATACTAACCTAACCTAACAAAGCCTTAAACTAACTTAACCAATCTTATATTTAAACTGAACCTAACCTAACCTACAATCAGGGGTTAGTTAGGAAGGGAGGGAAGGAGGGAGGAGGAAGAGGGTAATACTAGTAGCCGAAATCACACCACCATCAACCTCCAATCAGAGCGCCTCAAGCCCTCATACGCGTGGGATCTGCCAAACTCTCCCTGGACCGCCACAGTATTTCCGTAACATCAGCTGACAGATAAGACTCGCGATAACGATAGTGAAACAACAAGGGCGTCAATAGTGAGGGCGCGTGGGTCTAAACAAGGCGTGGGCGGAGGGCGCGTGGGTCCAAACAAGGCGTGGGCGGAGGGCACGGGGGTTCAAACAAGGCGTGGGAGAAAGGCGCGGGGGTCCAAACAAGGCGTAAGGGAACCAAACAAGGCGTGGGCGGACCAGAAGTGGACCAGTATTAGTAGTATGGTTTGTTCCGGTCATGAAACTCGTTCAAGGTTCCTGGCTGGTGGACCAAGTGTGTCTGTCTGTCTGTCAGTTCATCTAGAAATTCTGTCAATTCATCTAGAAATTCTGTCATCTCTTCTCATGGCATTTTCCTCAATTTATTTTCCTCTTTTATTCACCCTATCTCCATTCCTAACTCAACCTAACCCAAGCCAAATTAACTAAACCAAACCAAACCAAACCTAACCTAAATTAACCTGACCCAAGCCAAATTAACTAAACCAAACCCTCACCCAAATCCAACCCTAATTATAATTCTCGCAGATATTTTCACCCAAAACATACATATGAATTAGATACTGTATATATATGTCTGTGCCTGTGTGTGTGCCGGAGGTTCGTCCTTCCTGTCGGTGCTGAGTGCTACTGTCCTTCCTGTCTTGTGCTTGGAGTGTTCGTCCTTCCTGTCGGTGCTTTGAGTGTCTGTCCTTTCTGTCTGTGCTTGAGTGTCTGTCCTTTTCTGTCTGTGCTTGAGTCTGTCCTTTTTCCTGTTTGTGCCTTTGAGTGTCTGGTTCCTTTCCCTGTCTGTGCTTGAGTGTTCCCTGTCCTTTCCGTCGGTGCTTGAGGTCTGTCCTTCTGCCCCAAAGTTTTGGAGGCCCTGTGCCTGAAAGTGTCTGTCCTTTTTCTTGTCTGTGCTTGAGTGTCTGTCCTTTCCTGTCTGTGCTTGAGTGTCTGTCCTTCCTGTCTGTGTGCTTGAGTCTGTCCTTTCCTGCCGGTACTTGAGTGCCCGGTCCTTTTTCCTATCTGCACGGAGTGTCTGTCCTTCTGTTCCTGTTGGCGAGTCATGCAAACCAAAACATCTGCAATTCAAGGTTTTCAAGCATAAATCAGTCGGCTTTTTTTTCTACATAAGAGAATGTCAACAAGGATCCGGTTTTTAATTAATATAAACTTGGGTTAATTTATACGTGTGTGTGTGTGTGTGTGTGTGTGTAGAATAAATTGACCTTAAACTGTCAACTTCAACGTGTGACACAGGAGAGCAAAACCTAACTTGTGATCTTTAGCTTAGATTCGGTTAGGTTAGGTTTGAAGTTAGGTTAGGTTAGCGTTAGATTAGGTTAGCGTTAGGTTAGGGTTAGGTTTGGTTAGGTTTTAGTTTAGCTAGGGTTAGTTAGGGTTAGGTTAGGTTAGGTTGAAGTTAGGTTAGCGTTAGGTTAGGTTAGGTTAGGTTAGGTTAGGTTAGGGTTAGGGTTAGCTAATGGGAGGTTCTTCTTGTGTTGTCTTTCATGAGTTGAATAAACAAGGTGTAAAATAAAAAGCCTGCGGCATAATAATTGTTCTGTTGTGGCGTGCTGTGGTGTAGTGCGTGCTGTGTGTTGCGGCGTGGCTGTGGCGTGGCTTGGTTGTGGCGTGGCTGCACCAGCGCCTGGTTGTGGCGTGGTTTGACTGTAACAAAGCGTGGCTGTGGCGTGGCTTGACTGTAACAAAAACGTGGTTGTGGCGTGGTTTGACTGTAACAAGGCGTGGTTGTGCGTGGCTTGACTGTAACAAAACGGTTGTGGCGTGGTTTGACTGTAACAAGGCGTGGTTGTGGCGTGGCTTGACTGTAACAAAACGTGGTTGTGGCGTGGATTGACTGTACGTGCCGTGGCTGTGGCGTGGCTTGACTGTAACAAAACGTGGTTGTGGCGTGGTTTGACTGTAACAAAGCGTGGTTGTGGCGTGGCTTGACTGTAAATAAAAACGTGGCTGTGGCGTGGTTTGACTGTAACAAAGCGTGGTTGTGGCGTGGATTGACTGTAACAAAGCGTGGTTGTGGCGTGGCTTGACTGTAACAAACGTGGTTGTGGCGGTTTGACTGTAACAGCGTGGTTGTAAGGCGTGGTTTGACTGTAACAAAACGTGGTTGTGGCGTGGCTTGACTGTAACAAACGTGGTTGTGGCGTGGCTTGGTAAACAGGAAAGCTTTACACATTGTATTCCTTTAGACCCCCCTGTAGATCCTTATCAACGACGTGTTAGGAGGTCAGAGGAAAATGGAGGCGTCGTGCAGGAGGAGGAGGAGGAGGAGGAGGAGGAGGAGGTCTTCTTCTGGACAGGACTTAAAGACTTGGAGGTGTGTCCCTAGACCTTGGCTCGAGTTTAGTTCGTGAGGTCGAACTTACGAATCTGAACTCTTGTGAATAAGAGATCTTGGGGTCGAGGTTAGGTTAGGTTAGGTTAGGGTGTTTAACCTGGACCCAACACACCACTGAAGGACGCCAGTGTGGACGCAGACGAAGGCGTGTGTGGGTAGTGACCAAGCCTGGATATCTGCCAGGAGGAACCAGCCGCCACGACACCTACTGCACGAGTCACCTTCCACAACCAGCCAGCACAGGGCGAGGGTGGTGGAGGATGAGGTGGGGTGGTGGAGGATGAGGTGGAGGGTGGTGGAGGATGAGGTGGGGTGGTGAGGATGAGGTGGGGTGGTGGGAAGGAGAGGTGGAGGGTGGTGGGAGGATGAGGGGTGGTGGGAGGGTAGTGGAGGGTGGTGGAGGAGGAGGGGTGGGTGGGAATAGGAGGAGGTGGAGGGTGGTGGAGGATGAGGTGGGGTGGTGGGAGGATGAGGTGGGTGGTGGGAGGATGAGGTGGGTGGTGGGAAGGAGAGGGGAGGGTGGTGGGAGGATGAGGTGGGTGGTGGAAGGAGAGGTGGAGGGTGGTGGAGGATGAGGTGGGTGGTGGAGGCAGGTGGAGGGTGGGTGGAGGATGAGGTGGGGTGGTGGAAGGAGAGGTGGAGGGTGGTGGAGGATGAGGTGGGGTGGTGGAGGATGAGGGGAGGGTGGTGGAGGAGAGGTGGTGGCAGGAGGATGAGGTGGGGTGGTGGAGGATGAGGTGGGGTGGTGGAGGATGAGGTGGGGTGGTGGAGAGAGGTGTAAGTAAGTAATTAAGTTAATAAGTCGGTCAGTCGGTCAATGATATCCATTTCATTCTTCTTCTTCTTCTTCTTCTTCTTCTTCTTCTTCTTCTTCTTCTTCTTCTTCTTCTTCTTTTTCTTCTTCTTCTTCTTCCCATCCTTCTTCTTCTCTCTCTGAGTGCCCCCCCCCTCCTCTCTCTCTCCTCGATGTTTCATTCCTGTCTGACGTCCATCTAATACATCTGTTCCTATGCCCACACCTGCTCCCATCACCCATACCTGTCTCTCAAAACCCACATTCCTGCTCCCAACCCCACACCTGGTTCCCCAACACCTGCTCCCATCACCCACACATGCCCCCATCACCCACACCTGCTCCCATCACCCACACCTGCCCCCATCATTCACACCTGCGCTCGCACTTGCCTCAACATATCCACCCTACATCCCACGCCCACTCACCCTTGTACAGGAAGGCCTCCACGCCCATCACCGACCCTACAGGAACTTCCCCGCCTTCACACACGTCCGCCTCGCCCCAACTGCACGCCCATAATCCGTTTCGTGATGACAGTACCATAGATACGCCCATATCACGGAATACCCTCACCCATGCCTATACTGACACCCACGCCCACAGGATTAGAAAGACGACGCTTCTCCCACACGCACCAACAACCAATCGTACCCTCGAGACCCGCACGCCCACACACGCCAGTAAACGTGAGAGCTGCATGACCGCCTTCGCCCACACCCGCCCGCACACGCCCATGGTGGGACAATTGGGAAATATGAATCACACTCAGGTTGCCAGACACGCCCGCCCCTACACCCTTGTTCTGTGTGTGTGTGTGGAGGGGGTGGGGGGTGGTTGTGTATGTGTGCTTGTGTAAGAAAGAGTGGTGTGTGTGTGTGTGTGTGTGTGTGTGAGGGGGGGGGGGTGGTTGTGTATGTGTGCTTGTAAGAGGGTGTGTGTGTGTGTGTGGAGGGGGTGGTTGTGTGTATGTGTGCTTAAAAGAGTGTGTGTGTGTGTGTGTGTGTGGAGGGGGAGTTGTGTGTACTGTGTAAGAGATGCTGTGTGTGTGTGTGTGTGTGTGTGTGTGTGTGTGTGTGTGTGTGTGTGTGTGTGTGTGTGTGTGTGTGTGTACCCCAGACCAATATAACGAACAGCGTCACATGATCTGTACTGGAAACGCCCACCACCCCTGTAACCCTGACCTCTCTCCTCCCCTGGCTGGTCTGTTATTACTCTTCCCCAGGGGGTCGTAAGGCAACTTCTAACGTGACCTGACCCCATAACCTAACCTGACCTGACCTTATATAACCTAATCTAACCTGACCTGATCGTATACTGCACAACCTAACCTAACTTAACCATGGTGTTTGGTGGAGAGATATTTTTTTTCAATGATAATTTTCCTCTATTGTCCAACAAGAAATTTAGGAGGAATTATGGCCAATACACCGTCAAAAATGGATCACCTGAAGATTAACCACCCTAAGGTGTAGGGAACAGATTGGTGGACCCCTCGTAAACTTATTTACAAAATCATTAGACACTGGAGTTGTGCCAGAGTTGTGGAAACAGGCAAATGTAGTACCCATATTCAAAAAGGGAGACAGAGCATCAGCGTCAAATTACCGGCCGATCAGTGTGACGTCAGCAGTGGGGAAATTTCTTGAATCAATTATAGCAGATAACATCCGATCGCATTTAGAGAAAAGCAAATTAATCTACGACTCTCAACATGGCTTTACAAAGGGAAAATCTTGTCTAACAAATCTGCTGACGTTTTTTAGGAAAGTCTTCGAGGTAGTAGATAATGATGAAAATTACGATGTTATTTACTTAGACTTTAGCAAAGCATTTGACAGAGTACCGCATCAGAGGCTTCTGAGAAAAATTACGGCTCATGGTATCGAGGGGAAAGTTTTAAATTGGATAAAATCATGGCTCACCGATAGAACGCAGAGGGTCAGCGTAGATGGTGTTAAATCTGAGTGGGGCCGTGTAACCAGTGGAGTTCCCCAGGGGTCAGTACTAGGCCCACTCCTGTTCATAATCTACATAAACGATTTAGATACTGGGATCAGCAGTGACATAAGCAAGTTTGCGGATGACACCAAAATAGGGCGGCAAATTAATTCAGGGCAGGATGCAAATGCATTACAGGGGGATCTAAATAAACTGCAGGGGTGGTCTGAAAAATGGCAAATGAAATTCAACACCAGCAAGTGCAGCGTACTTAATATTGGAAGAACAAATACTTATAATGTATACAGCCTGAACAACATCAACCTAGAGAAGTCGACTTGTGAAAGAGACCTAGGGGTACTTGTAAGCCCGGACCTACGGCCTAGAAAACAGTGCGTTAATGTTCGAAATATGGCAAACAGAGTTTTGGGTTTTATATCTAGAAGTGTAAGTAACAAGAGTGCAGAGGTCTTATTGCAACTATATCTTGCGCTAGTTAGGCTGCACCTCGATTATGCGGTTCAGTTCTGGTGCCCCTATTATAGAATGGATGGCAATTACTCGAGTCGGTGCACCGAAGAATGACAAAAAATGATTCCTGGGACTTAGAAACCTTCCATATCAGGATAGGTTAAGAAACTTAACTTGCATTCCCTAGAAAGACGAAGAGTGCGGGGAGATATGATAGAAGTATTTAAGCGGGGTGAAGCGAACTAATAAAGGGGATATAGATAAGTTCCTTATACCATCTGAGCAGGATAGACCTCGGAGCAACGGATTCAAGTTGGATAAGTTTAGGTTTAGGAGGGGAGATAGGAAGAAACTGGTTCACAACAGGGTGGTGGACGAGTGAACAAGTGTTTAGCAACTCGCGGTAGTAAGTGCTGGAACGCTGAAAGTTTCAAAAGGAGGCTAGATAGATTCATGGATGATAGAGAGTGGTAGTAACTCTCGACAGGAGCTGCAACAGACCAACCGGCCTATTGCAGACCTCTTATTTTCTTATGTTCTTATGTTAAGGTTACCTGGCGGGGTTAGGTTAGGTTAAGATAGGTTAGGTTAGGTTAAGATAGGTTAGGTTAGGTTAAGATAGGTTAGGTTAGGTTAAGATAGGTTAGGTTAGGTTAGATTGGATTAGATAAGCATTAACGGTTATAAAACTTCGGGTGAAATAAACTGGGGTGTCTAATCTTCACATGATCCCCGTCAATAATGCATACAGTATATACGTAAACAAAGTGTGTGGGGTGATATCATGGACAGTTTCAACACACTGATGGCTTGTTATGTCACCTCACTTATTTGTATATTGTTGAGAAAGTGCGCCTGAGTCTGCATGACAAACACTGCTGCCGCCTTGAAACTGCATGGCTAAGTCACTGATGATTTATGCAACACGACCTAACTTAACCTAACCTAATCAAATTTCACCTAACCTAACTTGAATTACCTAACCTAACCTACGATCATTAGGTAAGGTTAGGTATCGTACAAGCCGATACAACGTTCAGATGTCATAATGTTACTTTAGTGGTCTTATGGGCGGTCTTTCTCCAACACTGGCGGTCTTTCTCCAACACTGACAGTCTTTCTCCAACACTGGCGGTCTTTCTCCAACATAAGAACATAAGAAAATAAGGAGTCTGTAATAGGCCGGTTGGCCTGTGCATGGCAGCTCCTGTCGAGAGTTACTTCCACTCTCTATCACCCATGAATCTATCTAGCCTTCTTGTAAAACTTTCCAGCTTTTCAGCACTTACTACAAAGTTGTTAAGCTTGTTCCACTCGTCCACCACCCTATTTATGCACCAGTTCCTTCCTATCTCCCTCCTAAACCTAAACTAATCCAACTTAAATCCGTTGCTACGAGTCCTATACTGCTCGGATATTATAAGAACTGGCGGTCTTTCTCCAACACCGGCGGTCTTTCTCCAACACTGGCAGTCTTTCCAACACTGGCGGTCTTACACATGAAACAGTCCAGTATACTATATATTATGACACAACTGGAGGCGGTGTCCACAAACAGTGCTGGTGGCGGGTCACGTGTCAGTGTTCTTCAAACCGCATCCACCACAGTTTCTGGTTCCTGTGAAATAACAACTTTCCCTCTCCCTGAATAACTAAAAAAAAACAATCCCTCTTCCTCGACCACAAAACAAGACATAAATATTTTTAAAATGTTAATGATGTGAGTCAAAAGTGTAATAATATGAATAACAACAGTAATATGTCTTAACTATATCCAGTACAGTTCACTAGTTCTCCGGGAAATATACACCGTCACAGCGCATAAAAATACAGATATATTTCTTTATATTTGTTTAGTAAAATAACCATGTGACTTAAGACGACCACAACTGGGTCCCACAAAACACACTTATTTTTGTTTGTTTGTTATATAAGCTGAGAGACCAACAAATAAGGCAAGAGTGATATACAGTACACATTCATTATCCAGCACAGGTTCCCCGCTACTGTATAAAAACAAACACGATAAACATTCCAATCTCTATGAATCAAAACAAGTTCCTCTCCTTCACTCCACAACCCAAACTTGAAAAAGAAGAAAGAAAGACGGAAATATTAACAAATAACCCGTGAAGTCTAGCGGAGGTTTAATGATTTACGAGATGTTTTAACGCTCGGCGGGGTTTAAAACACACGGTAAATGGCTGGAGTTAAACAGTGTGGCCAACTCCCCCACGATAGAGCGACCTTGTGGAGGGGTGGACGTCTGGCTTAGTAGAGAGGTGTCATAGAGAGAATACTTATCTGGTAATAGTGGACGAATGAGCGGTGGTGTTGATGCCTGACGTAAGAGGGGGGGGGGGGGTGGAGAAGGGGGTTGGGGTGGAGAGGGTTGGGGTAGAGCGGGGGGGGGGAAATAATAGAAAAGTGGTGGATTTCATTTCCTACAAGAAAAATAAAATATATATAAGATGATTTTGGTAGTGAAGTGTGTCAATGGTGGTAATAGTTGGGGTCCTAGTGGTGGTAGTTATGGTGGTTGTTGTTGTTGTGGTGGTGGTGGCTGTAGTTGTGACGATAGTTGTAGTTTTGGTAATGGAGGTGTTGGTAGTAGTTGTGGTGGTGGTGGTGGTGATTGTGGTGATAATGGTTGGTGGTAGTTGTGGTGATGGTGGTATGTATTGTGGTGGCTGTTGTAGTGGTGGTGGTGGTAACAATGGTTGTGGTGGAAGTAGTTGTTATGGGGGTGGTAGATGTGGTGGTGTTAGAAGAAAGGAGTAGTGGTAGTATAACAAAATGGTGATGATGATAGTGGTGATGATGATGGTGATGGTGATGATGATGATGGTGATGATGATGATGGTGATGATGGTGGTGGTGATGATGATGATGGTGATGATGATGGTGATGATGATGGTGATGATGATGATGATGATGATGAAGATGATGATGGTGATGAAAATGATGATGAAGCAGTAGTAACAAGTGATGACATAATCCACAAGAGGAGTGCATGCCTTCACATCCCCAGCTCTTTCACACCATCCTCACAGATCTCCACCATCACTCCCACCTCCCCTTCACCGTCTCCCCCATCTCCCCCTCCCCGTCCATCACTCCCACACTCCCCTCCCCATCCATCCTCCCCACTCCCCTTCACCGTCTCCACCATCCACTCCCCTCCCCGTCCATCACTCCCCACACTCCCCTCCCCATCCATACTCCACACTCCCCTTCACCGTCTCCACCCATCTCCCCCCTCCCCGTCCTTCCTCTCCCCTCCCCATCCATCCCCCCACTCCCCCTCCCCGTCTCCACTCATCACTCCCCGTCTCCACCATCACCCCTCCCAGTCTCACCCATCACTCCCCTCACCGTCTCCACCCATCACTCCCCTCCCCGTCCATCACTCCCACCTCCCCCTCCCCATCCATCACTCCCCCTCTCCCCTCCCCGTCTCCCTCATCCTCCCCGTCTCCACCATCACTCCCCCTCACCGTCTCCACCCATCATCCCCTCCCGTCTCACCCATCACTCCCCCTCACCGTCTCACCCATCACTCCCCCTCACAGTCTCCACCATCACTCCCCACACCGTCTCCAACCCATCACTCCCCTCACCGTCTCACCCATCTCCCCACCGTCTCCACCCATCACTCCCCTCACCGTCTCACCCATCTCCCACCGTCTCCACCATCACTCCCCTCACAGTCTCCACCCCATCACTCCCCACACCGTCTCAACCCATCACCCCCTCACCGTCTCCACCCATCACTCCCCACACCGTCTCCACCCATCCTCCCCCCTCACCGTCTCCACACATCACTCCCTCTCTCCACCCATCACTCCCCCTCACCGTCTCCACCCATCACACCCCTCACAGTCTCCACCCATCACTCCCCTCACCGTCTCCACCCATCACCCCCTCACAGTCTCCACCCATCACTCCCCTCACCGTCTCCACCCATCACTCCCCTCACCGTCTCCATCCTCCGTCTCACCCATCCCCCACTCCCCTCACCGTCTCCACCCATCACTCCCCATTTCGTGTAACACAACACCTTTCCCGATGTTGAAGTCTCTACCCCAGTCCCTCCTCCCGCCACCTATAATTTGGCTTTGTTATCCAAGATCTCCGGATCCCAGATGGTAAATCGTTAACCTAAATCCCGTCACAAGTGCCAGAAATACAAGGATTTCTCGGGGGGTTTTTAAGAAAAAAAAAAATATATATAACTCTTGATAAAATCACACAAGAAAACAACAGGGCACCTTAGCTTTCGTCTTTATTCAAGACATGTGTTGCCTCTGAAGATGTCTTGAATAAAATAAAGACTCCTCCCTCTGTGATTTATCAAACTATCTTAACCACGTTTTCATTGTGGATCTACATGAAATATATATATAAATAAAATAAAATATAAAGGAGAATAGTGTACAGAAAATTAATAATTCTGGTCAAGTTGTTTGTGAATGAAACGTGTACAGTGCACGTACTGTACAATTACTGTACTTAATATTCAGGTGTTAAACAGGTTGGCGTCGTAGTGCCGGGTCTGACGTCAGCTTCAGGTAGCGTCTTAGTCTTTGTTTTGTTAAGTTACTTTTAATTGTGATCAATAATTCCGGGAGTTTCTTCTATGGGCCTTAAAAATGTGTCAACCTTTACACAGGATAATGATTTGTTTGTTTCATAGTAAACAAGTAAATAACTTACAGGTTTACATCATTAAAATGTTGTACTGTTGTTGTTAGGTAGTTAACAAAGGACCTTTTCTTCGTAGTATGTGATTTGTTTAAGAGAGGAATATATTTTGTGTTAATATCAATAACACAACACTGAATATATATATATATATATATATATATATATATATATATATATATATATATATATATATATATATATATATATATATATATATATATATATATATATATATATATATATATATATATATATATATATATATATATATATATATATATATATATATATATATTGTTTTTTTATACAGTACCATGTGAAGCACTTTTTCAGTTACATTCTCCAGTCGAGAGTATATTAATCATAGTACCTGTGTGGCGTCAAGCTCTCAACCGTGAACCACACACCAGGATCCATTTATTGGTTTATATAAATCATAATATAAATAAACTAGGAAATACAGACCAATCACCCACCAAGGACAAACACTGACTGTAGTAACTCCTTAAAAAGTTAGTCACTCAACTGTGGCTGAAGACCAATGGACGGTCTACCAGCTCGAGGTGTGGGTCAACAACAGCACTGGGCTTCACAATGGCCCTTGACAAAATTATCAACAACAATGGAGGGATCCTACACAGCCTCCTTCCCTCGGCATGGCCACCTCTACTGGTCTAATGTTATAAACCGAATCTTTTAGTTTCTTCCCAAATTGTTTCACTTTAGTTACAATACCTCAAGAACAGTACACACAGCTGTTTTAATTATACATCAAGAACCTCTATAACTCAGCTAAAGTTATCACGGTTATAACAGAAGGTTCAATTATATATCGTGGGTTCAATAATATATGACTTGTGGCGTCGAGAACAATATATCAAGAACCTCTATAATCAGTGAAGTTATAGAGGTGGGGTTCTGAAGTTCAGCACCCGGGAGTTCTATCAGGGTTCGGTGTGCGTAATCTGGGGGTTCCCACGTGCTTGGCCGGCTGGAGGGTAGACGAGCTAGTTCTGGTTGGGTCAATTCCCGTTAGCCAGCCAGCCCAGCCAGCCGCCCTGGGAATATACAGTATGAAACAGTGGTCAAGCTCGCCCACCACCTCCTACCCCTCCACCTCGCCCACCATCTCCTCCTACCCCTCCACCACGCCCACCAACTCCTCCCCCTCCTCTTCCTCCACCTTGCCCACCAACTCCCCCTCATCCATTCCTCAGGGTACGCCGGGATTGTATCAGTTACCCCTTAAATTTACCTAAGTTTTCTCTGGTATGCCTTCATATTATGCTTTAAGACGTTGTCACCAAAATATCGATACTATACTACAATTTACTAACTTTATCTACCCTAACATAACCCAACCTAACCAAAACAGTCTAAAATATCCCAATCAAACCTAGTCTAAGCTTATATAAAAACCAAACTTGACCACTCCTAATAGAGTGGAACAACCTTAGCAACTTTGTAGTAAGTGCTGGAAAGCTGGAAAGTTTTAAAAGGAGGCTAGATAGATTCATGGATGATAGGGAGTGGTTGTAACTCTCGACAGGAGCTGCCATGCACAGGTCAACCGGCCTATTGCAGACTCCTTATTTTCTTAAGTTCTTATGTTCTTAATGCTCCAAGGATAGTCGTGGTTAGGTTAAGTAATAGATTAGGTTACCTTTATGGTTCATTGGTTAGGTTAGTTTTATGGATGTTGTGAGTCTTCTGCTTTAAAAAATAACTCAAAAATATATACCCGATACGATACTAACAACGATAACCAATTAATATATCAGTTACTCCTTTGGTTTCCCTTCGTTTTCTCTCATATTTCTCTCCTTTGTTTATATATATTTTTAGCGACTAACCGACCACAACACCGGCCCCTTCCGGCATCAAGTTACGTGTTCATATTACCCACAGGATTCATCTATTGCTATCGGACAATTACTAAAATAAACCAATATCATTATTTCAAAAGAGGATACGATTATTGTCTTAATATATAATCACGAGTTAATTATAGTACCAAGATTAAACAGCTTCAGAATATTGCAAGATGTGGAAACTTTTTTTATCGTATCTTTAAATTGATAGAATCTTATGTTCCTTGTTTTATCTTAAGAGAACTAATCTCTCTCTCTCTCTCTCTCTCTCTCTCTCATGATACTGCTGATGATACATGATATGTGTCTCCGCTCAAATGACAGGGGATTTCCCAGACTTTCTGCACACACACACACACACACACACACACACACACACACACACACACACACACACACACACACACACACACACATGCAAGATGACTTTCCACATCTACGACAAAATTACAAGAGTGATTTAAACTTAACTCACATTGTATAATAATAATAATAATAATAATAATAATAATAATAATAAACACCACAGAAAACGGTAACACGACAGACGAACACTAAGCCAAAATGCCAACTGAGAAACGATGATGATGGATGAGAGAGAGAGAGAGAGTCATGAATGCCCAAGGGTGCCAATTTACACAGGAAATATGAAGAAAGAAAACGAAGTCACCCGTCCACGCCATTTGTTAGGCACCTGAGATGTCTGTCTGTTCGGATATTAATAAACAAAACAGTATTAGGAATTATTTATGTAGAGGTGTTAGTGTACGAAATTTAATATATATACAGTATAAGTTACGTTGAATTCTATCTATATCATCGTATACACACAGACTATATAACAAGTGTATGTTTCAAGTGTAATACAGTGTTTATATACTTATTTATACACCTGGTATATACATTACACATCCATTCGGGAAATATGTCGACGACTCCACTATTGGGATCAGTGTCAACAACTCGGCTCCTGACTACACCGCCCTCCAGAATATAATGAATAGTCTACAAAATCGGGCCACCAACAACCACGTCACCATCAACCATACCAAGACCATGGTTATGCACATCAACCTCTCCTCCGACCTTGTCCCACCTCCCTCCATTACTCTAGGCCCCAACACACTCCAGGTTGTAGACTCCACCAAGCTCCTCAGCGTCACCATAGACAACAAACTAAATTAGAAAACACGCGTCAGTACAATTGATAAATCTTCCAGCTTTCGTTTCCACCTCCCTCGCCGTCCCAATTAAGTCCCTCGGAGTTCCTGCACCCGAGCTCCTCAGTGTTTACTCAACATTCATACTTCCTAAGCTCACCTATGCCTCCCCTGCCTGGTCTTCCTCCCTAAATGCCACGCAACGTAAACACCTAGAAAAAGTGCAAAAGAGGGCATGCAAGATTATTCTCTCCCCTTCCTACTCCACATATCGAGAAGCGCTCAACACACTGACCCTCTCGGCTCTCTGACCATCACCACGACCTCATCTGCAAATTTAGGAAGAAGTTTCTACACCAACCCCGACACCGGCTCCTCATTCCACCTGAGATCCCTCGTTCACGTATTGCTGTTCGACACCACAACCGCATCCAGCCCATACGAGCACGAACTGATCGCTATAAGAACAGCCCAGTCCCAACCATTGTAAAAATTATTAACAACTCGTAGTTAACCAGTGTGTCCACTCCCAACCAAACTTACTTTCGCATTGTTAACAGGCTGAAAATTCCCTTTGAATGACCTTCCCCCCCCCCTTGTTATGCAGTATATCATATTTGTAACATTTATGTTACTTTACAATTTTAAATTTGGGAAATTATCTGTCAATCTAGAAACCCGTTCCTCCAACTATGCAAATTTCATCATCAATGTTGACTGTATGTCTTCAGCCTTTAGCTGCCATGTTCTATCAATAAACCATTTATTATATTATTATTATTACACACACACACACACACACACACACACACGCACACACACACATCAGAACACCCAAGCACGAACGAGTCAACGAGTGAAAATTCAAGAGAAAGCAAGAAAAATGATGGTGCCAATAAACGGAGGGAGGAGGGGAGGGGGGGTGAGGGGGGGAGACAATCAATTCATCTTCACGTGTCTCATGTCGCTTCTGCATCTCTCTTTCCACATTACCCCCTACCTTATTATTCTAACCACAGCAGCGAATTCAGTCGTTATAATATGTGTGTGTGTGTGTGTGTGTGTGTGTGTGTGTGTGGTGAAAGTAGTGTCAGCACAGCATGAAGTTTTATTATTACAAAGATGTGAAATTTAGCTTTAGTTGTCTATCTTACTTTGAATCAATATATCTCTCGGGTGTAATCCTAACCTTACTTTGTTGTCTCAGCTAAAAAAAAAATCACACACCTGTCGAGATTAGCTTTTTGACCACTACTCGCTCCTGTTAGCTTCTGGACGTTAGCTTTATGATCACTACTCTCTCCTCCTAGTTTCTGGATGTTAGCTTTATGACCACTACTCCCTCCTCTAAGCTTCTGGACGTTAGCTTCGGAGCAGACCTTCCATTTCGTTAACTAAATTCGCCACACAAAGGTCAAATTTAACTTTATTTTACCTGTCCTTAGCTTGATACGTCAAGAGTGGTCAGAAAAATGGCACGTGGCAAATGAAATTCAACACCAGCAAGTGCAGCGTACTTAATATTGGAAGAACAAATACTGTCAATGTATACAGCCTTAACAACATCAACCTAGAGAAGTCGACTTGGGAAAGAGACCTAGGGGTACTTGTAAGCCCGGACCTACGGCCTAGAAAACAGTGAGTTAATGTTCGAAATAAGGCAAACAGAGTGTTATGTTTTATATCTAGAAGTGTAAGTAATAAGAGTGCAGAGGTCTTATTGCAATTGTATCTTGCGTTAATCAGGCCGCACCTCGATTATGCAGTTCAGTTCTGGTGCCCCTATTATAGAATGGATATCAATTCACTGGAGTCGGTGCAGCGAAGAATGACGAAAATGATTCCAGGACTTAGAAACCTTCCATATCAAGATAGGTTAAAGAAACTAAACTTGCATTCCCTAGAAAGACGAAGGGTGCGGGGAGATATGATAGAAGTATTTAAGTGGGTGAAAGGAATCAATAAAGGGGATATAGATAAAGTTCTTATAATATCCGAGCAGGATAGGACTCGGAACAACGGATTTAAGTTGGATAAGTTTAGGTTTAGGAGGGAGATAGGAAGGAACTGGTTCACAAATAGGGTGGTGGACGAGTGGAACAAGCTTAGCAACTTTGTAGTAAGTGCTGGAACGCTGGAAAATTTTAAAAGGAGACTGGATAGATTCATGGATGATAGAGAGTGGTAGTAACTCTCGACAGGAGCTGCCATGCACAGACCAACCGGCCCATTGCGGACTCCTTATTTTCTTATATTCTTATCACAGGCCCTACAATATCTCTTGTTTCACGCCAATCATTATCTCTGTAACAGGATCAACAATATCTGTCTTAGGCACTAAAATACGTCTCAGGTCCTACAATACCACTGGCCTGAACTCTACAATACCACTGGCCCGAACTCTACAATACCACTGGCCTGAACTCTACATTACCACTGGCCTGAACTCTACAATACCACTGGCCTGAACTCTACAATACCACTGGCCTGAACTCTACAATACCACTGGCCTGAACTCTACAATACCACTGACCTGAACTCTACATTACCACTGGCCTGAACTCTACAATACCACTGGCCTGAACTCTACAATACCACTGGCCTGAACTACAATACCACTGGCCTGACTCTACCACTCTACAATACCACTGGCCTGAACTCACAAACTGGCCTGAACCACTGGCCTGAACTCTACAATACCACTGGCCCGGACTCTACAATACCACTGGCCTGAACTCTACACCACCGGCCTGAACTCTACATTACCACTGGCCCGGACTCTCTACAATACCACTGGCCTGAACCCTCACAATACCACTGGCCTGAACTCTACAATACCACTGGCCTGAACTTCATTACCACTGGCCCGGACTCTACAATACCACTGGCCTGAACTCTACAATACCACTGGCCTGAACTCTACAATACCACTGGCCTGAACTCACATTACCACTGGCCTGAACTCTACATTACCACTGGCCTTGCCACAATACCACTGGCCTGACTCTCACAATACCACTGGCCTGGACTCTACAATACCACTGGCCTGAACTCTACAATACCACTGGCCTGAACTCTACAATACCACTGGCCTGACCACTGGCCTAACTCACCACTGGCCTGAACTCTCACCACTTACCACTGGCTCTCTACAATACCACTGGCCTGAACTCTACAATACCACTGGCCTGAACTCTGCAATACTCAACTCTACAATACCACTGGCCTGAACTCACAATACCACTGGCCTGAACTCACAATACCACTGGCCTGAACTCTACAATACCACTGGCCACTCTCATACCACTGGCCTGAACTAGCCTGAACTCTACAATACCACTGGCCTGAACTCTACAATACCACTGGCCTCAACTCTACAATACCACTGGCCTGAACTCTACAATACCACTGGCCTCAACTCTACAATACCACTGGCCTGAACTCTACATTACCAGTGGCCCGGACTCTACATTACCACTGGCCCGGACTCTACAATACCACTGGCCTGAACTCTACAATACCACTGGCCTGAACTCTACAATACCACTGGCCTGAACTCTACATTACCACTGGCCTGAACTCTACAATACCACTGGCCTGGGCCCCTGAGCAATGCCCCACGGGTTTAAGCATAAGATATAGACACTACGGAATGAGATGTCTTTACCGGGGTCCTGTTTAACCATCTCCGGTAAAGAAGGAGACATACTCACCTCATGTTGTGGGTCGTAGGAAGGTGGAGGGTATGCTGGTATATATCCCGGTTATGTTAATAATACAAACTATGGTGGACGAATATCGTACACAATAATACTCGCACCATAGCTGTTCCTCTCTCTCTTTTTTCCGAATATTTTCCTAACACTGAGATGGTTTTTCTAACATATATTCGTTATAGCACTGTTATTTTTCTATCCACAGTCTCCCTCGACTCTTTGGCACTTGTATCGGCGCACATCTGCAGTAGACAGACAGGATAAAGGGCTCGAGAACTGGAGGAAGAGAAGGTGGAGGTGGCGGAGAGACGGAACGTATTCTCACTCCGACGCCCAGGTGGATACTGACACCTCGCCGACGCGGCTGGACTGGAGCCTCTACGCTTGCAGTACTCCTTTAGGATGCCACGTATGGGTTTAATGGCATCCCAGTTTTCCAGCATCCACGATAAATTCCCTTGAATGCCTTATCTGACGTAATCCATTTGATGATGTCAGTGTGGTAGAAATAACGGGATTTTTATGAGGATTACGTGTGTTTAGGTGTGAGACGTCGGTCATTCGTGAAGGTTTATGTTAGGCAGGTGAGTAACCGTCAGAACAGCGCCTCGAACTAAAGCCCAACTCGTAAAACCTTCAAACCCAGCTGACGGGGTTTACAGAGTCCCTCATCTCCTGCCCAGTGAGTCAGCAGCACCAGCAGGAGGCAGGCAGCTGTGACTCCCTCGACAGGTGCGACACTACACATTACTTCCTTAAAGGTGCTTTATTAACACCGTCTCCCAACCTTGACATCCAGCCGCTGACTTCCCACGTGATGTCACTCGATGAAGTTGACGTAATAATACAATCATGACTCATTAATTCCGCCTAAGATACACTTCATGGTTATGAGGCTATTTAATGGTTGTTAACGAGTAATTTGTGGAAACTCAACTCGTTAAAATCTCACTCAGTGTCAAGGTAAATGGGACGAGTTCTGAGGACACGCGCTATTTTTTAAAACACAACTTTAGTGGGTGAACAAACTGGACTAGTGTTCCCGGGTAAAACATATTCAGGGATGTCCACAAACCTTCATGTGATCCCAATTTACGTGTACAGTTGTGGACAAAATTCCCCGGCAGTGTCTGAGTGCTTGAAGATTATCAGTTGAAGAGGATTGACATATTAAAATATTTCTCAGATATTTCTCTATATTAAGGAGTATTTATATTATTTTTCCATTTTGTGGCTGGGAAACAATATATGATGACTAGCAGCATTATTACAGCATTATTACAGCATTAATAGATACAAAACAAACATATTATACGACCCATAAATAGTTGTCAGATATTCCAAGTGTTCAGATAGTTTTGTCCGCAGCTGTACTACTCTCTAGCCTTCAGATATATTTTTTTTCTAAAAGTTCTGTAATTACGTTTGTGTTCCAGCGTTTGGTATGTCTTAGTTGTTTAATGGATAAATAAAATACTCACTTCCGTCCACTGTTCCTATTTTCACTCGTTAACTGTATAAATATTTAATACTAGGATAAGTACGTATGTGTACTGATCAATGAACCTACGGAATATTAATCAATCTCTCTCTCTCTCTCTCTCTCTCTCTCTCTCTCTCTTTCACGCATTCAGCCATCATCATCATCATCGTATCTCAGCCATCCTCCATCACCGTCAACCACTATCGTATACTTTCGCGGCAAAACACTCTAACACCGGCGTGCATTGTGAAGGGGGTTGTGTGCCTGTCCCCCCACTCATCCATCCATCCACTCCCTTTCCCTCCAACACTCACGACCCTCTCCTCCTTGCCCTCTCCCCCCTGCCCTCTCATTTATTCCCACGCGAGGCACAACATCACGACAAACAGATCGCTCCATCTTCCCCACCTCTTGTCCAAGTATCGTACCATTTGTCTTGAGTATTATCGTAACGTTATGTATCTCCCAGTTTTTGTTGGCAATCAAATGGGCCCCAGTCCCTTTGGGCCCCAGAACCAAAGTTAACCTAATCGAAGGATTAACATTAGAGCCAGGTTAAAATTAGGGTCTCTTGGGATAAGGGTCTTTAGCTCTGAGTCATACATCTAATGGTTAGGTTAGGTTAGGTTAGGTCAGGTTAGATTAGATCCATTAGGCCTGTGGCCCATCAGGTCTGGGGCCCGTTAGGACTGGCACCAATTTGACCACTCCCACCTACTTTCTCCTGAAGCCCAAAACGTAAGATCATGGCTGAACTTGTGACCCTTGACTATACTTACCGAAGATAACAAATGTACAAGGAAATACAACCACACGCACACGTGTTGGTATGAATGTGCTGTTAGTACAAGTATAAGTGTACAGTACGGTACAGTACAGCGAGGTACGGTACAGTACAGTACGGTACGGTACAGTAATGTATAGTATAGTATGTATGTACAGTGTATATAGCATGGTACGGTACAGTAGTACGGTACAGTACGGGTTGAGGTATGGTAAGTACAGTATAGTACAGTATGGTAGTAAGTATGAGGTATAGTACATGGTACATAGTAGTGTAGGTATGGTAGTACAGTACAGTACAATACGTACAGTACAATTAATGTGTGCAGTTCAGTACAAGTATAAATATACAGTAAAATTCTTAAGTGATTTCAAATAAGAATATTATTATTGTTATTATTAATAGTATCTTTATTATTATTACTAGTGTTAATAGTAATAGTAATTACTATAATTATTACAATTCGTCAATATTATTAATTATATTAATTATTATTAAAAAAGTCAATTACCATCAATAAAAAATATGAAAACATCATTATAATTATTGCAAATCAACAACTAAAATCCCTACAAAATCTCAAACCACATACATACATACATACAAACATACAAACATACATACACACATACATACATACATACAAACATACAAACATACATACACACATACACACATACATACATACACATCAACGTAGAAAATCCCCCAAAACACAAACACCTGCATTTTAATATTGAAAGATAGATTTTTTTTAGATTGCCCCCCGAGGGAGCTAGTTTATTGGGCACCCCCTTACATCCTGTGCAAGGTGAAGCGCAGAAAAGATGGCCCACTGAACATATGCTAAGAGGTCAGAGGTCACGAAGGTCTAGCTGGGGTCAGGAAGGAAGGGGGTCAATCCCACTCCGTCGCTCGTGGATCCCGTAAGATTCACACGAACACCACAGCTGTTGAGGAGTGCCACCAAAACACACCCGATCAGTCCCTGAGGCAGATGTGGTGTTGTGGTGTGTTAAGTGGTGTTGTGGTGTGTTAAATGGTGTGTTAAGTGGTGTGTTAAGTGGTGTGTTAAGTGGTGTTGTGGTGTGTTATGTGGTGTTGTGGTGTGTTATGTGGTGTTGTGGTGTGTTAAGTGGTGTTGTGGTGTGTTAAGTGGTGTTGTGGTGTGTTAAGTGGTGTGTTAAGTGGTGTTGTGGTGTGTTATGTGGTGTTGTGGTGTGTTATGTGGTGTTGTGATGTGTTATGTGGTGTTATGGTGTGTTATGGGTGTGTTATGGGTGTGTTAAGTGGTGTTGTGGTGTGCTAAGTGGTGTTGTGGTGTGTTAAGTGGTGTTGTGGTGTGTTATGTGGTGTGTTAAGTGGTGTTGTGGTGTGTTATGTGGTGTGTTAAGTGGTGTTGTGGTGTTGTGGCGTGTTATGTGGTGTTGTGGGTGTGTTAAGTGGTGTGTTAAGTGGTGTGTTAAAGTGGTGTTGTGGGTGTGTTATGTGGTGTTGTGGTGTGTTAAGTGGTGTGTTAAGTGGTGTGTTAAGTGGTGTTGTGGTGTTATGTGTTACATTGTTTAAAAACAGAATGCTCAATGTGTGTGTGTGTGTGTGTGTGTGTGTGTGTGTGTGTGTGTGTGTGTGTGTGTGTGTGTGTGTGTGTACGTGTGTGTGTGTGTGTGTATGTGTGGATGTATGTGTGTGTGTGTGTGTGTGTGTGTGTGTGTGTGTGTGTGTGTGTGTGTGAGTGGATAAGTCTGTGTGTGTGTGTGTGTGTGTGGGCGTGAGAGAGGGTGTGTCGTGTGTGTACCTGGCAGTAATCATACACCCTGGGAGTTGTTCAACAGGTCAGTCCCACCTTAGCTGGACCATCACCAGGTTATGTCTCAAACCTCTGTTATATTATTATGAGTATTATCATTATTATTATTATTAGTAGTAGTAGTAGTATTAGTAGTAGTAGCCAGGGTTGAGACTTATGTATTAGGATAGTTCAGTTTAAGGTAATAAAATGGGGGCGAAGATGTGGCTATTATTTTTGTTGTTATTATTATTATTATTATTATTATTATTATTATTATTATTATTATTATTATTATTATTGTTATTGTTGTTGTTGTTATTATTTCATACACACACCTGTCCATCCTTCCAGCAATAGTTTCACTTATACACTTAAATTCTCTAATATAACCTACCCTACCCTACCCTACCCTAACCTAACCTAACCTAACCTACCCTACCCTAACCTAACCTAACCTACCCTACCCTAACCTACCCTACCCTAATCTAACCTACCCTACCCTACCCCAACCTTCCACCCTAACCTAACCAAACCAAACCAAACCTAACCTAACCCAATCTCTAATACCCTACCCTACCCTACCTCAATTGCACCCTAACTCCAATTCATCCCATCTTTACTCCCAATTCCTAACCTACCCTACCCTACCCTAACCTAACCTAACCTAACCTAACCAAACCAAACCAAACCTAACCTAACCTACCCTGCCCTACCCTAACCTACCCTAACGTAACCTAACTTAAACGAACATAAACAAACATGACTTACTTTACCCTAACCTAACCAAACCTATCCAAACCTAACCTAACCTAACCTAACCTAACCAAACCAAACCTAACCTAACCAAAGCTAACCTAACCTAACCAAACCAAACCTACCCTAACCTAACCTACCCTCGGTTCCTCTGGCAGGTGCGTAGGATTTATTTTTGCATCCTTTTTAAGCAGCTGAAGGACAATGTGGACACGGTGGCAAGGAAGGAAGGAAGGAGGGAGGGAAGGAAGGGAGGAAGGAAGGAGGGAGGGAAGGAAGGGAGAGAATAAGGAAGGTAAGGATTAGAGGGAAGGATGGAAAGGAGGGAGGAAGTTAAGGAAAGGGATGATGGGAGGGAAGGATGGGAAGGTGGGAAGAAGTAAGGAAGTATAGGAAGGATAGGAGAGAGAGAGAGAGAGAGAGAGAGAGAGAGAGAGAGAGAGAGAGAGAGAGAGAGAGAGAGAGAGAGAGAGAGAGAGCGAGGGAGCGAGAGAGAGAGAGAGAGAGAGAGAGAGAGAGAGAGAGAGAGAGAGGGAGAGAGAGAGAGAGAGAGAGTTCCTCACCAGTACACAACCTTGACACATCGAGCATCAGCCCCCGTCACTGCTTTTACTCCCTCCCTCTCTTACGTTCACACGCCGTCAGATATTATACCAATCACTCATCTTAACAAACAATAAAGGGAACATTTAACCTCTGACAGCTAACAAGAGAGTTTTATCTCCTCCAAAATCTGCACACAAAAAAAATTCACAGCATTTAAGTTCCCCATGACTATCCAAAACAATGCAGGATTCACAGGGATGAGGTACCAACACATGAGATTCGCGTGGGTTAAGGAACGTCGACGAAATGATGTGAACTCATGATAAAGAACGACAAACAGAGAGAGAGAGAGAGAGAGAGAGAGAGAGAGAGAGAGAGAGAGAGAGAGAGAGAGAGAGAGAGAGAGAGAGAGGTATATATATGACCCTGAGAAACAGGTCAGTGTCACTCGGTCGAGGAGCCGCATCAAGAGAACATCGCCCTGGTTGATTGTCGGCATCGGGTTCAGAGAAAGGCCCGCTTCCTTGGGGTACTCTCTCTCTCTCTCTCTCTCTCTCTCTCTCTCACTTAACTCAACCCCATCAAGAACAGGACCCCCCCACACTGGACCAGTGTTCACCAACAGAGCCCACATTACCACACACACATAAGGCTCCCTGCACCAAGGAGTGCAGTCTATATGGAATGAAGCCCCAGGTAGGACTCACATGAATAAAGGTCCCTCATCGGAGTAAAGTTCAAGTGAGTGTAACCGCGGGAGTCAAGAGGTCAGACAAGGGTTCAATCACACCTCTTACCTGACACGCCCTTCTTGTCCGGACCCTCCCCTCACACCATCTACTCTCTCCCTTTCTCCAACTCCCTCTCTCTCCCTTCCTCCAGCTCCCTCTTCCTCCAACTCCCTCTCTCTCCCTTCCTCCAGCTCCCTCTTCCTCCAACTCAATTTCCCTTTCTGTTTTCCTGTCTTTACTCTTGTATGTGATAAAAAGAAATGTGATAACTGCCAATGAGAACAACTGTCGTATCGAATTTATGTGGATTTCGTCCCATGTTGGAATCAGGTATCATGACCGTGCTGATAGACTGGCCAATGAGGCATGTAAGAAAGAAAATGTTGACCGTGACCTTGACCTGTCCAATGCTGTACTTAAAAACATTTAAGTCAGAATCATGAACTCTGATCTAGAAGAACTGAGAAATGCAGAGAGACCTGACAGTTGCAGCATTAGTAAATATGAAAAATTTTGTGACAAGAGGTACCGGTATGGCCAGCATAAGGACAAAACCAGACAATGTGATGTAGTCGTGGCCAGAATTAGGCTAGGATACAGACACATCTGGCAAGTTAGTAACGCTGTACCCATACCAGAACATTCAGCATGTAAACTTTGTGATAAACATTTAAAGCATACACTTGAACACTATATTATTGAATGTGACACTGTCAAAGACTTCAGGCCACCTGACTTATTGTATCTAGAAATATGTAATTACTTCATTGAATCAGGTGTGCTTGAGGACATTCTTGCTGTTTATCCCAAATTTGCTAGCCCACACTGATTAGTCTTCAATTAGAATATGACTCCAATGTATGTGATCCACTGACCTATATATACTGCTAATGAATATGATGTATTTCCTTCTTTGTGTACGAACCTCTGTCCTGCGTGGCAGTGAACAGTGGCATTACCCACATGAATCTGACCTATATATAGTGTCAATGAATATGATGCATTCTTTGTGTACGAACCTCTGTCCTGCATGGCAGTGAAAGTGACATTACCCATTTGAACCTGACCTCTATACATTTATAGTTGTTAATGAATATGATGTATTTCTTTGTGTATGAACCTCTGTCCTGCGTGGCAGTGAGAAGTGATACCACCCTCAGTGTCAAGACCTGACTGATACTAGCTCTGCAATAAATTTGTTAAACTAACTGGAGAGCCTGCATAACAGTGTGGGAAGAAGGAGGAGGAGGAGAGAGGAGAGGAGGAGGAAGGAGGAAAAAGGGAGAAGGAGGAGGAGGAGGAGGAGGAGGAGGAGATGGAGGAAAAATGGAAAAAGAGAAAATTAATAAGATGATGAAGCAGAAAATGAGAAAAGAGAGAAAGATGACACACACACACACACACACACACACACACACAAGGAGCGGCGTCAAACGAATCATCAGCATAGAGTTTAGGTCATTGTTGCTCCCTCAGGCAAGACCATATACCCTGCCTTGCACCCTGGACCTAATATGGCCCCTGATGATAGCCCTCTGTCTGTCTGTCTCTCTGTCTGTCTGTCTGTTTGTCTGTCAATCTGTATGTCTGTCATCATGCCTGTCTGTCCGTGTATGTCTGTCTGTCTGTCATCATGCCTGTCTGTCTGTCTGTCTATCATCATGCGCCTGCCTGTCTGTCTGTCTGTATGTCTGTCATCATGTCTGTCTGTCATCATGCCTGCCTGTCTGTCTGTCTGTCATCATGCCTGCCTGTCTGTCTGTCTGTATGTCTGTCATGTCTGTCTGTCTGTCATCATGCCTGCCTGCCTGTCTGTCTGTCATCATTGCCTGTCTGTCTGTCTGTCTGTCTGTCTCATCTCTCGCCTAAATCCCTAACTCACGTTTCCACCACGACTCTCTCTCTCTCTCTCTCTCTCTCTCCTAACACGGCCTACCACCAAGGGAGAAACCTGTGTCCCTTTAACCCTTCATTATCCCCCTTAGCCCCCTTAACCTCCAGTAAGGGGACAAACTCTGACCACTAAATAACTTGTTGACCTTCGCTTTCCCCTTTATAGCACGGGTACAACGCATCCTCCTCCTGTTGTCTTCTTCCTCCTCCTGCTGTCTTCTTCCTCCTCCTGTTGTCTTCCTCCTTCTCCCCCTCCTCCTGCTTCTCCTTCTCCTCCACTTCCTCCTTCTCCCTTTCTCCTCCTGCTCTCTTCTTCCTCCTCCTCCTCCTCCTCCTCCTCCTGCACCCGCTGTCTTCCTCACGGGCCTCACACCAAGGTCTGTATGGTCCTCACTTCTAATGGGACCCAGTTCTAATAGGCGCCTGTCATAATAAACCACCACCTTCCTCGTTCTTACATTTCCTTCCTTCCTTCCCTCTCCTCACCCCTCTCTCTCTCTCTCTTCCAATTCCTTTCACACACACACACACACACACACACACACACACACACTCCCTCCTTCCGCTGTGCCGTGGGAAATACGAGGTAGCGGAAACACGCCAGGAGAACAATTTAATAAGGGTGGATGGGACCATGTTGTAACTCTCCCCTCAAGCATGTTAGGGGAAAGTGCTGGGGGAGGGAGAGCAACGTCCTGGCTCTCTTGTCGTGTGTGTGTGTGAGGGGGGGAAGCCAAAGTAGGGGTGCCAAAGTAGGGGTGGCAAAGTAGGGGTGTCTCAAAGTATGGGTGGCAAGGTATGGGTTTCAAAGTATGGGTGTCAAATTAGAGGTGTCAATTTATACTATAGTACCAAATTAGGGGTGCCAAAATAGGGATGTTAAATTAGGTGTGCCAAAGGGGGGAACAAAAATAAGGGTGTCAAAAAAGGGTGCTAATGGGGAGTGACAAAATGGGGAGCAGAAGTGATAAGGTTTAATATTAAGTTACAACACTGACCTGCGACCTTTGCTATAAAAAATACGAATTCTTACCATACAGATACAGTTGCCACGTTGACTGTGTGATGTATCAAGGCTCGTGGTCACTGTAATGTTCACGATTTTATTTATTTATTTGTTTATTTATTATGTATTTATTTATTTATTTACTTATTTATATTTTATTTATTTATTTATTTATTTACTTAGTTATATTTTATTTATTATTTATTTATTTTTTTTTTTTTTTAATGATTTGTAGTAATGTTACCAAGGCTGGCGGACCTTAAGCTAAGATGCTGGTCCGTCTAATGTCCACGTGTACTGTACGATCACTTGGTCACACTTGAGGTAAACAAACGCCTCACCAGAGTATAGGTGTACAGGAGAAGGACAATACCGAGGGTGTGTAGGGAGGCCCGGTGTTTGTGTTGGGGATGTATCTAAGAGCGCTTCCACCTCACGAGTTGTGTATTTAATTTATTGATTAGTGTTTAAGTACGGGTTACGAGTCTAATTTAGTTGATACGAGAATAAGTTAATAATCGTGGAGTAGTTTCTTTTATCACCTAATGATTAGTTCACGAGTTTGTTTAGTGTTTAAGATTAACTACTGTAATGGTAAACTAACCTAACCTAACCACTCTAATGCTAGCCTAACCTAACCACACAATGCAGCGTTTAGGGGGTTTAATTGTCATGTGAAATAAGGTAGGGCTAATCTTCAGGTGACAACCTTTGTTTTAGGTTAGGTTAGGTTAGGTTAGGTTAGGTTAGGTTGGGTTAGGTTGGGTTAGGTTAGGTTAGGTTAGGTTAGGTTAGGTTGGGTTAGGTTAGATTAGGTTGGGTTGGGTTAGGTTAGGTTGGGTTAGGTTAGGTTGCTTCCTGTCGTCTGAAGGGAAAAATTATTTGGCTCTGTTTGTTTTAGTTTGATTTGGTTAAGTGAGTTTAGGATTAGGTTTCGGTTGATTTGGTTAGATCAGGTGTGGTCAGGTATACATTATCCTTCCGCCTACTACTACTTCCATTAACGTGGCCTCCAGTCTCCCCCAATAGCCATACCTTCGCCGCCATTTTATTACCTTAATATTAAATATCCTAATACATAAGTAGCTATCCTAGCTGTGTTGAGCCGCAGATCTACGCGGCATTCAGTGACTGTAGCCTCATAGTCAATATCGGCAACTGTTGTCGGCTTTGGGGCCGATGCTCTCGTTCCCCTGAGGCAGAGCAAAGCCGACCTAAGGAGAAAGAAGGACAGTCGACATCTCAACCAGGCTGTGACATAACTTCTGCGCTGCTGCTTCTGTTCGGAGATCACCTCCGTGAGTCTGGCGTAGAAGCATCTTGCACTTGGTCCCATCCCACCAGAGGTTGTGAACACTTGAGGAGTGAAGCTGCCTTGATCAACGTTTTGAATTCTCTCCCCGTATGCCCTTATCTTGTCGTTCTCGTTCCTCCTGTGTGCAGCATCGAGAGCTAAGTTACGGTGACATGCGGCCATGGGATAAAAAATCCTGATGTCGAAGAAGGCTCTCTGTCCCCGCGTCCAGAATCCTCGAGCACTGACGTCAACACGGGCTTCGTTGGATGTGTTTGAAGTCCTATGTTGGAATTTCTCACCATCCAATGGAAGGAGGGGCGGTTCTACCCTGACATAACGGCAGATTTCCTTCAACATATTTGCTGTGAGATCCCTTACTTTTTCAAGCCTCATGCATATGAAGCCCCCTTTCTTGCACACCATGGCGTGATCGACGTCATAGGAAGAGCCACACACGCATTGGGAAGGCAAACCTTCTACTGGCCTACCATACCTTAGAGCATTGACATCTGTAAATTCTTGTTTATTGAGACTGAAACCATTTGTACTTATCGTTCTGTCGTAATGGACCTTCGAATCTTGTTTGTTTCACTGGTATCCACCTCACCTGTTGTGTTCTGAGGCATTATGTGGTCCGTGAGGGCTGCCGTGAGCTTAACTGAGTTTTGATGTTCAGTGGCAGCAATCTCCTCTGGATTGGTCAGTCTCAATCTTCCCAGTCTCGGTGGTAGTGCAAGGAATGATCTTTCTGCAGGGGTTAAGTCAGGGTGTTTCACTAATCCGCTAATATTACTACTACTACTCCCGCTACTACAACTACTACTTCCGCTAATACATACCCGTTGTTATATGTATTTGGCAACAGGGTGGGTACCAGATTATTGTCTCAACGAACACCACAAGAACTGGCCGTCAGCCACCCTAGCCAAGTTTCCGGTCATTACCTTAACTCAACACGACCCCCTTATTTCAGCTAATAACTTAACAACAAAACGGTGTGAATTTAATGGTTTATTATAGTAATTTAGCCAAGACAGTTAAGGTAAACAGAGAGGGTGACATGTGGTAGAAGAAGAGGAGGGAGGAGGAGCAGGAGGGAGAAAGAGCAGGAGGAGGACGAGGAGGGGGAGAAGGAGGAGGGGGAGGAGGAGGAGGGGGAGCAGGAGGAGGAGGGGGAGCAGGAGGAGGAGGGAGGAGGCGCAGGAGGACGAGGGAGGAGGAGGGAGGGGGCTCACGGACTGTACACACAAGATGGTCAATGTTTGAGATTTATCACGAACACGGCCGCTAATGCCACGAACCAAGCAGATGTAAACAACTCAATCAAACCTTACCTGCCTTAACCCAACTAACCTAACCTAACCATGTTTAACCCATGCTAATCAAACCTTACCTGCCTAAACCCAACATAGCTAACCTAACCATACTTAAGCTAATTAAACCTTATTGTATACCTGACCACACCTCATCTAACCAAAGCAAACGAAACAAACAAAACCTTATCATTTTTTTTCTTAGAACATAAGAAAATAAGGAGTCTGCAATAGGCCGGTTGGCCTGTGCATGGCAGCTCCTGTCGAGAGTTACTACCACTCTCTATCATCCATGAATCTATCTAGCCTCCTTTTAAAACTTTCCAGAGTTCCAGCACTTACTACAAAGTTGCTAAGCTTGTTCCACTCGTCCACCACCTATTTGTGAACCAGTTCCTTCCTATCTCCCTCCTAAACCTAAACTTATCCAACTTAAATCCGTTGCTCGAGTCCTATCCTGCTCGGATATTATAAGAACTTTATCTAGATCCCCTTTATTGATTCCTTTCACCCACTTAAATACTTCTATCATATCTCCCCGCACTCTTCGTCTTTCTAGGGAATGCAAGTTTAGTTTCTTTAACCTATCCTGATATGGAAGGTTTCTAAGTCCCGGAATCATTTTCGTCATTCTTCGCTGCACCGACTCTAGTGAATTGATATCCATTCTATAATAAGGGGCACCATAATCGAAGTGCGGCCTGACTAGCGCAAGATATAGTTGCAATAAGACCTCTGCACTCTTATTACTTACACTTCTAGATATAAAACCAAATACTCTGTTTGCCTTATTTCGAACATTAACGCACTGTTTTCTAGGCCGTAGGTCCGGGCTTACAAGTACCCCTAGGTCTCTTTCACAAGTCGACTTCTCTAAGTTGATGTTGTTAAGGCTGTATACATTGTCAGTATTTGTTCTTCCAATATTAAGTACGCTGCACTTGCTGGTGTTGAATTTCATTTGCCATTTTTCAGACCACCCCTGCAGTTTATTTAGATCCTCCTGTAATGCATTTGCATCCTGTCCTGAATTAATCTGCCGCCCTATTTTGGTGTCATCCGCAAACTTGCTTATCTCACTGCTGATCCCAGTATCTAAATCGTTTATGTAGATTATGAACAAGAGTGGGCCTAGTACTGACCCCTGAGGAACCCCACTGGTTACACGGCCCCACTCAGATTTAACACCATCTACACTGACCCTCTGCGTTCTATCGGTGAGCCATGATTTTATCCAATTTAAAACTTTCCCCTCGATACCACGAGCCTTATTTTTTCTCAGAAGTCTCTAATGCGGTACTCTGTCAATGCTTTGCTAAAGTCTAAGTAAATAACATCGTAATTTTCGTCATTATCTACTACCTCGAAGACTTTCCTAAAAAACGTCAGCAGATTTGTTAGACAAGATTTTCCCTTTGTAAACCCATGTTGCGAGTCGTAGATTAATTTGCTTTTCTCTAAATGCGATGGAATGCTATCTGCTATAATTGATTCAAGAAATTTCCTCTCTACTGACTTCAAACTGATCGGCCGGTAATTTGACTCTGATGCTCTGTCTCCCTTTTTGAATATGGGTACTACATTTGCCTGTTTCCACAAGTCTGGCACAACTCCAGTGTCTAATGATTTTGTAAATAAATTTACGAGGGGTCCGCCAATCTGTTCCTTACACTCTTTCAAGACTCGAGGGAAAATTTCATCAGGTCCTGGGGAAGCAACCAAACCTAACCTAACCTATCCTTACCTAAAACAAAGCTTGTCACCTGAAGATTAGCCCCTACCTTATTTCACGTGACAATTAAACCCTCTAAACGCTACATTGTGTGGTTAGGTTTGGTTAGGTTAGGTTAGGCTAGCATTATAGTGGTTAGGTTAGGTTAGGTTAGTTTACCATTACAGTAGGTAATCTTAAAAACTAAATAAATAAACTCGTGAACTAATCATTAAGTGATAAAAGAAACTTCTCCACGATTATTAACTTATTCTCGTATCAACTAAATTAGGCTCGTATCCCGTACTTAAACATTAATCAATAAATTAAATACACAACTCGTGAGGTGGAAGCGCTCTTAGATACATCCCCAACACAAACACCGGGCCTCCCTACACACCCTCGGTATTGTCCTTCACCTGTACACCTATACTCTGGTGAGGCGTTTGTTTACCTCAAGTGTGACCAAGTGATCGTACAGTACACGTGGACATTAGACGGACCAGCATCTTAGCTTAAGGTCCGCCAGCCTTGGTAACATTACTACAAATCATTAAAAAAAAAAAAAAAAAAAAAAAAAAAAAAATACAACTAAGTAAATAAAATAAAATAAACCATCCAAATAAAATATGAAATAAGTAAATAAATAAGCCAATAAATAATAAATAAAGAAAATATACAAATAACAAACAAATTAATAATAAATAAATAAATAAATAATAAACAAATAAATCTGCAATAAAACCGTGAACATTGGGCATTGGAAATAGCCAATGCATCACACGAATCAACGTGGTATTGTTTACATTTTAGTACATCATCATTTGATCTTTTCAGCGCAAAATGAGGATGATATAGCATTGATACCCTAGTCCTAACCTAACTAACCAATCCCTGCCCTTCGCTGCTAATCAACTTCAACACAGTCTACAAGGCTAGACAGCAAAGCCAAACAACCTAAGCTAACTCGTCTAATCTAGCAAACAGCAATCTAAATAAACTAACCTAGCAGCCCTGCTTTTCTTCTAACCCTAATGAGGGGGATGAAAGGACGTCCTCAGGATAAAACGCGTGATTGACTTTGATCTAATACAGAAGACAGAGAGTGTGGACGCCTTATTCATTAACCTATCTCTCTCCTGTCGCAGCTGTCATCATCACTGTATTTACCTCTCTCTCTCTCTCTCTCTCTCTCCCGTGTATGCATTTCTCCTTTATTATATATATATATATATATATTAGTGACGAGTTTCTCTCCTGGAAAAATTGACAGTGGGATCTTTCCCTGCGAATTTTGGCCGAAGAAGAAGAAGAAGAAGAAGTTAGAAGAAGAAGAAGAAGAAGTGTAGAAGAAGAAGAAGAAGAAGAAGAAGTAAAAGGTGAAGGAAGAAGAAGGAAGAAGAAGAAGAAGAAGAAGAAGAATAAAGAAGAAGAAGAAGGAAGAAGAAGAAGAGAAGAAGAAGAAGAAGAAGAAGAAGAAGAAGAAGAAGAAGAAGAAGAAGAAGAAGAAAGAAGAAGAAGAAGAAGAAGAAGAAGAAGAAGAAGAAGAAGAAGAAGAAGAAGAAGAAGAAGAAGAAGCAAAAGAGAAGAAGAAGAAGAAGAAGAAGAAGAAGAAGAAGTTAGAAGAAGAAAGAAGAAGAAAAGAAAGAAGAAGAAGAAGAAGAAGAAGAAGAAGAAGAAGACTGACACGACGGGCTGACTGACTGACGACGACGACGACGAGCGACGGCGACGACGACGACGACGACGACGACGACGACAACTGACGGTGACGAGCGACGACGACTGACGACTGACGACGACGACGACGACGACGACGACGCTGACGACGACGACGACGACGACGGTGACGACGACGACGACGAGCGACGACAGCGACGACGACGACGACGAAGAAGAAGAAGAAGAAGAAGAAGAAGAAGAAGACGGCAGTGACGACGACGACGACGACGACGATGACGACGACGACGACGACGAAACATTTGATGAAGAAGAAGAAGAAGAAGAAGAAGAAGAAGAAGAAGAAAGAAGAAGAAGAAAGAAGAAAGAAAGAAGAAGAAGAAGAAGAAGAAGAAGAAGAAGAAAAGAAGAAGAAAGAAGAAGAAAGAAGAAAGAAAGAAAGAAGAAGAAAGAAGAAGAAAGAAAGAAAGAAAGAAGAAGAAAGAAGAAGAAAGAAAGAAGAAGAAAGAAGAAAAATTTGATATTATTATTTACTCTAAAATACAACGAAACCAACCAAAAGCGTTATCTTATAACAAATCACGTTAGTTCGGTTATATTGGAGTTCAGTCAGGTTAGATGAATCAGGTTAGATTAGTTCAGGTCTGGTTAGGTGAGCTGTTCTTTTGTTAATCTTTTACTGTAGACCATCATGTACAGTTATATCATTGACACTCTAATATATTATTTGGTTATCGTGTTGGTTTATATTATACCATAGTGTGATTATTCTTTGTTTCATTTCACAGTGCTGTACAGAGTTTGGTGAAGTAGTAAAGACTGGCGGTAGGGCATTAACACGCTAAATAATACCGTATAAACTTTAGTTACCTAAGTTATGATGGAACTAGCAGGGGAAGGTGCAATAATTTTGTCAGCCGTCCACAACAGCCTCTCCTAAAGGGGAACGTATATGCAAATGTTGCGGTACCGAAAACAGTACATAAACTAATTTCGCTCCGCATGAGACGACACACAAACTCCTAATTGTGTCGTTCTATGTAAGGCGCAACGCACAAAAACTAGACGAATATGCTAGATATGAAGCCCCACCTCTCATCTCCTCGCCAACTTTCACTTTCTAGTGTAAAAATGCCCCGAGGCAGCTGCCGTCAGCTGAGCCCCGCAGGAGGCAACATGGTCACTGTTAGAACCAAAGTCCATCCAACACCATTGCCACACCATTATTCTCCTCAACCAACACCATTGCCACACCATTATTCTCTTCAACCAACACCATTGCCACACCATTATTCTCCTCAACCAACACCATTGCCACACCATTATTCTCCTCAACCAACACCATTGCCACACCATTATTCTCCTCAAGCAACACCAATCACTCAAACACAACCTGACCGAATCGAAAACTACCTCACGATCATTAAGTCCGGTTTGTTTGGTTTGCTTTAGTATATCTAAATTGTAACGTTTAAATACAGATAAATATGTGAATATATATATAAATGGATTAGCGATCTTTTTCGTGGTACTTTTCCAACAGTGAACATCTCAGGTAATGATATTTAATGTGATGGTCGATAAATTCCTCACGACATTGAAACCTTCAGAGTGACTGTGACTTTATTAACTTGTACCACAACTCCTCCACCTACTCTGGGCTGGGTGGGTGGGACTAGCACTTCACATCCCATACCTTCTTGAACAATGTCTTCTCGATTAAAATAACCAGATCCATAAACAATAACAAATATAACAAAATTTAAATCTGGACGGTTATGTTAATCTTATATTTATCACAGCTGAACTATAGTTATGTCACTTATGGAAACAAATAATTCCCCCTATTTTTTCTTTTATTTTACGTATGGCTGCCCTGCCCAACGCCCCTCTATTGTTATGTACCCTGTGTGACACCCGCGACCCAACGATAACTTCAAGTGCGGAGCGACGATCACGTTCCTCGGCCACCTGTTGCTAAAAGGCACATCTGCTACTGATACTTCCCGATAATGGCTAATAAAATGCTTTCAAACGGTTCTTACGTCTATATTCCCCCAAAGGTGACGTTGTACAAATATTAACGAGTGACTTACATAATCTGCGACACACACACACACACAAGGTGGGTTACATGGCTTTAAAATCACAATGAAACTAGACCGTAACAAGGATTAAATCGTGGAAATCACATTGAAACAACCCTAGCTAGTATCAATGGCGTTAAAACCACTGCAACTACTATTTACAGAGCTGAAATAACGTTAAAACTCCACCGTAACTCGTATTTGTATCTGGAGTGACGGAGAGGAAACTTATCGTAAGATCAGTCCAGACTTGGGGAGGGAGTTGTTACCAGTGAGATGTATCAATAGTGGTGAGGGTTCGTGAGAAAGTGACCTTTTTAACACCACACACACATCTGAGACACTCACTCACTCACTCTCACACACACACGACCTAGAAATACTATCCACTACTTAATACAGCAACGTCGACGGTAGCACACCAATGAACGAGCTGTCATTTTTTCTAGAGCGTCTCCCTCAAACGTAACATATTTTTTCCGACTGATTGGTTTTGCCGAAGTACTTTGGGTTTTGTGCCAATTCCCGCGGTCAAGTTAAGATCTACACTCGATAATGAGGCTATTTATTTCGAGCCACGAAAAACTAAATTAATTTTTAAATTTATTCAGTATAGCATTTTTAATAAATTGCATCAGTGTAATTTAATTTTTTATTGATGTTATTCGTAAATACATCTGTTTGCTCAACTATATGCGGTCTGTTCATGGCAACTGTATCTATTGTTTGTGGCCACACCTGTCAGAAGAATTTATGATAGTGAATATAAGAAACAATCTTTGCCTGTGGGACATACAGCAAAAGCAAAAAAACTTTGAAGCCATCTTCTTTGTTTATAATTGACGAACGGGGAAAAAACTGGCGCATTATTATAGTTCTCTATGCGCGCGTGACAGGGTGCGCTCCGTGACAGGGTGTGCTCAGAAAAATGACAATGTTTAGAAAATTAATGCAAGAAAATGACGGAAAAAGTGCTTGCGTGACGCCGTCTTACTCTTTAGCTCACAAAATAGCGTCTGGGATAGTCTGTAGCGGATTCCTCCCCTACAAACGCCGTGTGTCGCTGACTGGCCGACCCCCCGCGAATCTACCAGGGTATCCCTCGTGGTCAAGGTCAGGTAACCAGCGACGCCGAACAAAGCGGGGGCCTACCATCAAGCCACGCCTACCCCCGATGTTAGTAAGCAAATAGACAAACTAAAGCCTAATAAGTCACCTGTTCCCGATGAGATATTTGCCAGAGTATTAAAGGAATGTAAGGAAGAGCTTAGTATGCCCTTAGCAAAGTTGTGTAACATGTCCTTAAAACAGGTGTAGTACCAGAATCCTGGAGGATAGCGAATGTAATACCGATTTTCAAGAAGGGGGATAGATCACTATCCTCTAACTACCGCCCAATCAGTCTAACATCAATAGTAGGCAAATTACTGGAAGCAATCATTTCAAACTCTATTCGAAATCACCTGGAGAAGCACCGATTGATCAATGATTCCCAGCATGGCTTCACAAGAGGACGTTCTTGCCTAACTAATCTATTAACATTCTTTTCATCAGTTTTCGAATCGGTGGACGAGGGGCACAATTATGATGTGGTATATCTCGACTTTAGTAAAGCCTTCGACAGAGTCCCCCACGAAAGACTAATTAGAAAGGTAGAAGCTCATGGCATCAAAGGTGACATCCTTAAATGGATTAGGGCGTGGTTACAGGACAGGAAACAGCGAGTGAGCATTAACGGCACTAAGTCCCATTGGAGCAACGTCACAAGTGGAGTTCCCCAAGGCTCAGTACTTGGACCATTATTGTTTATTATATACATAAACGACATAGATATCGGCATAGACAGCAACATAAGTAAATTTGCTGATGACACTAAAATAGGACGTGTTATCAAATCTGACGAGGACTCGGCAAAACTACAGGAAGATCTAAACAAATTTTTCGAATGGTCTGAAAAATGGCAGATGAAATTCAATGTCGACAAATGTAAAGTACTCAGTATAGGAGATGTAAACAGGGAAACCAGATACCAGATGAACAACGATGCCATAGAGAAATCCGACTGCGAGAGAGATTTAGGAGTAATGATAAGTAGGAACCTTAAGCCAAGTAAACAATGTGTTTTTGCTCGTAACAAGGCTAATAAAGTACTTGGGTTCATACAAAGGAGTGTTAGTTACAAGACTAGCGAGGTCATCCTAAAACTGTATCTTGCTCTTGTGAGACCACACCTGGATTACGCAGTTCAGTTCTGGTCACCGTATTACAGAATGGATATAGAATCCTTGGAAAGAATTCAGAGGAGAATGACAAGACTAATCCCGGGCATTAGGAACCTTGAGTATAGAGACAGGTTAAAGCATCTTAATTTGCACTCCCTCGAGAGACGTAGAGCGAGGGGCGACCTGATAGAGGTGTATAAGTGGAAGACAGGGCTAAACAAAGGGACATTACAAAGGTACTCAAATTATCCAACCAGGAGCGAACTCGTAACAATGGTTTTAAATTAGACAAATTTAGATTTAGGCGTGAAATAGGTAAACACTGGTTTGGAAACAGAGTAGTGGATGAATGGAACAAGTTACCAAATATCATCATTAACTCGAATACGCTGAATTGCTTCAAACATAGGTTGGATGCTCATATGAGCAATAGGGGTTGGGTGTAAACGGGACTGCCCAGTATGGGCCAATAGGCCCGCTGCAGTTTCCTCCATTCTTATGTTCTTATATAAGACCACACCTGGCCGTGACCTGCCCCCTTCTTCTAGCTACAGCCGCAGCAAGCAACACCTCCTCTGAGCACCCTCACCAACCAGCTCTCCCTGCTCACGCTTGTAACCCCGCTGCCTCCTCCCAGCACCAGCCACCAAGCTGCATTGTACATCCAATATAATATGTATACAGAGAGCACATTGTGAGTTTCCTTTCTCCATCCCATCTTGAGTGTGAACCAAATATCACGAAACCCCACAAGTATGTCATACAGTCATTGTGGTACCAGTACTGCCATCTGTTAGCCGCACCTACAACTAACAGATGAGCTGACAGGGTGAATTAAATGTTTGTATATTTATAACTAAGGATTTATTTTATGAACAAGAAGACTACGGGATTAGGTGTTTATCACTTCTATATTTTTTTCAAATAAATGGATACAGAACAAGGGAGAAATAGCGACTGAAATGGGGAAGAAAAAAGAAGATTCCCATACTTTCATGAGACAACCAAAGAAAACGAACTTTCTTTTTAATGGTAAGCCCTAGCAATTGTCGGACTGTTCTTTGATGATGTCTATAATTGTGACCTAGGGTGGCGAATTTAGCACCGGGAGGACAGAGGACACATCCTCAATCTCCAGATTGAATCACTTGATAAATATAAAAATTCTTGATTTAAAAAAAGTGATCAGGATGTTTCGAACCGATCACTTTGGGTGTTAACAATCGGAATAAAAATAATGGATTCTACTATCGACAATTATCTGAGTTGTTATATATATATATATATATTGTGTGTGTGTGTGTGTGTGTGTGTGTGTGTGTGTGTGTGCTTCCCCTCCCTTCCAGTCCCCCAACATTTGAGATTTCTGACTCCCTACCTGAATATCTATAGACTTATGGCGTCATCTCAAATAAATTCCCAGTTTGTTTCTATTATATATTACAAAAATTAACCCCACAGGCACAGAAGGTGAGCACTGTCACTTGTCGACCGTCTCGTTCTTGGTTTTATTATAAAGACATTTGGGAATATCCTGAACATTGAAATTGGATCACGTGAAGATCAGACACCTGAGATTAAACACCTTAACGCTAACGAAACCTACACTAAGATAACCTAATCTTACCCCCGCAGGTGAAATAAGCTAAGGTGTTTAATCTTCACGTGATCCCTGAGCTGTAGTTATCACCACACCTTAACGCTAACGAAACCTACACTAAGATAACCTAATCTTACCCCCGCAGGTGAAATAAGCTAAGGTGTTTAATCTTCACGTGATCCCTGAGCTGTAGTTATCACCAGCTGTAAAGTAATCACATATATGACCCAGATATTACTGTGAGTGTACGGGGAATATTGGCCACAACTTTACCAAACATTTTTACATGTCAGCAGCCCATGTGTTTATTGGGCGCCATGAGCCCTAACACACACACACACACACACACACACACACACACACACACACACACACACACACACACACACACACACCAGCAACCTGTGTTATGTACGAGTAATTACAGACAGCCTGGAGGTGTTATGGGATCTCTCTCTCTCTCTCTCTCTCTCTCTCCCCTCAGGACCTACCTGTAGAAGCCACAACACAAGGTCATCATCTGGACCCAAGCCCTCGGTGACGGGGTCATACCAACCCTGTATGTCCACACGCCTTCCCGGGACCGTCCCACGCCATCCCGCGCCTCTTCCAAGCCTTCCTGCCCCTCCACACCATCCCGCGCCCCCACGCCACCACACGCCCCCACGCCATCCCGCGCCTCCACGCCACCACATGCCCCCACGCCATCCAGCGACTCCTCACCTTCTCGTTCCTCCCTCTTGTCTTCCCGTGCCTTATCCACACCTCCTCTCGCCCCCACGCCCTCACGAGAGCCATGTATGGGCGGCGTGGGCGTGCAGGGGTGGCTCAGGGATGGCATGGTTCAAGGTCTCGAACTATCACTGTTAAATATAAACCTTATGGGCCAAGCCTACGTGGGCGTGGTTTAGAAATGGATTGTTACCGTGGTGGGCGTGGCTTAAAAATAGGTGGTTACCGTGGTGGGCGTGGCTCTGTAATGGGTGGTTATTGTGGTGGGCGTGGCTTAAAATGGGAGGTTGTTATTATGAAAGTGACTAAAGAATGGGCGGTTATTGTTGTGGGCGTGACTTATGTATGGGCGTGGCTTGAAGATGGGCGGTTCATGGTGGACACTGTCTTAATAATCCCCAGGTCATTATTCTTCATCACCATCATCACTTCTATGTATGTGTGTCACTATCACTCACTATCATAGCTAGGCACGTCACCATTCACAGTTGCCAAGTCTTGTCACTACCACCAAATTCACCATTAGAATATCGCTATTATTACTACTAACCTATTTTATAATCACCATCATCATTATCAATCATCATCACCATCATCATCTTCATCATTATTATTTTCATCATTATAACGAATTATCACTCACTATCACATCTTTCATCATCACCATCACTGTCACCATCACTATCACCATCACTCAGGCTGCCTTTGACGGAGGGCCACGTCTTAGGAGTGCCACCCGTGACATCCTACCCCACAAACTTGGCACTGGGCACTGGCATCGACGGAGAACAGGATTGTGTTGGTAGGGAGGGGAGAGGAGGGGGGGAGGGAGGGAGGGGAAGGGGGAGGAAGGGAAGGTGTTAACTCAGAAAGATAAGAAACAAGGAAGGTTCAGTGAGGAGATTATACAACAGGTGAGAAGAGGGGGACACACACACACACACACACACACACACACACACACACACACACACACACACATCCCATCTAGTGTTAAAATAATAAACAACTCCTGATTTATGTACTGTACAGCCCTGTAAATGTATTGAACGCATATCATTATGTCTAAATCACATGTAAGTTTGTATATTTTCAGCCACCGACTGCAACTCTATTAATAAACCGTTTATTATTATTATTATTATTATTATTACACACACACAGAAAGGGTGGTGGTTCGACAAATGAGAGAGAGAGAGAGAGAGAGAGAGAGAGAGAGAGAGACGTCCAGCTGATGGTCGCCCAGGTGATTCACTCCACCCCCAACTCCCTCACTCACGGGCTGACTCATACGCTGTCCTCCTTCACTCACCGCCACTCCCTCACTCACCCCACCCCCACTCACCACCACCCTCACTCACCGCCACTCCCTCACTCACCACCACCCCTCACCTCACCCACTCCCTCACCACCACCACCTCACTCACCGCCACTCCCTCACTCACCTCCACTCCCTCACTCACCACCACTCCTTCACTCACCGCCACTCCCTCACTCACTGCTCACAGTTATGAGTAAACCCTCACACTTACCGTCAGGAGGAGTTACCTCGCCAGAGTTCACATTTGGCCGTGATTCATTACCTTACTTAAGTAGGTCAAAGGTTACGAGATGGTCAATATTTTTTTTCGAGTCAAAGGTCAATTGACGGTCAATACTTTACAGGGGTCAAAGAAGGTCAAACCTACCACACAGTAAGGTCAGTGCCATCAGCAGGGTGTGTGTGTGTGGCGCGAGGACTGGAGGAGGGGGAGGAGTGGGTGGAAGGGGGAGGTGAGGGGCTGCCTGCTCATGCTAGCCACTCTTGACCACACATGGTATGGTGGAGAGAGAGAGAGAGAGAGAGAGAGAGGGTAACATTTCTCTAAAGTATTTTTCTCTGTTCAAGGTAAATGATATGTACAAGTATCTATCTATCTTACAGACAAACAAACATATAGTTACATCATAAAAAAGGAAAGACATACAGACATACATACATACAGACATACATACATACAGACAAACAGACAAACAGACATAAACATCAGTAATAGATAGAGCCGACGAAATAAACTAGACTGGACACACGTCTTATGATTCACCAATTGCCCCCCCCCCAACCCCCTCCTCCTCCTCCTCCCCCTCCATCCTATCCCTCTCCTCCTCCTCCATCCTATCCCTCTCCTTCCCCTCCATCCTATCCCTCTCCTCCTCCTCTTATCCCCTTCACCTCTTCTCCTTCCCTCCTTTCTTCTTCCCTTTCTCCACATATATCTCCCCACTTCTCCTCTTCTTCCCTTTCAGCCCCTCCTCCTTGCCTCCCCTCTTTCTCTTCTTCACGGGGAGGTGAGAGAAACACACTCGTGCTAGTAGCCTCTCTCTCTCTTTGGTTCAGCCAGGGGTCACGGGGTCACACACACACCTGGGCGAGAGGGTCAAAGTTGACGGCGTCGTGGCTCTGACCAGACTGACCTCCTTCACTTTCCCCCGACCATAGGCGAGTGGAAGAGAGTTCAAGGAAGGTCACGGGTCACAGACGGTCACACGAGGTCATGCTACAACAGTCTGGCAGTAAACACCATTACAGGTCGCCGAATACAGTTTAATGAAGTGTTGTGTGATGCCTCCGGAATTTTCCCGACCGCTTTCAGAAAGGCGATACATCGACCATACTCAGGATCAATATAACTTGGAAGTCCAACACACACATGGTGGACACAGACGGGGTGCAGAAACAACAGTAAACATTCTTGCAGACATCCACACACACTCTAATATATATATATATATATATATATATACATCGTGTGTGTGTGTTCTTTATGCATATCCAGAGTTTTGAAGATACTATGAGCTGACATTTGATTAGGAGATGGTGGTGCCCTTGGCGATGGTCACACACCGTCTGCTGTCCCCCACGAGCGGCCTCACAGGAGCCGACCCCCCCCCCACACTCCACAATTTTGAAGATATAACTGAAATGTAGTAAGGAGGAGCGGGTGACCCAGGGAATGGTCGCGCACTATCTCCTGTCCCTTCACCCGGGCTAAGGCGGTGACTCAACTAGTACGTGTACTGTAAATTTACCCTCGTGAATAATACATACCTGTACAAATACCTACATACATTAACATATATGTATGTATTCAATAGTACATACACAGACAATACTACACAAGGTACTCACTAGATCCGCTGTTGGTCGGCGTGTCTGAGGTGGTCATCCCTCTCCAGTACAGCCAGTATGGCGCCCCTCTCACTCTCCGTCAGTGTAGACAGGTCCATCCCCACGTCCTGCTGGAGAGGTGAGGTAAGTCTGGTTAAAACCTCACTGTGGGTGACTCGAACACTGTTGTCACAATATATGGACAGATATTGACGGGAACTTTGTCATTGTGTTAGTACAGATAAGTTCTTCCCAGCGTCTTACTCTCCACGACTGGTAGGCTTTAGATGTAAACACCCAACTAACTCACTAACTTGATCTACCACACAAAGATGGATTCTCAAAAGCTCATAAGTTAAGGCGCCTCTAAATGGCTCCCTAAACCTACAACCCAAAAACATTTATCAGAAAGCCACAACATTTCATGACGGTTTATGTCCAGTTGAAGGAAAAATTGACGAACGCATCTTGGGGACTTTGAACCCAGGTAGGTCAGAGGGCGTTGACACTTGTCCTAACATTACCAAGGCAGCGGATATTGCACACCTGTAATGTAAAGGTGTATCGCTTCTTTATTAATCTCTCTCTCTCTCTCTCTCTCTCTCTCTCTCTCTCTCTCTGTGTTCCTGTCAATCTATCTGTCAGTCTCCCCACTCCCCCTTTTTAATCCCTCATCCATCTTTCTTTCCATCATTCTTCTCCCTTCACCCTCATCCTGCCCTTTTTACCACATTCCTCCTCACTCCCTTCCATACCCCCCTTTCCCCTTCCATACCCCCCCATACCCCCCTTTCCTTTACCCCCTTCCTTTTCCTTTTCCTTCCATACCCCCTTTCCCCTTCCATACCCCCTTTCCCCTTCATACCCCTTTCCCTTACATACCCCTTTCCTTGCATCCCCTTTCCCTTCCATACCCCTTTCCCTCATACCCCTTTCCTTACATCCCCCTTTCCCCCTCCCCCCCTTTCCCCTTCCATACCCCCTTTCCCTTACATACCCCCCTTTCCCTTCATACCCCTTCCCCTTCCATACCCCCCTTTCCTTACATACCCCTTTCCCTTACATACCCCTTTCACATACCTTCCCTTTCCCTTCCCCTTCCTTTCCCTTACATACCCCCACCTTTCCTTCCATACCCCCTTTCCTTACATACCCCCCTTTCCCCTTACATACCCCTTTCCTCCCATCCTTTCCTTCCATACCCCCTTTCCTTACATACCCCACCTCCCCTTCATACCCCACCTTTCCCCTTCCACCCACCTTTCCCCTTCCATTCCCCCTTTCCCTTACATGCCCCCCCTTTCCCTTACATACCTTTCCCCCTCCACTTCCCCCCTTTCCTTCCACCCCCTTTCCCCTTCCATACCCCACCTTTCCCTTACATACCCCACCTTTCCCTTACATACCCCACCTTTCCTTCATACCCCCTTTCCTTCCATACCCACCTTTTCCCTTACATACCCCCCTTTCCCTTCCATACCCCACCTTTCCCTTACATACCTTTCCCCTTACAGACACGGAATAAGACACACGCCTCTAGAGATCCCAAGTGTTGTGGGGAAGGAAATAGTGAAATACTACTTACTGTACGGAACAAAACTTGATCTAGAGAAGTCAAAGGCCTGAGAGCTAGAACTTAAATTAGTATAGTACGAAAGATCAACAAAGAACTTTAAAATACAGCATATCTGGTTGATCCCGGATACCTTTACTCCCCTACTTTTCGTCAAATTTCCCCTCATTTACCTTCTCCTAACACCCCCCCACCAACCCCACCCAGCAACAAATTTCCCTCATTTACCTTCTCTAACACCCCCCACCACCACCAGCAACAAATTTCTCTTACCTTCTCCTAACCCCCACCAACCCCACCCAGCAACAAATTTCCTATTTACTTCCTAACACCCACCACCCACCCAGCAACAAATTTCCTCATTTACCTTCTCCTAACACCCCCACCAACCCCACCCAGCAACAAATTTCCCTCATTTACCTTCTCCTAACACCCCCCACCAACCCCAGCAACAAATTTCCTCATTTACCTTCTCCTAACACACCCCCCCCACCAACCCCACCCAGCAACAAATTTCCCCTCATTTACCTTCTCCTAACACACCCCCCCACCCCACCAACCCCACCCAGCAACAAACAGCCCTTCATCCTTACCCACAGGTGTCATATCAAGCTGTGGGAGGAGAAGGGGCGTGGTGAGTGAGTTGTTGTCATGTTTGCTGTGGAAAAAAGCGAGAAAGAAGGAAAGAAAGAAAAGAATATCACCATTTATCGTAACTATGATCTACACTCACTCCATAACATCATGGGACCTAACACACAGCACATCACCTTAGGGTAGAACAGGTGGAAGCGATCAACAGAACCCACCCACACTCACCTGCTGGCTGCTGGGTGGCTGTGGGCGGCGGTGGTGGTGTCGTGGGCGTGGAGGGTGTTGGAGACTAACTGGTAAATGAGTTGTGCCACCCATGATAGGCGGTAGGTAGGTCACACCGCCAATCTAATACGAGAAATGAGCCTGTACTTGTCACTTGCTATACGTTGACCTGACCTATAACTGCTGAGGTCATTTATTCAAGGTCGTTCACTTTACGTTGACCTGACCTATAACTACTGAGGTCATTTATTCAAGGTCGTTCACTTTACGTTGACCTGACCTATAACTACTGAGGTCATTTATTCAAGGTCGTTCACTTTACGTTGACCTGACCTATAACTACTGAGGTCATTTATTCAAGGTCGTTCACTTTACGTTGACCTGACCTATAACTACTGAGGTCATTTATTCAAGGTCGTTCACTTTACGTTCATCTGACCTATAACTAGAGGTCATTTATTCAAGGTCGTTCACTTTACGTTCATCTGACCTATAACTACCGAGGTCATTTTCTTCAACCTTTTGCTTAGTTTGCATTAATTATTATGTTTTAGGCAGCATGAACCTCAAAATAACATTCACAATATCTATAAATTAATCCTTTTCAATATATATCACAGTCACTCGAACTAGACTCTCTTTTCTGTTGTTAATATACTTCAGTCAGTGAGTCATTTTAGTAACAATATTTACATTGTTTTTTCAATTTTTTCTTAATATTTATCAAACACAAATGCTGTACCACGTCACAATATGTTTACAACTGCTTAGATATATTTCTTCACACCACTGCGTTTTCTATGTCATTGGTAGGGGGGAAACACATCTATTCCCTCACTGGATATATTTCACGTATATATTTAGCCTCGTAAGGGTCACTGATAGGGTCTACTTCACTGGGTTTTTTCTGTCTCATTCATATATATTTCATCTATATCACAGTATCGTATATAATCATCTATTTCCTGATATATCTCTCATCTGTAAAGGAGTTCCTCATATATTTCTTGGGTATGTCTCTCAACTCGCCCTTAAGTCTGTTCATCTGGCGACTCATATCAGCTGTGGCTCCTCTCGCTAAGTCTGTAACATAAAGGGATTCATTCGCTTTATTAATCTGAAGTTTTTCTCGTTAGTTTTTGGTTTGGTTAGGTTAGGTTTGGCTAGGTTAGGTTTGGTTAGGTTAGGTTTGGTTAGGTTAGGTTTGGTTTGGTTAGGTTTGGTTAGGTTACTAGGTTAGGTTTGGTTAGGTTAGGTTTGGTTAGGTTAGGTTTGGTTTGGTTAGGTTTGGTTAGGTTACGTTTGGTTAGGTTAGGTTTGGTTAGGTTAGGTTAGGTTTGGTTTGGTTTGGTTAGGTTAGGTTTGGTTAGGTTAGGCTAGGTAATGGACCACGGGTACACCAGACCTCATTCAGAACAGACTATCTCTCTCTCTCTCTCTCTCAGTCAACATATTAACAGAACCTATAATAAGATGAAGGCTGCAGTGGCCTAACCAAACCTTAACCAAACTTAACCTAACCTAATCTACCCCCCCCCCCCAGGTAGCAGTAGAGGTTAATCTTAGGGCGGATTAAGCTACGGGGGAAGGGGGGGGAGGGGGTCTAATATTCAGGTGATCCAAACTAATAGATGAATGAAATATCCAATTGTATTGTATGTATGTATGTATGTACGTATGTGTGTGTATTTGTATGTATGTATGTATGTATGTATGTTTATTTGTATGTATGTATGTATGTACTGTATGTATGTTTATTTGTATGTATGTATGTACTATATGTATGTATGCATGTATGTATGTTTATTTGTATGTATGTATGTATGTATGTGTATGTATGTTTATTTGTATGTATGTATGTATGTATGTATGTATGTATGTATGTGTATGTATGTATGTATGTATGAGTGACGCCTGTGTTATCAGGTGGTGGCTGGGACAACTGATAAGGCTTATCTGTGAGCTCATTCCTCCTACGCCTCTTTTATTTCATCATCTATAACTCTCATCATCTCGGCCAGTTGTTCAGTCATTCACTCAGGGTGGCATTCATAGAGCTGGCAACGCAACTATTGGTGTGTTTCATTCTTGGGATTTGAGCTATAAATCTGGCGTGTTGTAGCTGTGAAGTTAGCGAGTTTGAGCTATAAATCTGTCGTGTTGTAGCTGTGAAGTTAGCGAGTTTGAGCTATAAATCTGTCGTGTTGTAGCTGTGAAGTTAGCGAGTTTGAGCTATAAATCTGTCGTGTTGTAGTTGTGAAGTTAGCGAGTTTGAGCTATAAATCTGTCGTGTTGTAGCAGTGAAGTTAGCGAGTTTGAGCTATAAATCTGCCGTGTTGTAGTTGTGAAGTTAGCGAGTTTGAGCTATAAATCTGTCGTGTTGTAGCTGTGAAGTTAGCGAGTTTGAGCTATAAATCTGTCGTGTTGTAGCTGTGAAGTTAGCGAGTTTGAGCTATAAATCTGTCGTGTTGTAGCTGTGAAGTTAGCGAGTTTGAGCTATAAATCTGTCGTGTTGTAGCTGTGAAGTTAGCGAGTTTGAGCTATAAATCTGTCGTGTTGTAGCTGTGAAGTTAGCGAGTTTGAGCTATAAATCTGGCGTGTTGTAGCTGTGAAGTTAGCGAGTTTGAGCTATAAATCTGGCGTGTTGTAGCTGTGAAGTTAGCGAGTTTGAGCTATAAATCTGGCGTGTTGTAGCTGTGAAGTTAGCGAGTTTGAGCTATAATTCTGTCGTGTTGTAGCTGTGAAGTTAGCGAGTTTGAGCTATAAATCTGGCGTGTTGTAGCTGTGAAGTTAGCGAGTTTGAGCTATAATTCTGTCGTGTTGTAGCTGTGAAGTTAGCGAGTTTGAGCTATAATTCTGTCGTGTTGTAGTTGTGAAGTTAGCGGGTTTGAGCTATAATTCTGTCTCATATTGACATTAGTAACCGATATTTTGGCGATATTCAACATGGTTTTTTACATATGTTGAAGATTAATTATTTACATACGGATAACAGCTGCCCAAGGACGATAACATAAATAAAATATTTATTCTGGGAGGTAAAGTTTTAAAACCTCTATTGAATAAACAGGTATACGTATATGTGTTTGGCAAAATTTTCAAAACTTATATTAATTAAAAGTTATGTCGCGTTAATGACATTTAGTGAGATTAGACATTTAAACAGTAGTGCGTAGGAATTAAACCGAGCGAACGAAACCGACATTTGAACGAAACTTCATAAACTTCTAAGACAAACGAACATCAACAAATAAAACACACGTTATGAATTTGTTTTACTTAAGGTTATTTCAAATCATCTATAAAATATATTCTAAAAGGAAATGAAGACTAAACAGGTCACAATTAAATTTTTTGGTTCGTGGTGACGTCAGCGAGGGAGGCGGGTTTCAAGGTTAATGGCGGAGATTTATTAAGCACTGGACCAGCTGGAACACACACTGAGGTCGAACTTGACACACTGAGGTCGAACACTTGACACACTGAGGTCGAACTTGACACACTGAGGTCGAACTTGACATACTGAGGTCGAACTTGACACACTGAGGTCGAACCTGACACACTGAGGTCAAACTTGACAGTGAGGTCGAACTTGACACACTGAGATCGGACTTGACACACTGAGATCGAACTTGACACTGAGGTCAGACTTGACACACTGAGATCGAACTTGACACACTGAGATCGAACTTGACACACTGAGGTCTGTAGTGATGGGTTGTCAGACCACAGCTTACATCTCAGAAACTCTAGGCCTTCCCTAGGTCAAGTGTAGGGTAACTCTGCGGTTGACCAAGGATTGTAACCAACTAAGCTCCCCTCCCATGTCACACATGTAGAGGGCACCAGCCGGCTCTCCCAATATACACAATGTCCTACACCGCAGAGGGGCCAGTCTTGACCCGACATTAGGAGGGGTCGTGTAACTCTCACGGTGGACAGGGGTTACAAATCAACTAGCTCCCTCCCATGTGACATGTGGCCCCAACAAAACATGTAAGAAGGCACCAGCTGACCCTCTTCCGATATACAATAACCTACTCTCTGAACAAAGGCCGGACCTGACCTCACAATTAGCCAGGTCACTTGTAACCCTTAGGTCAACTCAAGCCTCTCGTGTTCGGCCCCACCTGACGACTTCTCCTTACATCTCAGAAACTCCAGTCTGACCCGACGTTTGGGAAGTCAAGTGTAGGGAACTCTCACGTTGCTCTCCCAATATACACACGGCCCGCCTGATGACTTTCCCAGATAGTTCTGAAAAGGTCCAGGCCTGACCGCACATTTGCGGGGTCAATGTAAGGAGACCCTTCGCCCCGGCCAGCTGAACCTGACGGCTCGCATCCCAATATATAGGACGTCCTGGTCCTCCTCGACGATTCAGAAAAGTAGTTGTCTTGTAACAAGGTGGCCAGCTCGACACCACCAGGCCTGCTCGGGCCGAAGTCAGAGGCGGAGGCAAGTGCCTCCGGTCAGGACGAGACTTCCCTCCGGTGTCCCAGCTAAGCAGTCCACCACCAGTGTCCCAGCTAAGCAGTCGCCTCCCGATACCAGTGTCCCAGCTAAGCAGTCGCCCTCCCGACACCAGTGTTCCAGCTAAGCAGTCGCCCTCCCGATACCAGTGTCCCAGCTAAGCAGCCTCGATACCAGTGTCCCAGCTAAGCAGTCGCCCTCCGACACCAGTGTTCAGCTAAGCAGTCGCCCTCCCGACACCAGTGTTCCAGCTAAGCAGTCGCCCACCCGACACCAGTGTTCCAGCTAAGCAGTCGCCCTCGATACCAGTGTCCCAGCTAAGCAGTCTCCTGCTAGGCCTCCCTAGGTCACGTGAGTGTTTGTCAGAGCGTTCCATGGGATGAGTTACCTCATTGAAGTGTATTCATTTCATGTTCGTCCGAGAATCAGAGTGTCTAGTAACGTAATATGATGTCCTAGTAACGTAAATATAATGTCCTAGTAACTTCAATAGAAGGTGTTATTAATGTGTCCATGTCATGTTCGTGATTAATAAAGAGTTGTAAAAGCAGTGTTTAAGAAGTCGCCTTTAAGAACGTGATAGATGTGTATTGACGTGTAAGACACGACCAGTGTACGATAAGAGTAAATAACTATCACGGCCACGCTACCAAAGTCTTCCCTCTCTTTATACTCTTATACTATCAATATTCTACCTATATGTAATCTTCTTCTTGTGAGTTTGTACCATTACAGGTCGAACTTGACACACTGAGGTCGAACTTGACACACTGAGGTCGAACTTGACACACTGACGAACCGACACACTGAGGTCGAACGACACACTGAGGTCGAACTGACACACTGAGGTCGAACTTGACACACTGAGATCGAACTTGACACACTGAGGTCAGACTTGACACACTGAGGTCGAACTTGACACACTGAGATCGAACTTGACACACTGAGGTCGAACTTGACACACTGAGGTCAGAACTTGACACACTGAGAACTTGACACACTGAGGTCAGACTGACACACGAGGTCGAACTTGACACACTGAGGTCGAACTTGGCCACACTGAGGTCAAACTTGACACACTGAGGTCGAACTTGACACACTGGAGGTCGAACTTGACACACTGAGATCGAACTTGACACACTGAGGTCGAACTTGACACACTGAGGTCGAACTGACACACTGAGTCAAACTGACACACTGAGGTCGAACTTCACACCACTGAGGTCGAACTTGACACACTGAGGTCGAACTTGACACACTGAGGTCGAAATTTGACACACTGAGGTCGAACTTGACACACTGAGGTCGAACCTGCATACTTAACGCTCCTCTGCTATCACATTTCTGTCTACAATACACACCGACTTTACAACTGTCAGTCAGCTCTATGAATGCTTTTTTGACTGGCCGACTGATTGCTCGACTGACTAACACAGCACCGACTATACTGACTGACTGGTTCGGTAATTGAATAAATAAATGACTGAGTGAATAAATGTCTAAATGATGGAACGATCGAGAGTGACTGATGACTTTACGCAATCATCTTAATAAGACAGAAATAAGCGCTACGATGAACTAAGTTATATTTACTCTGAAAAAGACCGAAATAGGTGCTGGCGATGATGTAACACTTGAATTGCCACTTTAGAAGACAGAAATAAGCACTAACGATCAACTAACAGTTAACAGAACCACTTAACAAGCAAATAAGCGCTAGCGATGACTTAACACTTGAATTTCATTAATAAAGCGCTAATGATCAACTAACACTTAAAATAACCACATACCTAAATAAGTGGTAGCGACTGTACACTCTGAGTCAATATTTTAAACGTAAATTTGACCCCCAAGGTTCAGTTATACCACTTGATCTAATATAATGGACTTACTACTTCGATGTGCATTTGGGGGAGGGATCATGAAGATTAGACACCCTAGTTTATTTACCTCATGATTAATAAACGCCTTAATGTTACTCGGGGGTAGGTTAGGTTAGGTTAGGTTAGCTAGCCTTTAGGTTAGGTTAGGTTATAGGTTAGGTTAGCTCAGGTTAGCTTAGGTTAGGTTAGCTTAGGTTCGGGTGTTTAACCTGAGTACCATAACTCAATCTTATAGTACAGTGTTTTGTAATCAAAAGAGAGAGTCTAAAACACACACACACACACACACACACACACACACACACACACACTAACATACGTCACCAGCCTGGTCGTCTTCAACTCCACCCAACAACGTCAGCATAGAAGGTACAGAAAAGGCCTGCAGAATCATGCTCGGCGCAGAATACTCCGGCTACACCAACGCTCTCTCCACCCTGGAAATGCCATCCTCAGTGACCTCCACCACCAAGCACTGGGAAAGGTTTGGCCGTGGACTACTGCACCACCCTCGTCATCGCCACCTCCTGCAGCCCCCCACCCAATTCAGCAGTCCGCCACTACAACAAAATTCAGCCCATAGAGCCCGCACCGATAGATATAAGAACAGCACCATCCCATCTATTGTTAAAATAATAAACAACTCTGATTTATGTACTGTACAGCCCTGTAAATGTATTTAATGCATATTATATCATTATGTCTAAATCAAATGTAAGTCTGTATATTTTCAGCCACCGGCTGCAACTCTATTAATAAACCGTTTATTATTATTATTATTACATACACACATATACATACATATATACAGACAGACAGACACACACACATACACACAGAGACATACATACATACACTATCCCTCCCCTTGGTGACACAACCCTCGACACAGGTACACACAAACCTAACTAACACTCAGGGACGTCTGTCAGTGGCGCCCAATCGTCATACCTGTGGCCATTACTCTCAAGGTCGGACAGGTGTGTGGTGTTGAGAGGAAGAGGTGTGAGGAGGAATGAGCAAGAGGAAGAGGAGGAAGAAGAGGAAGGAGGAAGAATGGAATAGGAGGTGGAGAAAGAGGATGTGGTGTGGAGGTCAGGGGATGTGGTGTGGAGAGGGTCGGGGATGTGGTGTCGAGAGGGTCCGGGGATGTGGTGTGGAGGTCAGGGATGTGGTGTGGGAGGGTCGGGGATGTGGTGTGGAAGGGTCAGGGATGTGGTTGGAGAGGGTCAGGGGATGTGTGTGGAGAGGAGGTCAGGGATGTGGTGTGAGAGGTCGGAAGGTGGTGTCGGAGAGGGTCGGGATGTGGTGTCGAGGTCAGGGGATGTGGTGTCGGAGGTCAGGGGATGTGGTGTGGAAGGTCAGCGATGTGGTGTGGAGAGGGTCAGGGGATGTGGTGTGGAGAGGGTCAGGGATGTGGTGTGAGAGGGTCGAGGAGGTGGTGTGGAGGTCAGGGATGTGGTGTGGAGAGGGTCAGGGGATGTGGTGTGGAGAGGGTCGGAGATGTGGTGTGAGAGGGTCGGGTATGTGGTGTCGAGAGGGTCGGGGATGTGGTGTGAGAAGGGTCAGGGGATGTGGTGTGGAGAGGGTCGGGGAGTGGTGTGGAGGGTCGGTGGTGGTTACACACACACACACACACACACACACCATTAAACAGCTCCAGGCGAACGTTTCGTCAGACGTAATCTCCCCATAACCGTGTAAGTGCAAGGTGGAAAATAACGCCAGGCGCTCTTGGTTGCTCGCCCTGCAATGTTTACAGTCTGGAGATGGATATAAGCGACTTCACACGTGAACGACTCGAGGTGCACGCCCATGTTGTGGTCGGTTACTACTCCAACACACACACACACATCTTGCCGTTGTTTACATTATATGAGCCTTTTAAAAACACTAAAACTAATTGCTTCAACACTAACAAGGTCGGTAATTACACTAGTTATTACTTATGACAGATAGAACTGTGTGGATGACCTCCTCTCCTACTTACTGTATCCACAAGACATCTAGAAACACTACGTCACTGTTACAAGTAATCAGAGTGGGTAGCCAGGCATTACAATACCCAGGTAAAAATATATCCAGGGCCACATCAGCCTATCACAAACAATTACCCTTAATGCTTTCTGCTATCCACACAACATCCGTGTTATTTATCCACCTCCAGATGAAGCACAGTTAAGCGGGTATCCACACACTAATATATCCATACGATAGATATCCACTGTTGTTGTTGTTGTCCAAAATCTTCACACACGTCAACACCGCCACCCGTGTCTCTCACACACTGGTACACTGATGACTGTGTGGTGCTGCTGTCTCCACCCACGGCCTTCTCTCCACCACCTCCACCACCACCACCACTACTACACCACCCCCCACCACCACCACCACCCTCAACACCACCACAACCACTACCACCCACAACTAATACCACCAGCACGGCCTTCTCTTCTCTTCCACCACGACCACCACCACCACCACACCCCACACTACACCCCTCTTCACCACACCGCGCCCACCTCAGGATACACCACAGTACAGTACACCCCCGAGTCACACATTACACCTTATTGTAAGGATGTTTTTAGTAGTCTAAGTTATGTCCTGACTTTTGACCTGAACTATAGCTAACAACTGAAATATTCTCTCTCTCTCTCTCAACCATTATTGTTTATTTTTATTAATTCCCTAAAACTATCGTAGTAGTAGTAGTAGTATAGTAGTATGGTCTAATACGTTAGTGAAAGAGATAAATAGTGTGACCCCTTATGTTGACGTACTCAGCAATATTGTGACGTCATGACTTAGTGTAAAAAGAGTTTGTGTGTTATCTTAGTGTTATCTGGGTTATGTTAGTCCAAGCGACGCCGATAACGACCGATTATGATACCGGGATGTCCTGTTAGCTCAATGACACACACGAACACACACACACGGTTGGTAGAGTGCTGAACATGAGACTCCTCCTCCACCACAGTCATGACCTGGGAGGTTGTTCCTGCTGGGGTTGAGAGCCACGTCAGGAGGGCTACACTCACCCTCTGTGTTGTGTGTACTTGTTATCTTGACTCTGGTGGTGAATGTGGGCTGTTATTATTTATTATTATTGTTTGTGTGTGTACAGAGGCTAAGAGGACTGACATAGTATACATATCTCACGAAGAAAAACAAATATTTTATTCTTCCTACTGCACACTCACACACCCCTAAACTGGTTCGTCCACCAGCGAGGATGACAGTGACCTTGGTATAATTTGTATTTAAACTCAGGTGTGTATCATTACCAACACCTGTAACACCACCAGGTACCTATTTGGCGGACCTCTAACTTAATATGAGATTTTAATTAAGAATAAATTGAATCTAGTGTAGGACTACGCTTCATTTCATTAACAACAAAATAACGCTTATTTATTTATTTATTTATTTATTTATTTATTTATTTATTTATCTATCGTCAAGGTCACTGGTCGTTGGACGGTCTGCTCTCTGGCAAGTATTTAACACAAAGGAGCTCCTGAATATACCTGATTATGTGTATGTGTCAGTCTTGGTCAAGTGTGGCTGCTATAAGTAAAGCAACCCTTCACTAACTCGAGATATATGGACACTTATCTTAGTAATGCTCTTATAAGCTTGTCACATCACCTCTTGTTAATCTCGAGTATTAACGAGGTAATTTATAACGTTCTTGTTTGTTGGTAACGTGAGGCGTCAGCGCCCTACCTGGAACACTCAATACTCCAGGTGAGAAACTCTACACTTAGAAGAGAGAGAGAGAGAGAGAGAGAGAGAGAGAGAGAGAGAGAGAGAGAGAGAGAGAGAGAGAGACTGCATGCGGACACCCGTGAGATATTTCTTAGAACATATTATATAAATGAAAATTTCATGACACACACACACACATACACAAGCTAATATAGCAGCCACGCATATATTTCTACTCAGCATCATCCTGTATGTACTGTACATGGCGACCTTTAAGAGTCATATACAGTATGTGTGTGTCAACAACAATATAATATATATATATATATATATATATATATATATATATATATATATATATATACTGCATACCGTATATGGCTATGGTGGGTGGTACAGTACAGGAATTATTACTATTATCATCATCGACCCTGACAGATAAGTATCGAGGACGATGACTTCACCCTCCCTACTTTACAGTTGTGTGGTTGGAGTGTGGGTCACGCCAGACACCTGTGTAGACCAACAGACCTTCAACCCACATCTGTACACACACCTGTTGTACACATGTGGCACGCTGATCCACTTTAACTGGGTAGAGCAAACAGCTCATCACAAACATCCTATATACGCTTGAAGTACAGTACGTCATATCCAAAACAAAACGATACGTCATAATGAAAACAAACGACACCACGATCTGCCCTCGTTCCCACCCACCACTTATTTTCTCCTAAGTCGTGAGATTTAGATAGTTACCATTATCAAATATTCATAGATTAAGACTTCGTTCACTGGAGATGCGAGACACAGCATCTGATTGGCTCAATTTAACTACGCCACAAAGATAGATTCTAAATGCTCGTATGGTAATTCTTTCTGATATTCTTACGTTAACTCGAGGGTGAAACAAGAAGGCCATGGCATGAGTGAGTCCGGAACTTGATACCGGAGAACGGATGATATTTACTTTATCCTCGTCACTGGTAGGTTCTCCAGTTATCTCTGTACTTACCTCAATAGGCAATAAGGGGTTACTTACCTAAAGGGATATTTGTCCGGTGGAAAGGGTTTATTTACCTTAGCATCTAACATTGTAAGGGTTTAGTACAATATAAGGGTTTAAGAACAGAATTGATAAGGGGTTTTGTACCTTGATGTTTGTTTATGTTTACTGTCCCTTGATGTTTATGTTTACTGTCCCTTGATGTTTATGTTTACTGTCCTTGATGTTTATGTTTACTATCCCTTGATGTTTATGTTTACTGTCCCTTGATGTTTATGTTTACTGTCCTTGATGTTTATGTTTACTATCCCTTAATGTTTATGTTTACTGTCCCTTGATGTTTATGTTTACTGTCCCTTGATGTTTATGTTTACTGTCCCTTGATGTTTATGTTTACTGTCCCTTGATGTTTATGTTTACAGTCCCTGATGTTTATGTTTACTGTCCCTTGATGTTTATGTTTACTATCCCTTGATGTTTATGTTTACTGTCCCTTGATGTTTATGTTTACTGTCCTTGATGTTTATGTTTACTGTCCCTTGATGTTTATGTTTACTGTCCGTTGATGTTTATGTTTACTGTCCCTTGATGTTTATGTTTACTGTCCCTTGATGTTTATGTTTACTGTCCCTTGATGTTTATGTTTACTGTCCCTGATGTTTATGTTTACTGTCCGTTGATGTTTATGTTTACGTCCCTTGATGTTTATGTTTACTGTCCCTTGATGTATGTTTACTGTCCCTTGATGTTGTTTACTGTCCCTTGATGTTTATGTTTACTATCCCTTGATGTTTATGTTTACTGTCCCTTGATGTTTGTGTTACTGTCCTTGATGTTTATGTTTACTGTCCGTTGATGTTTATGTTTACTGTCCGTTGATGTTTATGTTTACTGTCCGTTGATGTTTATGTTTACAGTCCCTTGATGTTTATGTTTACTGTCCCATGATGTTTATGTTTACTGTCCCTTGATGTTTATGTTTACTGTCCTTGATGTTTATGTTTACTGTCCGTTGATGTTTATGTTTACAGTCCCTTGATGTTTATGTTTACTGTCCGTTGATGTTTATGTTTACTGTCCCTTGATGTTTATGTTTACTGTCCCTTGATGTTTATGTTTACTGTCCCTTGATGTTTATGTTTACTGTCCCTTGATGTTTATGTTTACTGTCCCTTGATGTTTATGTTTACTGTCCCTTGATGTTTATGTTTACTGTCCCTTGATGTTTATGTTTACTGTCCGATGTTTTGTTACTGTCCCTTGATGTTTATGTTTATTGTCCCTTGATGTTTATGTTTACTGTCCCTGATGTTTATGTTTACTGTCCGTTGATGTTTATGTTTACTGTCCCTGATGTTTATGTTTACTGTCCCTTGATGTTTATGTTTACTGTCCCTTGATGTTTGTTTACTGTCCCTGATGTTTATGTTTACTATCCCTTGATGTTTATGTTTACTGTCCCTGATGTTTATGTTTACTGTCCCTGATGTTTATGTTTACTGTCCGTTGATGTTTATGTTTACTGTCCCTTGATGTTTATGTTTACTGTCCGTTGATGTTTATGTTTACAGTCCCTTGATGTTTATGTTTACTGTCCTTGATGTTTATGTTTACTGTCCCTTGATGTTTATGTTTACTGTCCCTTGATGTTTATGTTTACTGTCCGTTGATGTTTATGTTTACAGTCCCTGGATGTTTATGTTTACTGTCCGTTGATGTTTATGTTTCGTCCGTTGATGTTTGTTTACGTCCCTTGATGTTTGTGTTACTGTCCCTTGATGTTTATGTTTACTGTCCCTTGATGTTTATGTTTACTGTCCCTTGATGTTTATGTTTACTGTCCTTGATGTTTATGTTTACTGTCCCTGATGTTTATGTTTACTGTCCCTTGATGTTTATGTTTACTGTCCCTTGATGTTTATGTTTACTGTCCCTTGATGTTTATGTTTACTGTCCCTTGATGTTTATGTTTACTGTCCCTTGATGTTTATGTTTACTGTCCCTTGATGTTTATGTTTACTGTCCCTTGATGTTTATGTTTACTGTCCCTTGATGTTTATGTTTACTGTCCCTGATGTTTATGTTTACTGTCCCTTGATGTTTATGTTTACAGTCCTTGATGTTTATGTTTACTGTCCCTTGATGTTTGTTTACTGTCCGTTGATGTTATGTTTACTGTCCCTTGATGTTTATGTTTACTGTCCCTTGATGTTTATGTTTACAGTCCTTGATGTTTATGTTTACTATCCCTTGATGTTTATGTTTACTGTCCGTTGATGTTTATGTTTACTGTCCCTTGATGTTTATGTTTACTGTCCTGATGATTATGTTTACTGTCCCTTGATGTTTATGTTTACTATCGCTTGATGGTTACATTCATAGTCCTAAAGATGTTAATTATTGAAGCTATTATAACAACACACTCAGTAATGTAAGGGGAGGTTAAACACACACCATGGCTGCCTGTGCTGTATGACAAAGAACACAACATTAAACACAATATGACTGAGTCTATGAACCATTACACCCACGTCCTGGATGTGTACCTTCCACGGATTTTGTAATCATCATCTATACTGTACATAAATATATCAAGACTTTATACATTAAAAGCATCAAGGGATTTTATAAACACAATTACCAAGATATTTTAACAAACATAAAAGGACTTTGTAAATGCAAACGGCAATGAACTTACAAACATAAATATTAAGGGACTTTATAAACAAACATCAATGGTCTTTGTAGACATATATACCAAGTGATGTGTCGTACACCCACCTGACCCTATTATGATCGTCGTCGTTGGGACAACAGCCAGTACGAGTCAATGCACACCTAACACCTGCTGTATGGCCTCTATTCACATGTGTTGTGTTGTGCAGCGGTCACGTGATTGATGCCCGAAGTTAATAGGGTGAAGACTCGTCGGTGGAGATGTACAAATACATGGATCACCTAAGACTAAACATTGCCTGCTTAGCTTGTTAGGTTATGTGTAATCAAGTGAAATAAGCTGGGGTGTTTAATCTTCACGTGATCTGAATGCACCTGCCTGGACTTCAGGAGGGTTTGACCTTGTTGATCACTGCACTGTTATCAACAAGGCTATTGCACTAGGCTGCCCACCAACCTGGTCTCATGGCTCACTGATTTCTTGAGGACATCGCCAAGCAGTGAGGTATCAGGGTTGGTCTCTACATTCCAACACCTCACCTGCGGTGTTCCTTAGGCAAGATGGGACCACTGTGCTTCCTCATCCTGATCAACGACGCCTATCGGCACTCTCACAGGTGGAAGCACGCGGGATGACTGCACTGTGAGGGTTTCAGTGGACAACACCGCACCAGACTACTCATCGCCTCCAAGGCACCCTGACAGGCTACAGGCATGGACTACGGAGAACAAGGTTACCATCAACCACCAAAACCTAGTCATGCACATCAATACCGCCACCACTCAGTGCAAGCCCCAGCAGTCACAGTGGGTGCCCATCTCTCCAGCTGGTGCAGTCTGCCAAACTCCTGGGTGTAACTATAGACAACAAACTTGACTGGAAGGCCCATGTAAATAACACAGTCAAGGCAGCTCGCATCGTCTCTACATGCTACGAAGACTTAGGTCACTTGGGACACCCACGCCAGAGCTGAGGACCATCTACAACGCCTTTATTCTCCCCAAACTAACGTATGCGTCACCAGCCTGGTCGTCTTCAACTCCACCCAACAACGTCAGCTAGAGAAGGTACAGAAAAGGGCCTGCAGAATCATGCTCGGGCGCAGAATACCCGGCTACACCAACGCCTTCGCCACCTCCTGCAGCCCCCACCAACTCGGCGAGTCCGCCACTACAACGAATTCAGCCCATAAGAGCCCGCGACCGATAGATACAAGAGCAGCACCATCCCATCTATTGTTTAAAATAATAAACAACCCTGATTTATGTACTGCACAGCCATGTAAATGTATTCAATGCATATTGTATCATTATGTCTAAATTAAATGTAAGTCTTATATTCAGCCACCGCTGCAACTCTATTAATAAACCGTTTATTATTATTATTATTTTAGCTAATAACATTTCTAATTGTTAGATCAAAATTACTGTATACTGAGAAGCTACATTAACAAATTACATTTACTGTACTAAATGCTTGATAGGTGCTGGTGACTATTGTGGTGTACAGTAGTATGACAATAGTGGTGTGCAGTACAATACTTTTTCTACTTTTTCTGAAACTCCATTCTTCTACCTTTTTCATAATTACAGTACTACTTCTTAATTCTCCTTTTCCTTAACTTTATTCTACTTATACAATCATTATGTGAAACTCTTACTTTCTTAACTATGGAAATGTACAGCACACAGATGGCTCAGTATATTTTCTCCAACACAGGTGACAGGAGGGAGGGGTTTGTCAGACACCGCTTCAGTTCATCCTATTGCTGAAGTATATCCCTACTGAGGTCCCAGATGACACACTGTACAGAACCTCCATAATGATGCACTTAATCTGCTATATTCAGTTCATCACAACCTTAACCAAGAAAGAAAGCAACAGTTAAGCTAAAGTATAAAATATTTGTTAACAATAAACTCATAAAATCTCAAGTATTCACAATACAAACCACTCTACAGCCAGCCAGACAACCAAACCACTTTGTAGGTCCAGGTAGTAGGTAGCAGACAGCTATCAAACAGGGAGGTACTACCGCCTGGGAAGATATTGGAAGCATAATATGTTGTCTAATGGTAGACCCTGCTGCCATATGCATCACAAAAATTGTGACCAAGTCCCAGGTTGTTGATCTCACTTTCTTCCTCATTTACATACAATTGCTGGGCTCAATTGTTTCTCTTACTATGACAACACAACATACATAATGTATACCGTTTCTCATTCTCGATTCATTTTCGTTTTTGTATTTATTTATGGTTATTACTATCTTTAGTACAGTATATTATTTTTATTTTCAGTACAGTATATTTTGTTATTATTTTGAATTATTATAATACATACATAAATAATATCATCATCATCATCATCATCATCATCATATTTTCGCCCCCAGGCCCTGATGTGGGTCAGTGACCTGTGCCCAGGTGGGCTAATCCTCTGTGTGTGTGTGTGTGTGTGTGTGTGTGTGTGTGTGGGGGAACCTGACAGACAGACAGACACACTTCCACTTTACAACAGTGGGTATTGCATTAATGTAAATAAAGTGAACTACAGTACTGTATATATTCAAATTATTGAACATAATTGTCAAACATAAAAACATAGACTAACTCAGGAAAATCCACTTCATATTGACAACACAGTACTGTACACATTTATTTACATAAAATCTCATTATACAACTCCTAAGCACAGTACAGTACTGTACATTACTATACAGTATTCAAATACAGATTTGTTATATGTGAAGAAATACCAAGTTGTCAGTGCAAAGTGTCAAGGATAAGATGCACTCAGGTTATGATACAAATTAAATCATTACAGAATCACCCATTTATTTGCAATACTGCTGCAGGACACATACCACACAACAGTCATATATGGAAGCTAGTTGGTACGCACTGATCAATTGCAAAGAATTTCATTGCCTGGTGCACTAGTAAATCAACTGATAACAGTAGAAGTGAGGAAGTCTCCTGCCAGGCCACAACAAAGCCAGGGACAATTATTGGCACTAAAATGTCAAAAGAAAATTATTGACTATCACACGACTGAAATAGTTTTGTAATATGTATTGGTATAAATACAGTACATATAAAGTTTGATTTAAAGAAATTTATATCCTGATCATGACCTCAAAGTCAGACAGATGGCCAACCCACCTGCCATTTTAATATCCTCTCTGGCAGCAAGGACATATAACTGCATGGAGCTTCAGGAAAACTTTACGGAAGAGAAAATATTCACACCCATAGAATACAAAAGTTTTATTTACATCATATACACATAGTACATATTAATAATAAAAACTCAAAATATTACAAAAGTCCAAGAAAATAACAGCGGTAATTTAAAATCTATCTTTGCAGAACATTCATGCAGTAAAATCCTGTTAAAATAAATGAGATTTACTAAAATCCCTGTTCTTCAAGTGCCACCCATTCACCTTCTGGCCAATATCAAGTGTTTTGAAATACTGTAGTGGACTTGTTTAAGGTTTCCTGAAAATTACACCTATGTTCGATTCACTAACTGTGTATCTTCTACTGAATCAGCAATGGTGTCCCAAGGCTGATAATTGATTCCATATACAGTACAACAGTATATCCTCTCCAGCATCAACTGCCCCAAAGACTGCTAATCTAACAATATACAGAATCTGAAAGCAGTAGAGGTTTTATGATGTCCTGCTTCCAGTGAGACAGTGAGCCATCTTGTTCATGATTATGACATCATGACCACCATAACCTGTGATCCAGAGTCCCTGATGGAACATATAACAAAGTTTTATGACGAGGAAAAATCTAACAAAGCGATTGCAATGTGAAAGAGTATGAGAAATTTACGTTTTCAAAGTAAGACAAAGTTCTTTAGGTACAGTATAAAAATTTAACAAATATAAGCCACTCTCCATCTTTTCATGAAGAACTTCAAGAAATTTTAGCATCATAATATTTTGGCAATTTTTCACTTTTGTTTGGGTTAGCAGCCTCCGTTCTGCATGTTATCTTGTCAGGTTCCTAACTCATGTCATTCTTGGCCAATCCCTGGCTCTCCTCCACATTTAGGCTCATGTACCCTGTTTATTCTTCTTTTGGGTGACCTAATCAGTACAAGGCCATATATGGTATTCACAAGCTTACCATGACAAGACAAAAATGTTCTAGGATTACTTTGGCCATTTCCATTTCTCCCCCAAAAATGCTCAATCTCGACCCCTTTTGTTATAACAGGATTTTACTAGAATTATGACTCTTTCCTTACTAATTGAGAGAAACTCACCATCACCACTCTCCATGTGGTGTTGTCTCAGTGTCTCCTCCATGTGAGATATCTTGGACAACACAGTGAAGAGGTTGTGAGCCCAGTGTGTCCATGAACCAACTACTATCTGTTGAAGGAAAATTAAATGATAAATAATGGCAAAAATGGTGATGCTGAGAGAACATCTCAGCAGATAATACAGTATATATTTAGAGGAATAAGTGAGTGAACCAGATACAAAGAGTAAACAGAATGGATAAAAGATAATGCAAGGATGAAGGTGTGACAGATGGACGGCTGGGGAGGAAAAACTTTTGCTAAAGAGCAACATTAAACAAATTACAGTAGGGAGAGAGAGTTAAACTGAGGAGAGAGAAAGAGATGGAGGGCTGGAGGAGGAAGGTACAGGATGGAAGGAGAATGGACATCTGAGAAGCAGTTACTGTGGGTAAGGTAGGTAGTGAAGTATTGATCATCTTAGTTTCCATTTCTATCTTTAAAAATTCCTGACGACTTAATTCTCATCACTGAGAAACCACTTTGGTGTCATTACAGCAAAATTACACAATATAGTACCATGCCACATTATCTACATTGTACTTACAAGTTTTAATATATTTCTTCCACCTAATGATGTAATGATTAATCACACTGTTGAGCTCCTGTACCAACCCAGGATACTCAACATACCTTGATTAGCATTCAGTTACTTGGTTTTCAGATAAACTTAACACCCATAATGTTGTGTGCTTTATAGACTTGTGAAAAGACTGTTACTAGATCTACCATTACTATGCTATTGAATTATCATATTAATGGAAATAATGTGTTGAATACCATAACAAATTAGCAACTTGACTAGAATTATCTAATTACAGGTATTCAAGTCTACCTTCAAGACAAATACTGTATTAAATTTCTCAGTTTTCTTTCTAGCCAAGCACCTCAAACTAAATTTTGTATGACCTCTTTGAAATTATTCTGTATAAACACTTAAAGATTTCTTGTGTAAACTCAAAAGACAAATAAAACAACGAGTTAAGTATTAAAGATCACTAACTACCAATAGACCACACCCAACACCAGTACAGTCGGCCCTAACATACGCGAAGTTTAGCATACAGGATTTGCAATACGCAGATTGCCCAACCGAAGAATATTCTGTACATTGAAGTAATTGAAGTTACATATCCGCTACTATTCAACTGCTGGCACCTCACACACGGACACCGCCCGCCCAGAACCTCACACACCACACGCATAGCTCTCCTCACCAAATGTTACATTACAGCACGCTCAATATAAGAGTATTTTAAACC
>NW_024719665.1:76623-97332 GCF_018991925.1 Homarus americanus
CCCAACTCCCTCACTCACGGGCTGACTCATACGCTGTCCTCCTTCACTCACCGCCACTCCCTCACTCACCTCCACTCCCTCACTCACCACCACTCCTTCACTCACCGCCACTCCCTCACTCACTGCTCACAGTTATGAGTAAACCCTCACACTTACCGTCAGGAGGAGTTACCTCGCCAGAGTTCACATTTGGCCGTGATTCATTACCTTACTTAAGTAGGTCAAAGGTTACGAGATGGTCAATATTTTTTTTCGAGTCAAAGGTCAATTGACGGTCAATACTTTACAGGGGTCAAAGAAGGTCAAACCTACCACACAGTAAGGTCAGTGCCATCAGCAGGGTGTGTGTGTGTGGCGCGAGGACTGGAGGAGGGGGAGGAGTGGGTGGAAGGGGGAGGTGAGGGGCTGCCTGCTCATGCTAGCCACTCTTGACCACACATGGTATGGTGGAGAGAGAGAGAGAGAGAGAGAGAGAGAGAGAGAGAGAGAGAGAGAGAGAGAGAGAGAGAGAGAGAGAGAGAGAGAGAGAGGGGTAACATTTCTCTAAAGTATTTTTCTCTGTTCAAGGTAAATGATATGTACAAGTATCTATCTATCTTACAGACAAACAAACATATAGTTACATCATAAAAAAGGAAAGACATACAGACATACATACATACAGACATACATACATACAGACAAACAGACAAACAGACATAAACATCAGTAATAGATAGAGCCGACGAAATAAACTAGACTGGACACACGTCTTATGATTCACCAATTGCCCCCCCCCCAACCCCCTCCTCCTCCTCCTCCCCCTCCATCCTATCCCTCTCCTCCTCCTCCATCCTATCCCTCTCCTTCCCCTCCATCCTATCCCTCTCCTCCTCCTCTTATCCCCTTCACCTCTTCTCCTTCCCTCCTTTCTTCTTCCCTTTCTCCACATATATCTCCCCACTTCTCCTCTTCTTCCCTTTCAGCCCCTCCTCCTTGCCTCCCCTCTTTCTCTTCTTCACGGGGAGGTGAGAGAAACACACTCGTGCTAGTAGCCTCTCTCTCTCTTTGGTTCAGCCAGGGGTCACGGGGTCACACACACACCTGGGCGAGAGGGTCAAAGTTGACGGCGTCGTGGCTCTGACCAGACTGACCTCCTTCACTTTCCCCCGACCATAGGCGAGTGGAAGAGAGTTCAAGGAAGGTCACGGGTCACAGACGGTCACACGAGGTCATGCTACAACAGTCTGGCAGTAAACACCATTACAGGTCGCCGAATACAGTTTAATGAAGTGTTGTGTGATGCCTCCGGAATTTTCCCGACCGCTTTCAGAAAGGCGATACATCGACCATACTCAGGATCAATATAACTTGGAAGTCCAACACACACATGGTGGACACAGACGGGGTGCAGAAACAACAGTAAACATTCTTGCAGACATCCACACACACTCTAATATATATATATATATATATATATATACATCGTGTGTGTGTGTTCTTTATGCATATCCAGAGTTTTGAAGATACTATGAGCTGACATTTGATTAGGAGATGGTGGTGCCCTTGGCGATGGTCACACACCGTCTGCTGTCCCCCACGAGCGGCCTCACAGGAGCCGACCCCCCACACTCCACAATTTTGAAGATATAACTGAAATGTAGTAAGGAGGAGCGGGTGACCCAGGGAATGGTCGCGCACTATCTCCTGTCCCTTCACCCGGGCTAAGGCGGTGACTCAACTAGTACGTGTACTGTAAATTTACCCTCGTGAATAATACATACCTGTACAAATACCTACATACATTAACATATATGTATGTATTCAATAGTACATACACAGACAATACTACACAAGGTACTCACTAGATCCGCTGTTGGTCGGCGTGTCTGAGGTGGTCATCCCTCTCCAGTACAGCCAGTATGGCGCCCCTCTCACTCTCCGTCAGTGTAGACAGGTCCATCCCCACGTCCTGCTGGAGAGGTGAGGTAAGTCTGGTTAAAACCTCACTGTGGGTGACTCGAACACTGTTGTCACAATATATGGACAGATATTGACGGGAACTTTGTCATTGTGTTAGTACAGATAAGTTCTTCCCAGCGTCTTACTCTCCACGACTGGTAGGCTTTAGATGTAAACACCCAACTAACTCACTAACTTGATCTACCACACAAAGATGGATTCTCAAAAGCTCATAAGTTAAGGCGCCTCTAAATGGCTCCCTAAACCTACAACCCAAAAACATTTATCAGAAAGCCACAACATTTCATGACGGTTTATGTCCAGTTGAAGGAAAAATTGACGAACGCATCTTGGGGACTTTGAACCCAGGTAGGTCAGAGGGCGTTGACACTTGTCCTAACATTACCAAGGCAGCGGATATTGCACACCTGTAATGTAAAGGTGTATCGCTTCTTTATTAATCTCTCTCTCTCTCTCTCTCTCTCTCTCTCTCTCTCTCTCTGTGTTCCTGTCAATCTATCTGTCAGTCTCCCCACTCCCCCTTTTTAATCCCTCATCCATCTTTCTTTCCATCATTCTTCTCCCTTCACCCTCATCCTGCCCTTTTTACCACATTCCTCCTCACTCCCTTCCATACCCCCCTTTCCCCTTCCATACCCCCCCATACCCCCCTTTCCTTTACCCCCTTCCTTTTCCTTTTCCTTCCATACCCCCTTTCCCCTTCCATACCCCCTTTCCCCCTTTCCCCACATACCCCCCCTCCCCCTTCCATACCCCCCATACCCCTTTCCCTTCCATACCCCCCTTTCCCCCCTACCCCCCCTTTCCCCCTTTCCTTTCCTTACCCCCCTTTCCCCCTTTCCATACCCCCCTTTCCCCTACCCCCTTCCCCCCTACATACCCCCTTTCCTTACCCCCCTTTCCCTTACATACCCCCTTTCCTTACATCCCCTTTCCTTACATACCCCTTTCCCCTTCCCCCCCTTTCCCCTTACATACCCCACCTTTCCCCACCATACCCCCACATACCCCACCTTTCCCCCATACCCCCTTTCCCCACATACCCCACCTTTCCCTTCCATACCCCCTTTCCCCTTCCATACCCCACCTTCTTTCCCCATACCCCACCTTTCCCTACATACCCTTTCCTTCCATACCCCCCCTTTCCCTTCCATACCCCACCTTTCCCCTTTTACATACCCCCTTTCCCCTTACAGACACGGAATAAGACACACGCCTCTAGAGATCCAAGTGTTGTGGGGAAGGAAATAGTGAAATACTACTTACTGTACGGAACAAAACTTGATCTAGAGAGAAGTCAAAGGCCTGAGAGCTAGAACTTAAATTAGTATAGTACGAAAGATCAACAAAGAACTTTAAAATACAGCATATCTGGTTGATCCCGGATACCTTTACTCCCCTACTTTTCGTCAAATTTCCCTCATTTACCTTCTCCTAACACCCCCCACCAACCCCAGCAACAAATTTCCTCATTTACCTTCTCCTAACACACCCCCCCCACCAACCCCACCCAGCAACAAATTTCCCCTCATTTACCTTCTCCTAACACACCCCCCCACCCCACCAACCCCACCCAGCAACAAACAGCCCTTCATCCTTACCCACAGGTGTCATATCAAGCTGTGGGAGGAGAAGGGGCGTGGTGAGTGAGTTGTTGTCATGTTTGCTGTGGAAAAAAGCGAGAAAGAAGGAAAGAAAGAAAAGAATATCACCATTTATCGTAACTATGATCTACACTCACTCCATAACATCATGGGACCTAACACACAGCACATCACCTTAGGGTAGAACAGGTGGAAGCGATCAACAGAACCCACCCACACTCACCTGCTGGCTGCTGGGTGGCTGTGGGCGGCGGTGGTGGTGTCGTGGGCGTGGAGGGTGTTGGAGACTAACTGGTAAATGAGTTGTGCCACCCATGATAGGCGGTAGGTAGGTCACACCGCCAATCTAATACGAGAAATGAGCCTGTACTTGTCACTTGCTATACGTTGACCTGACCTATAACTGCTGAGGTCATTTATTCAAGGTCGTTCACTTTACGTTGACCTGACCTATAACTACTGAGGTCATTTATTCAAGGTCGTTCACTTTACGTTGACCTGACCTATAACTACTGAGGTCATTTATTCAAGGTCGTTCACTTTACGTTGACCTGACCTATAACTACTGAGGTCATTTATTCAAGGTCGTTCACTTTACGTTGACCTGACCTATAACTACTGAGGTCATTTATTCAAGGTCGTTCACTTTACGTTCATCTGACCTATAACTAGAGGTCATTTATTCAAGGTCGTTCACTTTACGTTCATCTGACCTATAACTACCGAGGTCATTTTCTTCAACCTTTTGCTTAGTTTGCATTAATTATTATGTTTTAGGCAGCATGAACCTCAAAATAACATTCACAATATCTATAAATTAATCCTTTTCAATATATATCACAGTCACTCGAACTAGACTCTCTTTTCTGTTGTTAATATACTTCAGTCAGTGAGTCATTTTAGTAACAATATTTACATTGTTTTTTCAATTTTTTCTTAATATTTATCAAACACAAATGCTGTACCACGTCACAATATGTTTACAACTGCTTAGATATATTTCTTCACACCACTGCGTTTTCTATGTCATTGGTAGGGGGGAAACACATCTATTCCCTCACTGGATATATTTCACGTATATATTTAGCCTCGTAAGGGTCACTGATAGGGTCTACTTCACTGGGTTTTTTCTGTCTCATTCATATATATTTCATCTATATCACAGTATCGTATATAATCATCTATTTCCTGATATATCTCTCATCTGTAAAGGAGTTCCTCATATATTTCTTGGGTATGTCTCTCAACTCGCCCTTAAGTCTGTTCATCTGGCGACTCATATCAGCTGTGGCTCCTCTCGCTAAGTCTGTAACATAAAGGGATTCATTCGCTTTATTAATCTGAAGTTTTTCTCGTTAGTTTTTGGTTTGGTTAGGTTAGGTTTGGCTAGGTTAGGTTTGGTTAGGTTAGGTTTGGTTAGGTTAGGTTTGGTTTGGTTAGGTTTGGTTAGGTTACTAGGTTAGGTTTGGTTAGGTTAGGTTTGGTTAGGTTAGGTTTGGTTTGGTTAGGTTTGGTTAGGTTACGTTTGGTTAGGTTAGGTTTGGTTAGGTTAGGTTAGGTTTGGTTTGGTTTGGTTAGGTTAGGTTTGGTTAGGTTAGGCTAGGTAATGGACCACGGGTACACCAGACCTCATTCAGAACAGACTATCTCTCTCTCTCTCTCTCTCAGTCAACATATTAACAGAACCTATAATAAGATGAAGGCTGCAGTGGCCTAACCAAACCTTAACCAAACTTAACCTAACCTAATCTACCCCCCCCCCCCAGGTAGCAGTAGAGGTTAATCTTAGGGCGGATTAAGCTACGGGGGAAGGGGGGGGAGGGGGTCTAATATTCAGGTGATCCAAACTAATAGATGAATGAAATATCCAATTGTATTGTATGTATGTATGTATGTACGTATGTGTGTGTATTTGTATGTATGTATGTATGTATGTATGTTTATTTGTATGTATGTATGTATGTACTGTATGTATGTTTATTTGTATGTATGTATGTACTATATGTATGTATGCATGTATGTATGTTTATTTGTATGTATGTATGTATGTATGTGTATGTATGTTTATTTGTATGTATGTATGTATGTATGTATGTATGTATGTATGTGTATGTATGTATGTATGTATGAGTGACGCCTGTGTTATCAGGTGGTGGCTGGGACAACTGATAAGGCTTATCTGTGAGCTCATTCCTCCTACGCCTCTTTTATTTCATCATCTATAACTCTCATCATCTCGGCCAGTTGTTCAGTCATTCACTCAGGGTGGCATTCATAGAGCTGGCAACGCAACTATTGGTGTGTTTCATTCTTGGGATTTGAGCTATAAATCTGGCGTGTTGTAGCTGTGAAGTTAGCGAGTTTGAGCTATAAATCTGTCGTGTTGTAGCTGTGAAGTTAGCGAGTTTGAGCTATAAATCTGTCGTGTTGTAGCTGTGAAGTTAGCGAGTTTGAGCTATAAATCTGTCGTGTTGTAGTTGTGAAGTTAGCGAGTTTGAGCTATAAATCTGTCGTGTTGTAGCAGTGAAGTTAGCGAGTTTGAGCTATAAATCTGCCGTGTTGTAGTTGTGAAGTTAGCGAGTTTGAGCTATAAATCTGTCGTGTTGTAGCTGTGAAGTTAGCGAGTTTGAGCTATAAATCTGTCGTGTTGTAGCTGTGAAGTTAGCGAGTTTGAGCTATAAATCTGTCGTGTTGTAGCTGTGAAGTTAGCGAGTTTGAGCTATAAATCTGTCGTGTTGTAGCTGTGAAGTTAGCGAGTTTGAGCTATAAATCTGTCGTGTTGTAGCTGTGAAGTTAGCGAGTTTGAGCTATAAATCTGGCGTGTTGTAGCTGTGAAGTTAGCGAGTTTGAGCTATAAATCTGGCGTGTTGTAGCTGTGAAGTTAGCGAGTTTGAGCTATAAATCTGGCGTGTTGTAGCTGTGAAGTTAGCGAGTTTGAGCTATAATTCTGTCGTGTTGTAGCTGTGAAGTTAGCGAGTTTGAGCTATAAATCTGGCGTGTTGTAGCTGTGAAGTTAGCGAGTTTGAGCTATAATTCTGTCGTGTTGTAGCTGTGAAGTTAGCGAGTTTGAGCTATAATTCTGTCGTGTTGTAGTTGTGAAGTTAGCGGGTTTGAGCTATAATTCTGTCGTGTTGTAGCTGTGAAGTTAGCGAGTTTGAGCTATAATTCTGTCGTGTTGTAGTTGTGAAGTTAGCGAGTTTGAGCTATAATTCTGTCGTGTTGTAGTTGTGAAGTTAGCGAGTTTGAGCTATAATTCTGTCGTGTTGTAGCTGTGAAGTTAGCGAGTTTGAGCTATAAATCTGTCGTGTTGTAGCTGTGAAGTTAGCGAGTTTGAGCTATAATTCTGTCGTGTTGTAGCAGTGAAGTTAGCGAGTTTGAGCTATAAATCTGTCTCATATTGACATTAGTAACCGATATTTTGGCGATATTCAACATGGTTTTTTTTTACATATGTTGAAGATTAATTATTTACACATACGGATAACAGCTGCCCAAGGACGATAACATAAATAAAAAATATTTATTCTGGGAGGTAAAGTTTTAAAACCTCTATTGAATAAACAGGTATACGTATATGTGTTTGGCCAAATTTTCAAAACTTATATTAATTAAAAAGTTATGTCCCGCGTTAATGACATTTCGTGAGATTAGACATTTAAACAGTAGTGCGTAGGAGGAAATTAAACCGAGCGAACGAAAACCGACATTTGAACGAAACTTCATAAACTTCTAAGACAAACGAACATCAACAAATAAAAACACACGTTATGAATTTGTTTTACTTAAGGTTATTTCAAATCATCTATAAAATATATTCTAAAAGGAAATGAAGACTAAACAGGTCACAATTAAATGTTTTTGGTTCGTGGTGACGTCAGCGAGGGGGAGGCGGGTTTCAAGGTTAATGGCGGGAGATTTATTAAGCACTGGACCAGCTGGAACTTGACACACTGAGGTCGAACTTGACACACTGAGGTCGAACTTGACACACTGAGGTCGAACTTGACACACTGAGGTCGAACTTGACATACTGAGGTCGAACTTGACACACTGAGGTCGAACTTGACACACTGAGGTCAAACTTGACAGTGAGGTCGAACTTGACACACTGAGATCGAACTTGACACACTGAGATCGAACTTGACACACTGAGGTCGAACTTGACACACTGAGATCGAACTTGACACACTGAGATCGAACTTGACACACTGAGGTCTGTAGTGATGGGTTGTCAGACCACAGCTTACATCTCAGAAACTCTAGGCCTTCCCTAGGTCAAGTGTAGGGTAACTCTGCGGTTGACCAAGGATTGTAAACCAACTAGCTCCCCCTCCCATGTCACACATGTAAGAGGGCACCAGCCGGCTCTCTCCCAATATACACAATGTCCTACACCGCAGAGGGGGGCCAGTCTTGACCCGACATTAGGAGGGGTCAAGTGTAACTCTCACGGTGGACCGGGGGTTACAAATCAACTAGCTCCCCTCCCATGTGACATGTCACCACAACAGACATGTAAGAAGGCACCAGCCGACTCTCTTCCAATATACAATAACCTACTCTCTGAACAAAGGCCGGACCTGACCTCACATTAGCCAGGTCAAATGTAACCCTCGGAGCCCAACTCAAGGGGCCACAAATCAACCAGGGCCTCTCGTGTCACACGGCCCCACCTGATGACTTCTCCTTACATCTCAGAAACTCCAGTCTGACCCGACATTAGGGAGGTCAAGTGTAGGGGAACTCTCACGGTTGCTCTCCCAATATACACACGGCCCCACCTGATGACTTTCCCAGATAGTTTCTGAAAAGTCCAGACCTGACCTCACATTGGCCAGGTCAAATGTAAGGAGACCCTTCGCCGCCCCCCCCTCCCCCGACCAGCTGAACCTGACGGCTCGTATCCCAATATATAGGACGTCCTAGTCCTCCCTCAGGGAATTCGGAGAGTCAGAGAGAGAGACACACAGGGATCGGAGGAGGAGGTCCACCACAGCCGAGTCCCGCTCACGGGAGGAGAGTCGTGCAGGACTTCCCTCCCCGACTTCTCCCCGGTGTCCCAGCTAAGCAGTCGCCCTCCCGACACCAGTGTCCCCTCTAAGCAGTCGCCCTCCCGACATCAGTGTCCCAGCTAAGCAGTCGCCCTCCCGACACCAGTGTCCCAGCTAAGCAGTCGCCCTCCCGACATCAGTGTCCCCGCTAAGCAGTCGCCCTCCCGACACCAGTGTCCCAGCTAAGCAGTCGCCCTCCCGACACCAGTGTCCCAGCTAAGCAGTCGCCCTCCCGACACCAGTGTTCCAGCTAAGCAGTCTCCCTGCTAGGCCTCCCCTAGGTCACGTGAGTGTTTGTCAGAGCTTTCCATGGGATGAGTTACCTACGTGGGAAGTGTATTCATTTCATGTTCGTGTCCGAGAATCAGAGTGTCTAGTAACGTAATATGATGTCCTAGTAACGTAAATATAATGTCCTAGTAACTTCAATAGAAGGTGTTATTAATGTGTCCATGTCATGTTCGTGATTAATAAAGAGTTGTAACGAAGCAGTGTTTAAGAAGTCGCCTTTAAGAACGTGATAGATGTGTATTGACGTGTAAGACACGACCAGTGTACGATAAGAGTAAATAACTATCACGGCCACGCTACCAAAGTCTTCCTCTCTTTATACTCTTATACTATCAATATTCTACCTATATGTAATCTTCTTCTTGTGAGTTTTGTACCATTACAGGTCGAACTTGACACACTGAGATCGAACTTGACACACTGAGGTCGAACTTGACACACTGAGGTCGAACTTGACACACTGAGGTCGAACTTGACACACTGAGGTCGAACTTGACACACTGAGGTCGAACTTGACACACTGAGTCAGGCTTGACACGCTGGGGTCGAACTTGACCACACTGAGGTCGAACCTTGAGCACACTGAGGTCGAAACTTGACACACTGAGGTCGAACTTGACACACTGAGGTCAGGCAGCACACTGAGGGTCGGGAACTTGACACTGAGGTCGAACTTGAGCACACTGAGGCCGGAGCTTGGCTGCTGAGTCGAACCTTGACACACTGAGGCCGGAGCTTGACACTAAGGGTCAGACTTGACACACTGAGGTCAGACTTGACACACGAGGCCAGACTTGACGCAAGGTCAGACTTGACACACTGAGGCCGAACTTGACACACTGAGGTCAGACTTGACACACTGAGGTCAGACTTGACACACCAGACACACTGAGGTCGAACTTGACACACTGAGGTCGAACTTGACACACTGAGGTCGAACTTGACACACTGAGGTCGAACTTGACACTGAGGTCGAACTTGACACACTGAGGTCGAACTTGACACACTGAGGTCGAACTTGACACACTGAGGTCGAACTTGACACACTGAGGTCGAACTTGACATACTTAACGCTCCTCTGCTATCACATTTCTGTCTACAGTACACACCGACTTTACAACTGCTTCAGTCAGCTCTATGAATGCTTTTTTTTTGACTGGCCGACTGATTGCTCGACTGACTAACACAGTAACTGACTATACTGACTGACTGGTTCGGTAATTGAATAAATAAATGACTGAGTGAATAAATGTCTAAATGATGGAACGATCGAGTGAGTGACTGATGACTTTACGTAAATCATCTTAAGACAGAAATAAGCGCTAGCGATGAACTAAGTTATATTTCCACTTGAAAAGACCGAAATAGGTGCTGGCGATGATGTAACACTTGAATTGCCACTTTAGAAGACAGAAATAAGCACTAACGATCAACTAACAGTTAACAGAACCACTTAACAATAGCGAAATAAGCGCTAGCGATGACTTAACACTTGAATTTCCATTAATAAGCGCTAATGATCAACTAACACTTAAAATAACCACTTAATACCTAAATAAGTGGTAGCGACTGTACACTCTGAGTCAATATTTTAAACGTAAATTTGACCCCCAAGGTTCAGTTATACCACTTGATCTAATATAATGGAATTACTGACTTCGATGTGCATTTGGGGGAGGGATCACGTGAAGATTAGACACCCTAGTTTATTTTTTACCTCATGATTAATAAACGCCTTAATGTTACCTGGGGGGGGGGTTAGGTTAGCTTAGGTTAGGTTAGGTTAGGTTAGGTTAGCTTAGGTTAGGTTAGGTTAGGTTAGGTTAGGTTAGCTCAGGTTAGCTTAGGTTAGGTTAGCTTAGGTTCGGGTGTTTAACCTCTGGAGTACCATAACTTAATCTTATGAGTACAGTGTTTTTGTAATCAAAAGAGAGAGAGAGAGAGAGTCTAAAACGACACACACACACACACACACACACACACACACACACACACTAACGTATGCGTCACCAGCCTGGTCGTCTTCTCTCAACTCCACCCAACAACGTCAGCTAGAGAAGGTACAGAAAAGGGCCTGCAGAATCATGCTCGGCGCAGAATACTCCGGCTACACCAACGCTCTCTCCACCCTGGAAATGCCATCCCTCAGTGACCTCCACCACCAAGCACTGGAAAGGTTTGGCCGTGGACTACTGCACCACCCTCGCCATCGCCACCTCCTGCAGCCCCCCCACCCAACTCGCGCAGTCCGCCACTACAACAAAATTCAGCCCATAAGAGCCCGCACCGATAGATATAAGAACAGCACCATCCCATCTATTGTTAAAATAATAAACAACTCCTGATTTATGTACTGTACAGCCCTGTACATGTATTTAATGCATATTATATCATTATGTCTAAATCAAATGTAAGTCTGTATATTTTCAGCCACCGGCTGCAACTCTATTAATAAACCGTTTATTATTATTATTATTACATACACACATATACATACATATATACAGACAGACAGACACACACACATACACACAGAGACATACATACATACACTATCCCTCCCCCCCTTGAGTGACACACCCCTCGACACAGGTACACACACAAACCTAACTAACACTCAGGGACGTCTGTCAGTGGCGCCCAATCGTCATACACCTGTGGCCATTACTCTCAAGGTCGGACAGGTGTGGTGTTGGGGAGGAGGAAGAGGGGTGAGAGGAATGAGCAAGAGGAAGAGGAGGAAGAAGAGGGAAGGAGGAAGAATGGAATAGGAGGTGGAGAAAGAGGATGTGGTGTAGAGAGGGTCGGGGATGTGGTGTGGAGAGGGTCGGGGATGTGGTGTGGAGAGGGTCGGGGATGTGGTGTGGAGAGGGTCGGGGATGTGGTGTGGAGAGGGTCGGGGAGGTGGTGTGGGAGGGTCAGGGGATGTGTGTGGAGAGGGTCGGGGATGTGGTGTGGAGAGGGGTCAGGAGGTGTGGTGTGGAGAGGGTCGGGGGTGTGGTGTCGAGAGGGTCAGGGATGTGGTGTCAGAGGGTCGGGGATGTGGTGTGGAGGGTCAGGGGATGTGGTGTGGAGAGGGGTCAGGGTGGTGTGGATCAGGATGTGTGTGGAAGGGTCGGGGATGTGGTGTCGAGAGGGTCGAGGAGGTGGTGGAGAGGGTCAGGGGATGTGGTGTGGAGAGGGGTCGGGGATGTGGGTGTGGAGAGGGTCGGAGATGTGGTGTCGAGAGGGTCGGGTATGTGGTGTCAGAGAGGGTCAGGGGTGTGGTGTGAGAGGGTCGGGGATGGTGTGTGGAGAGGGTCAGGGTGGTGGGATTGGTTTACACACACACACACACACACACACACACACACACACACATTAAACAGCGTCCAGGCGAACGTTTTCGTCAGACGTAATCTCCCATAACCGTAAGTAGGGTGGAAAATAACGCCAGGCGCTCTTGGTTGCTCGCCCTGCAATGTTTACAGTCTGGAGATGGATATAAGCGACTTCCTTACGTGAACGACTCGAGGTGCACGCCCATGTTGTGGTCGGTTACTACTCCAACACACACACACACACGTCTTGCCGTTGTTTACATTATATGAGCCTTTTAAAAAACACTAAAACTAATTGCTTCAACACTAACAAGGTCGGTAATTACACTAGTTATTACTTATGACAGATAGAACTGTGTGGATGACCTCCTCTCCCTACTTCTGTATCCACAAGACATCTAGAAACACTACGTCACTGTTACAAGTAATCCAAAGTGGGTAGCCAGGCATTACAATACCCAGGTAAAATATATCCAGGGGCCACATCAGCCTATCCACAAACAATTACCATAATGCTTTCTGCTATCCACACATAACATCCGTGTTATTTATCCACCTCCAGATGAAGCACAGTTAAAGCGGGTATCCACACACTAATATATCCATACGATAGATATCCACTGTTGTTGTTGTTGTTGTCCAAAATCTTCACACACACGTCAACACCGCCACCTGCCCGTGTCTCTCACACACACTGGTACACTGATGACTGTGTGGTGCTGCTGTCTCCACCACCACGGCCTTCTCTCCACCACCTCCACCACCACCACCACTACTACCACCACCCCCACCACCACCACCACCCTCAACACCACCACAACCACTACCACCACCACAACTAATACCACCAGCACGGCCTTCTCTTCTCTTCCACCACGACCACCACCACCACCACACCCCACACTACCACCCCCTCTTCACCACACCACGCCCGCCCACCTTAGGATACACCCACAGTACAGTACACCCCCGAGTCACACATTACACCTTATTGTAAGGATGTTTTGTGTAGTCTAAGTTATGGCCGCTGACTTTTGACCTGAACTATAGCTAAGAAGTGAAATATTCTCTCTCTCTCTCTCTCTCAACCATTATTGTTTATTTTTATTAATTCCCACAAACTATCGTAGTAGTAGTAGTAGTAGTAGTAGTAGTATGGTCTAATACGTTAGTGAAAGAGATAAATAGTGTGACCCCTTATGTTGACGTCACTCAGCTATAATGTGACGTCATGACTTGGTGTAAAAAGAGTTTGTGTGTTATCTTAGTGTTATCTGGGTTATGTTAGTCCAAGCGACGCCGATAACGACCGATTATGATACCGGGATGTCCTGTTAGCTCAATGACACACACACGAACACACACACACACGGTTGGTAGCGCTGTGAACATGAGACCTCCTCCACCACAGTCATGACCTGGGAGGGTGTTGTTCCTGCTGGGGTTGACGCCGAGATGGCCAACAGCCACGTCAGGAGGGCTACACTCACCTCTCTGTGTTGTGTGTACTTGTGATCTTGACTCTGGTGGTGAATGTGGGGCTGTTATTATTGTTATTATTTGTTATTATTATTATTGTTGTGTGTGTGTGTACAGAGGCTAAGAGGACTGACATAGTATACATATCTCACGAAGAAAGAAACAAATATTTTACCTCCCCCTTCCTACTGCACACTCACACACCCCTAAACTGGTTCGTCCACCAGCGCGAGGATGACAGTGACCTTGAAGAGTGAAGTAATTTGTATTTAAACTCAGGTGTGTATCATTACCAACACCAACACCTGTAACACCACCAGGTACCTATTTGGTGGACCTCTAACTTAATATGTGAGATTTTTAATTAAGAATAAATTGGAATCTTACAGGTGTAGGACTACGCTTCATTTCATTAACAACAAAATAACGCTTATTTATTTATTTATTTATTTATTTATATATTTATTTATTTATCTATCGTCAAGGTCACTGGTCGTTGGACGGTCTGCTCTCTGGCAAGTATTTAACACAAAGGAGCTCCTGAATATACCTGATTATGTGTATGTGTCAGTGTTGGTCAAGTGTGGCTGCTATAAGTGGTAAGGCAACCCTTCACTAACTCGAGATATATGGACACTTATCTTAGTAATGCTCTTATAAGCTTCTGTCACATCACCTCTTGTTAATCTCGAGTATTAACGAGGTAATTTATAACGTTCTTGTTTGTTGGTAACGTGAGGCGTCAGCGCCCTACCTGGAACACTCAATACTCCAGGTGAGGAAACTCTACACTTAGGAAGAGAGAGAGAGAGAGAGAGAGAGAGAGAGAGAGAGAGAGACTGCATGCGGACACCCGTGAGATATTTCTTAGAACATATTATATAAATGAAAACTTTCAAGGACACACACACACAGTTACCAAGCTAATATAGCAGCCACGCATATATTTCTACTCAGCATCATCCTGTATGTACTGTACATGGCGACCTTTAAGAGTCATATACAGTATATGTGTGTGTCAACAACAATATAATAGGCACAGTATATATATATATATATATATATATATATATATATATATATATATATATATATATATATATATATATATATATATACTGCATACCGTATATGGCTATGGTGGGTGGTACAGTACAGGGAATTATTACTATTATCATCATCGACCCCTGACAGATAAGTATCGAGGACGATGACTTCACCCCCTCCCCTACTTTACAGTTGTGTGGTTGGAGTGGTGGGTCACGCCAGACACCTGTGTAGACCAACAGACCTTCACCCACATCTGTACACACACCTGCTGTACACATGTGGCACGCTGATCCACTCTTTAACTGGGTAGAGCAAACAGCTCATCACAAACATCCTATATACGCTTGAAGTACAGTACGTCATATCCAAAACAAAACGATACGTCATAATGAAAACAAAACGACACCACGATCTGCCCTCGTTCCCACCCACCACTTATTTTCTCTCCTAAGTCGTGAGATTTAGATAGTTACCATTATCAAATATTCATAGATTAAGACTTCGTTCACTGGAGATGCGAGACACAGCATCTGATTGGCTCAATTTAACTACGCCACAAAGATAGATTCTAAATGCTCGTATGGTAATTCTTTCTCTGATATTCTTACGTTAATTCCCGAGAGTGAAACAAGAAGGCCATGGCATGAGTGAGTCCGGAACTTGGATACCGGAGAACGGATGATATTTACTTTATCCTCCTCGTCACTGGTAGGTTCTCCAGTTATCTCTGTACTTACCTCAATAGGCAATATAAGGGGTTACTTACCTAAAGGGGATATTTGTCCGGTGGAAAGGGTTTTTATTTACCTTAAGGGGGCATCTAGCACATTGTAAGGGGTTTAGTACAATATAAGGGGTTTAAGAACAGTACTGGATAAGGGGTTTTGTACTCCCTTGATGTTTATGTTTATGTTTACTGTCCCTTGATGTTTATGTTTACTGTCCCTTGATGTTTATGTTTACTGTCCCTTGATGTTTATGTTTACTATCCCTTGATGTTTATGTTTACTGTCCCTTGATGTTTATGTTTACTGTCCCTTGATGTTTATGTTTACTATCCCTTAATGTTTATGTTTACTGTCCCTTGATGTTTATGTTTACTGTCCCTTGATGTTTATGTTTACTGTCCCTTGATGTTTATGTTTACAGTCCCTTGATGTTTATGTTTACTGTCCCTTGATGTTTATGTTTACTGTCCCTTGATGTTTATGTTTACTATCCCTTAATGTTTATGTTTACTGTCCCTTGATGTTTATGTTTACTGTCCCTTGATGTTTATGTTTACTGTCCCTTGATGTTTATGTTTACTGTCCCTTGATGTTTATGTTTACTGTCCCTTGATGTTTATGTTTACTGTCCCTTGATGTTTATGTTTACTGTCCCTTGATGTTTATGTTTACTGTCCGTTGATGTTTATGTTTACTGTCCCTTGATGTTTATGTTTACTGTCCCTTGATGTTTATGTTTACTGTCCCTTGATGTTTATGTTTACTGTCCCTTGATGTGTCCCTTGATGTTTATGTTTACTGTCCCTTGATGTTTATGTTTACTGTCCCTTGATGTTTATGTTTACTGTCTCTTGATGTTTATGTTTACTGTCCCTTGATGTTTATGTTTACTGTCCCTTGATGTTTATGTTTACTGTCCCTTGATGTTTATGTTTTACTGTCCCTTGATGTTTTATGTTTACTGTCCTTGATGTTTATGTTTACTGTCCCTTGATGTTTATGTTTTACTGTTGTCCCTTGATGTTTATGTTTATTGTCCTGATGTTTATGTTTACTGTCCCTTGATGTTTATGTTTACTGTCCGTTGATGTTTATGTTTACTGTCCTCTGTGTCCCTTGATGTTTATGTTGATGTTTTATGTTTACTGTCCTTGATGTTTGTTTACTGTCCTTGATGTTTGTTTTTGCACAACCCTTGATGTTTTATGTTTACTATCGCCGATGTTTATGTTTTGTCCCTTGATGTTTTATGTTTACTGTCCCTTGATGTTTATGTTTACTGTCCCTTGATGTTTATGTTTACTGTCCCTTGATGTTTATGTTTACTGTCCCTTGATGTTTATGTTTACAGTCCCTTGATGTTTATGTTTACTGTCCCTTGATGTTTGTTTACTGTCCGTTGATGTTTATGTTTACTGTCCCTTGATGTTTATGTTTACTGTCCCTTGATGTTTATGTTTACAGTCCCTTGATGTTTATGTTTACTATCCCTTGATGTTTATGTTTACTGTCCGTTGATGTTTATGTTTACTGTCCCTTGATGTTTATGTTTACTGTCCCTTGATGATTATGTTTACTGTCCCTTGATGTTTATGTTTACTATCGCTTGATGGTTACATTCATAGTCCTTAAAGATGTTAATTATTGAAGCTATTATAACAACACACTCAGTAATGTAAGGGGGAGGTTAAACACACACCATGGCTGCCTGTGCTGTATGACAAAGAACACAACATTAAACACAATATGACTGAGTCTATGAACCATTACACCCACGTCCTGGATGTGTACCTTCCTCCAGGGATTTTGTAATCATCATCTATACTGTACATAAATATATCAAGACTTTATACATTAAAAGCATCAAGGGATTTTATAAACACAATTACCAAGATATTTTAACAAACATAAAAGGACTTTGTAAATGCAAACGGCAATGAACTTTACAAACATAAATATCAAGGGACTTTATAAACAAACATCAATGGTCTTTGTAGACATATATACCAAGTGATGTGTCGTACACCCACCTGACCCTATTATGATCGTCGTCGTTGGGACACAACAGTCAGTACGAGTCAATGCACACCTAACACCTGCTGTATGGCCTCTATTCACATGTGTTGTGTTGTGCAGCGGTCACGTGATTGATGCTCCGAAGTTAATAGGGTGAAGACTCGTCGTAGGTGGAGATGTACAAATACATGGATCACCTAAGACTAAACATTGCCTGCTTAGCTTGGGTTAGGTTATGTGTAATCAAGTGAAATAAGCTGGGGTGTTTAATCTTCACGTGATCTGAATGCACCTGCCTGGACTTCAGGAGGGCCTTTGACCTTGTTGATCACTGCACTGTTATCAACAAGGCTATTGCACTAGGGCTGCCCACCAACCTGGTCTCATGGCTCACTGATTTCTTGAGTGGACATCGCCAAGCAGTGAGGTATCAGGGCTTGGTCTCTACATTCCAACACCTCACCTGCGGTGTTCCCTAGGGGACCAAGATGGGACCACTGTGCTTCCTCATCCTGATCAACGACGCTCTATTGGACACTCCTCACAGGTGGAAGTACGTGGATGACTGCACTGTGAGGGTTTCAGTGGACAACACCGCACCAGACTACTCATCGCTCCAAGGCACCCTGGACAGGCTACAGGCATGGACTACGGAGAACAAGGTTACCATCAACCACACCAAAACCGTAGTCATGCACATCAATACCGCCACCACTCCAGTGCAAGCCCCAGCAGTCACAGTGGGTGCCCATCCTCTCCAGCTGGTGCAGTCTGCCAAACTCCTGGGTGTAACTATAGACAACAAACTTGACTGGAAGGCCCATGTAAATAACACAGTCAAGGCAGCCTCGTACCGTCTCTACATGCTACGAAGACTTAGGTCACTTGGGACACCCACGCCAGAGCTGAGGACCATCTACAACGCCTTTATTCTCCCCAAACTAACGTATGCGTCACCAGCCTGGTCGTCTTCTCTCAACTCCACCCAACAACGTCAGCTAGAGAAGGTACAGAAAAGGGCCTGCAGAATCATGCTCGGCGCAGAATACTCCGGCTACACCAACGCTCTCGCCACCTCCTGCAGCCCCCCACCCAACTCGCGCAGTCCGCCACTACAACGAAATTCAGCCCATAAGAGCCCGCACCGATAGATACAAGAGCAGCACCATCCCATCTATTGTTAAAATAATAAACAACTCCTGATTTATGTACTGCACAGCCATGTAAATGTATTCAATGCATATTGTATCATTATGTCTAAATTAAATGTAAGTCTGTATATTTTCAGCCACCGGCTGCAACTCTATTAATAAACCGTTTATTATTATTATTATTTTAAGCTAATAACATTTCTAATTGTTAGATCAAAATTACTGTATACTGAGAAGCTACATTAAAAAATTACATTTACTGTACTAAATGCTTGATAGGTGCTGGTGACTATTGTGGTGTACAGTAGTTACAATAGTGGTGTGTGCAGTACAATACTTTTTCTACTTTTTTCTGAAACTCCCGATTCTTCTACCTTTTTTCATAATTACAGTACTACTTCTTAATTCTCCTTTTCCTACTCTAACTTTATTCTACTTATACAATCATTATGTGAAACTCTTACTTTTCTTAACTATGGAAATGTACAGCACACAGATGGCTCAGTATATTTTCTCCAACACAGGTGACAGGAGGGAGGGGTTTGTCAGACACCGCTTCAGTTCATCCTATTGCTGAAGTATATCCCTACTGAGGCTCCCAGATGACACACTGTACAGAACCTCCATAATGATGCACTTAATCTGCTATATTCAGTTCATCACAACCTTAACCAAGAAAGAAAAGCAACAGTTAAGCTAAAGTATAAAATATTTGTTAACAATAAACTCATAAAATCTCAAGTATTCACCATACCAACCACTCTACAGCCAGCCAGACAACCAACCACTTTTGTAGGTACAGGTAGTAGGTAGCAGACAGCTATCAAACAGGGAGGTACTACCGCCTGGGAAGATATTGGAAGCATAATGTGTTGTCTAATGGTAGACCCTGCTGCCATATGGCATCACGAAAATTGTGACCAAGTCCCAGGTTGTTGATCTCACTTTCTTCCTCATTTACATACAATTGCTGGGTCTCAATTGTTTCTCTTACTATGACAACACAACATACATAATGTATACCGTTTCTCATTCTTGATTCATTTTTCTCGTTTTTGTATTTATTTATGGTTATTACTATCTTTAGTACAGTATATTATTTTTATTTTCAGTACAGGTATTTTGTTATTATTTTTTGAATTATTATAATAATAATAATAATAATAATAATAATAATAATAATAATTATTATCATCATCATCATCATCATCATCATATTTTCGCCCCCCAGGCCCTGATGTGGGTCAGTGACCTGTGCCCAGGTGGGCTAATCCCTCTGTGTGTGTGTGTGTGTGTGTGTGTGTGTGTGTGGGGGAACTCGACAGACAGACAGACACACTTCCACTTTACAACAGTGGGTATTGCATTAATGTAAAATAAAGTGTAACTACAGTACTGTATATATTCAAATTATTGCAACATAATTGTCAAACAAAAACATAGACTAACTCGGGAAAATCCACTTCATATTGACAACACAGTACTGTACACATTTATTTACATAAAATCTCATTATACAACTCCTGTAAGCACAGTACAGTACTGTACATTACTATACAGTATTCAAATACAGATTTGTTATATGTGAAGAAATACCAAGTTGTCAGTGCAAAGTGTCAAGGATAAGATGCACTCAGGTTATGATACAAATTAAATCATTACAGAATCACCCATTTATTTGCAATACTGCTGCAGGACACATACCACACAACAGTCATATATGGAAGCTAGTTGGTACGCACTGATCAATTGCAAAAGAATTTCATTGCCTGGTGCACTAGTAAATCAACTGATAACAGTAGAAGTGAGGAAGTCTCCTGCCAGGCCACAACAAAGCCCAAGGGACAATTATTGGCACTAAAATGTCAAAAGAAAATTATTGACTATCACACGACTGAAATAGTTTTGTAATATGTATTGGTATAAATACAGTACATATAAAGTTTGATTTAAAGAAATTTATATCCGTTGATCATGACCTCAAAGTCAGACAGACGGCCAAACCCACCTGCCATTTTAATATCCTCTCTGGCAGCAAGGGACATATAACTGCATGG
>NW_024719665.1:97432-409553 GCF_018991925.1 Homarus americanus
TTAGAGGTCGACCCCCAATTTTTTGCCAAATAATTTGGTCTTAAAAACTCGAACTACACACAGGTATATACGGTAAATAAGGACATGGGGGCCAGGGTTTTTTTTTGGGCCAGCACATATATGCGGATTTTTAACCCCCGCATATGTTAAGGGCCGACTGTACAGTACAGTTCTCAACAAGTGTGATGATATTTCTTCCTGCACGTTGACCACTACAGTATAAAGCGGTTTTTCCCAGCTGAAAAGAGATGCCCTGCCCTCTCCTCAAGAGTTACAGCTGATTTGCTCTTGCAAATCAGTCTGATTTCATCCTGAAGTAATGATGTACAGTATTTCTAAATGAGTTTATTAATAATTGTTGGGATGACCGATTCTGACGAGAAAGATATTTAGTTAAATTATATAAAGATACATACAATACACTCATTATTTCAAACATGAGCAAGGAGGAAGTTTATCAGAAATATTATACACGAATTAACTGTTAAGCTCTGGTAGTAAATTCATGCTTTTGGAGGACACATTTAATACATATTTTTACCCACAATAAGGCAAACTAAGACAAATTATGCATCAGTAATACTACATTATGCAAAAACTAACATTTTTAAAGATCAGAATCACATTGAAATATTACACGGCCATACTCAGGGGGTTAAGTCATTGTACTCAGAGGTTAACACGAAAGAGATCACCATAACAGAACATAACTGGCACGACAGACAAAGAACAAATAACAGGAAACGTGGTAGTCGCTGTTGCTAGCTACCTGCACACTAGCAAGAATATGTTTATACTAGTTAAAAAAATGCTAACATGCCTCAAGGATTATAACTGTACTAATAAGCTGTTTAAAGCAGGAAGATATTAAGTTCTACAAAATGGAGAAGAAAATTTTAAGTTCATTTCCAAAACATGATACTACATACAGTGGTCATTTTCTTCACCTCAATAATATTTGACTCGTGAATTGTTTTTCCTCAATGGGCCAAAATGCCACTGTAAATAGCCAAAAAATAATAACTTTGGTTCTCCTTGTGTTAAGTCTCATTCCTTATGTGTCAAACCACAGATAAAAAGTAAAGGATACTTCACAGAGCTGTAAATTGGCTTATATTTTAATTCACAAATTATTTTTTTTACATACTGTACAGAATCTTACATACAGTACCTGTAAACCAGCCAAGACGTACAACTTTGGAAGTACTGGTCGTGTCATCTTGAAGAACTCCTTGATCCATGCTTTAGGTTCACTGACACTTGGTAGGGCATAAGTGTACAGTCTTGTTGCAAACTAGAATACAATAGTACACCATACTGTACATAGGTTTAAATAAATTGTTTTGCTACAAACTAGAATAAACAGTTTGAGGAACACTATATACATCTGATGGAAAATGAAACAGACAAGTTTAAATACACAATACTGTCTCTTTCTTTATGCAAACTTAAAATACATGAAGTTAAATGTACAGCACACTTGTTGCAAGCTGAAATAGTAGATACTGTAAATTGAAAAACATTAGTTTCAAAATACTGTATTGTACATAGTTGTGTTGAAAGCTAAAAGATATTATCAAGTATGTACAATAATTTATACAATTGTAAACACTACTGAGTGGCTGGAATTAAAATACAATATTGGGAGGGACAGATCTGCCATTTCAACAACAGATGAGGAAAAAGGATTACATACTCAGGTTTTATATATCAGTACTGCTCTAGTGATAATTATTTAGGTGACCATTGGTTGTGTAATTGTGTCAAGCAAAGTGCCACACTGACATTCTTATTCACCGTAAATTCTCTTTATTTATTATAAATGTAATGTTAAATCTTGAAATATGAACCCTAATCCTCCCTCTCCAATAGTCAATGAAGCTGCTCCATTTGCTGTATGTTACCTCTACTCCCAGGAACTAACAAGTGCAGTACTGTTAAATTAAGTTAACCAATCCTCTGCCCATATTTTATATTGTACATCGACATTTTAGCCATTAAACTATTAAAATGTTGTGCTTTCACAAGACCCTAAACCAAACCTGCACTTAATTAATGAGGGCCTTATCAAATTTCAACTGAACCCATAAGCATTTTTAGTAGTTCTGTGTGCAATTTGGCCTTCCTGTGCAACATTGCAATACATGGCAAACACTATACAGGGTGTTTATCAGTTCATGTTTTACAATTCTGAATTCAGATTGCAAAAAGCCATTTGTTGGCCTTTGGGTGTCACCACCAACTCAAAAACTGTCCATTCAGGCCAAATAATGCTGTACTGTATATTCAAAGAGTTAAGTACAGTAGGTGGATTAAGTCACTGCATATAAGAGATTACAGTAGGTGGGTTAAGTCACTCTCAAGGGGTTAAGATATCTTATTCAATGGGCTAATTCATTATACTCAGAGGGTTACGATTAAATTCACGGGATTAACCAGACTCCTACAATAAGTAAAGTACCAGTGAAATTTGGTATTCCTCTTAAGTACTGTACCTGGACGTCTGTACGGCACTGACCTGGAATGCTGCGAGGGGGCCCAGCACCATAGGGTACACAAAGCCAGCAAAAAACTGCACTGCTCCTCCCCTAAGCTCTAGACACACTGGACACTGAAACGTTTGCAGCACTAATGGACGCTGAACAAACTGCAAGCAGATATAAATTAATTATTTTTTCTCATAGAGTATAACACCTCAGACATATTCAGGGATGCCAGAATGAGCCAGGCATGAAGCACACTGACCAGCTACAGCAACAGTAACACCCATTTACTTGTGAATGATATTTGCCACTAAAGATGAGGAAGTCCCCAGCCATCCCACAATAAAATTCAAAGGACAATAATATACTGGAGGATGGAAATGACAAGAAAATTGATGGTAAGCACATCTCCCTGAAACCATTTTGTAATGTTCTAATAAACTCGTACAGTGTACAGTATAAAGAAGTTTAATAAAAATAAATTATTGCATTTAAGTAAGTGAAGGATGTATATAAAACAAAATGGATTTAAATAAACAGTAATTGAATAACAGAAAGAATATTAAAATAATCTATGCAGAACCATTTAACATGATTCAAACAAATTACTGTAGTACTTTGCTCATTAGCAAGAAGGCAAAAAATAAAGTCATTTACAACAGCAGAAGAATGTCTTACATGGTGGTGCAGCAGAGACGCCACCACGGAAGGCAAGATAACCACAGGTAACAGGGTAGAGATGAAGGCCTGATTCCGCAGCTTGACAACTTTCCTGTAGTAACTGTTGATGTAGGCACCTGAGCCACTGCTCAGTGCTGACAGTGCAAACATATAATTCTTCAATGCAAACCTGTGTGCAATGAGAATCATTACATAGATAAGGAACTTGGTACTGCAGTACTGTATGTATATGTAATGCTGTATATACATGATATCAATAATTACTTCTCATAAAGCTACAATATAAACAATTAAATACAGTATAATAAAGCATTACAGTACAGTGTGTTAACTACGTTCAAAATTCTTTTGGAGGGAAGGGGATACGAAAGGAATTACTCTTAATTTTTTAATATTTGCCAACTTTAAAGAACTAACATTTAATGTCTGTCACAACATTACTGTCCCTGGAAGAGAATATAAACTGATGCTGATGCAAAACATGTTCAGAGCTCTGAGGGCAGATGGACACAGTAATCAGTGTGCTGTATCGGTGAGGTTCTGCACACAGTAAGTTGAGATGGTTTAGGGATGTGGGGAGAATGGAGACCATTTGGAGCAAGAAAAGCATGAGTTTATATGTGGAGGAGAGGAGAGATCAGGGTAGGCCAAGAATCACAAGGGGAGAGGTTGTGAGTAATGCCCTCAGAATAAGAACCTGACAAGAGAGACTGCAAGAGACCATGAAGGTTGGAGAGCTGCCATCAAGTAATTATGGCTAACTTATTTAAGTGTGGAAAATGGCCTAAATTGGTGGTGGTGATGATTACTTGTACCCTCTCCTCCGCTTCAAATATATTGTAAACTCAAACAGAATTCACATGTGTCCCATTTCTTGGTTTATGTCATCCCTAAAAACAAATTAGAGGCTCACAAAAAATATGCAACAGTATTTATACAATGCTAGTGAGACTTTCTACATTACTGTATGAGAAGTAGGGATTTTGTTTCTTTATGAGAGCTAGATTTGAGTATTTTTGGTTCGACTGCAGTACAGTACAGTACAGTATACTGTACTGTATTTCAATAGAAGTCTCAGGCCACTTTTTGGGTGTTTGAAAAAGTCAGTCTAAGAATACATACACATCTGATGTTGGCTTCCACTCATGTATAAGTGTAATCGATTCGTGAAAAGCGTCCACCTCTGCACCTCGACGGGCCTCCGCCTCTATTGAACTTAAACGTGACATGGTAATAATTGTTTACTTGTACTGTACTGTACGTTCTTCTTTCACCTGAAAAGAAATATATCCTGTACAGTAAACTTAACATAGACAAACACAATACCAATTAAGTTACAGAGGTTGGAGATTCACTTTGTACTGGTATACTTCATTTGTAAGTTGAAAATAAAATGAGCAAAGAGTGATTTTATAAAGACTTATAAGCACATCAGTCCAGTGTTCATACCTGGAACTAGCACATGCCTGTCACACTAGAGGTCACAGCCTTAGGTTAAAGAAGCCACTAGTACAGAAAACTGCCAGAGAAAATTATTTTGGAGTAAAATTGTAAACTCATGGAATAACCTGCCAGAGTGTGTTGTCTCGGCACCTACTGTAAGCTCATATAAGACCAGACTTGACCAACAGTGATGCTGGTACATGTACATTGTGGAGCCAGTGCATGTCTGGTACAGTATTTGCCAACAGTGTGTAACAGAAACATGACCAACCTACTGAGAGGCTAACATGCTGATCATTACTTTTTCTTTTGTTCCAATCTCAACTCCTCCCATTCTGAAAGGTTTCTGTACCCTGTGTAAGGTAGGAAGGGAGAAATGGTACCTACTAAGAGAGAGATACCGTTGGTGGAGAGCTACTGTAGCAATTACCTTCATCTGCATTAATGAAGAAACTGTCCTTAAATTTAACGCTAAAGATCTAAACTGAACCTTTACAAATTATTCAACCTGACCGAAGTCTCCCGCTAATAACCTAAGATCAAAAGGTTAGATTAGGTTAGTTTATTGTCTGCTGTCAGAAATTATTTAGTACTGTTCTGCAAGTTTTATACTCACCATTAATCTATTTAAGAACATCTAAAATACAATATCTAAAGTTTCTGCTTATTTAGCATTGAGAACTAGCCTGTGTCTGACTTTAATAGGAAAGCATGAATAATCGCTGCCAATTTTGAGTATTATATCAAACAGTGTACAGTACAATGATGGACTTTGTTAATTTGTGGAAGAAGCCGAGGCCATGACCTACTTACCATTCCCTTAATAAATTCCAAGTTATTCATTTCCTTTCTCTCTCTGCATTAGTGTTGGCTTTGGTGGTACAGTACTGTACTGCAGTAGTGATCCATTACATCCCAGGTTCAATCCCCAGGTCAGGTGTGGGAACGGTGTTATCCAATGTGACATTACCAACCATCACAGGTGTCTCAGGTACAGTACACCAGTTTCCTCTGCCACTAACACTGGACAATGAAGGTCAAACTCATCAGGAACAATGGGATAATTTAATAAACCATTGACTTCCTTTCCCCATCAAAGTAGTACAGTACAGGTATTCGCAAATTAAAATTAAGAATATAGTTGCACTGGAATTTTAAGCACAAAATTCAAATAATCATTAATTTTGTAAACTGAACCACTGAGTGATACTGTACTGTATACATTGTAACAATGTGCCCAGTGGTTTGTTCTTGCTAAAATCAGAAAAAGCTCTGCATTTTTTCCAGGGTGCAAAAGGTGAAATTTGTGGGAGTCACATTCGACTTGTCAAATCCGAAGCAAGTTCAAACACTGAGAATCTATACTTGTGCTTGTTACATTAAAAAACAGTACACCAGTTGTATGAAAAAATTATATACAATATATGAGGCAAGTACAGTCCTGTATCACAGTAATTTTGTTAATGAGAAAATGTGTTATTTAACAAATTCTGTAAGTATAATAGAAGCATACAATTCACAAAAAGTAGCATTACAACAAGTTACAGTACAGTATACAAAATACAAAGGTAATACAGTACCATACAGAACTGTACTCTGGAACAATGACTCACGTTAACCACCAACTTTAGAAATTACACATGTATACAGACGACTCGAGAAGTATTGTGTTATTATTATACAATGAATACTAATTATTTAATATAGAGTGATTAAAACATTGGTAAATAAACAAAATACAGAACAAATGAAGGTTATTTGTCACCAGCGCACAAAACAACCCAGCAGCGAGATGATTGCAGGCGTATTAACAACGTTTTTTATTTTTACCTTTAATAAATTGTCTTCGTGTCTTTTTTATTACTTTCTATCCCAACCAACGGTAAATTTGCACTGTCACACCGCACTCTGTTAGAAAGTCAAAAATACATTTTTCTAGTGTATTTGTATGTGTTTAGACCGATTATGACCTTCATTTCTGGCGGAAATAACCCGTTTTTTTTTTCTTTTTTTCGTTGGACGTTTTCCGAAAAAAATAATGGCTAAGCGAATAAAAAATACACCAAGAAACACTAGAAAAACAAAAACCTAACCTAACCTAACTGACTCTCACCATATAATGGAATCACCTATTTCTTACCTTACTGGGCTGGTTCTTGTTCGTCGTTGGATTCTGAGATTCTTACACAACGCCACATATGTTGGTCTTTGTGATATTTACATTCAGTCTTGCACTTATGACACTTCACCGAGGAACACCATGCGATCGAAAAAATGCTATAGTTTCTATGTTTTGTTTTTTAAAAACTCGCAATCAGCTCCATATAATTTAAGTGACACCCAACACAGACTTCCACGGTTGGAAATGAATCTGAATTTGGAAATACCGTAAGAGAGACCCAAATAAAAATCGATTTTGATTGGGCCAAAAATACCGCGAATTAAACCACAAATCATTTTAATTGGTTGCAAAAAAAAAAAAGCTTTTGAGTGTTCGCGTGACGTGTATGGGAACACATGCGCGTGATGATTTATGGAGACACGCAGTGTGAGAGGTGAGGTAGGCGATAATGGCGGAAGATTAATGGAAGAAAATAGAGAAAATTTTGGATACGCTTTCTCCGTTATTATATATTTCCGCAGGTAATGTAATAGATGAAAATTATCTTATAATTAGACGACTTATTTGAATATGATAATAGATTAGTGGTAGGAATGTGTGGTGTGTAAACGCAAAAATACCCAACCAATATATATTGATGAGAATGAATGCGGTGACGAAACGGGTTAAAAAGTGGTGACGAAACTGGTTGGTGACGATATGGGCAGACCCCCCTTCTGTCTACTGTTTATCATAACTACTAGAGATTGTTTCCCTTTACCTTGATTAATGTTCCGCTAGTGGGTGAAGCTCTGCTGGTCACCGTCCACAAAACACTAAGGTAGCATAATAATTAAAGACCTGGAGTAAGGCGGTTATTGTGCGGTGTTTTGATGCAAGGAAAAGTTAACCCGCAATGAGGGTTAAAGAGTGAGAGGAAAGCGCGGCGCTCTTCAGGAGTAGCTCGTGTGTACTCTAACAGTAACCAATTACCCTTTATCAGTACGATTTTTACCCCGCCATCTAGTGCGTGAGGACGGTGTTAAATTAGAAAACGTTTCACGAATAACTCCTTTAAAACCAGTGACCCTATTCCTTGCCTATACTGCCTTCAGTATGAGACTTTTCATTCTTTACTTATACTTACCTACTTAATGTTATTAGAATATTTCAATTCATTATGTACTATACCATGATGGAAATCAATCAATCAATACAGGCAATGCAATCTCCTGTAAATAATCTACGCATTTCGATATTGTAGTGTTACTTCACTCCCATACACATACAGAAGTGACATGTTTACATGGTATATATTATATACATCGACCTTCACACAAGTATAAATCTAATCACTTAAATAAATTGAAAATAACACTTACTACACATTTTACGAACATCATCTGTCAAGTGAGAGACGACCGACAGCACTTTCCCCCTCTGTGTGTCTATTGGCACTGGAGTTGAGAGAGGAAGCTCCACTTGCCAATAGCTTGTCCAGTCTCCTTCCCAAGGTTGGTAGATGCCTTGCTTCTTCCCGCCAAAAACCGTATCCAAACAAGGGAAAATTAAAAAATAAATGTAACCTAAATCGTACATACAAGTTTTAATCAAAATTTTAGGGTAAATTAATTTATATCATAGTGTACAAAATAAAGAAAAGAAATTTGCAGAAAAATATATACTATAGAAATAGGAATACAGGGATATAGAACTACTCCAAATTCTTGAGCTTCGGACAGTAAATATTCTGTACTCAAGACAGGAAAGATCCAGTTAAAATATATAATGTGTGTACGGTACAGCTGCCAGATACCTCAATAACTGCGTCATCTGTTGGCTGAATCTAAAAGCAATTTGTGACGTCATAGACGTTGATGTGACGTCATGAGTGATGTTTTTATACTTTTTCCAATTATTTTAGACATATCAATCTCCATTTACATATGTATGTTTGTATACATATAAAGAGAGAATGAAAACACCACTGTATAATTTTCACTGACTCCATTGCCTCAAGATCTTAGATGAATTCAGAAATTAAAAAACACAATCTTTCCTCTTGCACAATTATCACATAAATACTGCAAGTGATGAATCACCTGTCATGCTGTTACATAAATTTGGGGAATAAATGACCTTGTTTTCTATAGAGTTCTTGGCTGTTAAAAGGCATTCTCATTGTTTACGTTCATTGAAATAAACAAACAAAATCAAAAATTCAAGTTGTCTTGGTTAATTATGTATTATAATATTTCATGTAACATGCTACATGTAAATATTAACATTACTATAAAAAATAACAAATTATTAATAATTAATATTATTATTATATACTATATATATATATATATATATATATATATATATATATATATATATATATATATATATATATATATATATATATATATATATATATTCAGGGCCGGATTAAGCTTAATAGGGGCCTGAGGCACAGATCAACTTGGGGCCCCCTACCCTCAAGGTATATATAAATAACAAGAACAAAATATACCCAAATTTATCAATGATTTCATCAATATTAAGCTTCTGCAAAATAACACATTTAATGTTCATAAGAGACAGAAAATTGAGACGTTGCTAGGACATCGTTGAACGAAGTTCATGTTTTATACGCTTCAACTTCGAGAATGTTTGGATTTGGGGGCCCCTTAGAGTCGGGGGGCCTGAGGCCAGTGCTCTAGTGCCTCATGGTTAATCCGGCACTGATTGTATTGCCAATCATGGATTGCCTGACACACGCCTTAGTAGTCTAACAATATTGTAAGTGACTCCATCCTCACCAGAAGTGGACCTGTAATGGATTCCTCCCCTACAAACGCCGTTATTAAGCTGACTAGCCGATCCTCTTCGAATTCCCCAGCCTGCGCCTCGGGTCAAAGGTGGTAACCAGCGCCCGCCTAACAAAGCGGTCAACTATCAACCCACGCCACCCCCGCATCACCCCTGCCGTGACCTCCATCTTTCTACCTACAGCCACCAGCAAGCAACACCTCCTCCTCCGCTCCTGCCTGGTGGCCCTTGCTCCCGCCGGTGACCATGGCGCCCTACAAGCTGCCTGTCCTCCTCTGAGCACCCTCACCAACCAGCTCTCCCTACACCACGCTTGGACTCACGCTGCCACCCCCCAGCACCAAGCTGCATTGTACATCCAATACAATATATACAGAGAGCACATTGTGAGTTTCCTTTCTCCAACCCATCCTGAGTGTGAACCAATATCTCATAACCCCACAGGCCTACCCCTTGAGGGGGGGGGGTCAAGCTCCTGTAGCGTACTGCATGTGGCCAGTTGTCAAATTTCTCTATATTTGTCTATTTCTCTTTGTATAGGCTCACATACATACGTACATGTAAGAGATCTCACACTCAGGATGGAGTAAGAAGGGAACTCACAATGCATTTTCTGTATATATATTGTATGTACACTGTACAGTGCAGTGCTAGGGAGTTGTTGTGTGGTGAGGAGTTTGCTGAGAGGTCCTGTTGGGTGAGGAGCTTGTTGAGAGAGCTTGTTGGTGAGGAGCTTGTTGGGTGAGGAGCTTGTTGAGAGAGCTTGTTGGTGAGGAGCTTGTTGAGAGAGCTTGTTGGTGAGGAGCTTGTTGGGAGGTCTTGCTGGTTCTGGAGAGTAGAGTAGAATGCTCTCCATGGCTAAGTCCAGGTGTATTTACACGGTTTCCCAGGATCAGAGGAGCGAGGTGCGAAATGAGCGGTGCCAATCACCGCGCAGTTCGCGAGTGAGGCCTGGTTTGTTGAACCCGCAGCTGATTGGCTGGTAAGCGGATGGCAAGTGATCAGTCAGCAGTTGTACACATCTGTCCGCGCGCGAGGCCTAGTCTGTGGAACGGCAAGTGATCAGTCAGCAGTTGTAGGGGAGAGTATCCACTACACTTCCACTCAGTATTTGGAACATCACACTTATCGTGCTGTTCGCCCAGCATAAAGTTAATGAGATTACTTCTCTCTATAGACTTGGCATCAAGGAGTTCTTGAGTCCTATTTGGTAACAAGTAATAGCGAGAGAAATGAGCCCACTTTATTTTTAAACTCTTTCAATTTTTGCAGAGGGTTTGGATGAGAGATGTGTCTACTGATTTTGCCTCTGATTGTGTGTTTATATCTTTCCAGGCTTTACTAAGTGGAGTGTGTTGGTTCAGGCTGTTGTCATAGTTTCCCAAGCATTTTGTCTAATTTCATTCACATGCTCCCGGACTACAGCGAGGGAAGCTCTTAACAGTTTGACCATTTGATGTATTCTGAGGTGTTTGTAACCCTCACCAGTCTGCTTGGCTATAGACCGGTTTCTCAAAATCCCACATCGCATTCCTCCCTTAGCGATCCCAGGCTCTTCCAAATCCTCTTCATCCGTAAATCAACATGAAAGAATAAATTATTTACATCATTGGTTATACTGTACTTTAGTTTTTCAATAGTAATTATTGAAATTCAGTTAGTCTACAAAACATAACAATTATTGTCTAAAGGTGATTATTTGACCAAAAACTTAAATAAGAAAAACAACAACTTTGATTTCAGAATTGTAACTATTATAACCAGATTTCTTTTTCTAATAGTACAACTTTAATGAGAACCTTGACTTTTAGTCTGGGGTCACCATAACACTACTGAGGTCTGTTCCTATTATACTGACCATATTTCCTCCTTTTTGGGGGGTTGAGGCATTATTGGGGAAGAATGTCTAAGATCATCATGGAGACTTTGGTACAGTACAGATATTTGTTTTACCTGTCCAAAACTGTTTTACTTTTTTGCATAGTTATCCATAACATTGAGGACACATGAAAAGGTAGTCACCTAAAACTGGGGTAATGGAAAACATTTAAAGAAAAGATTTTTTTTTCAAGAAATACAAATCAACATCTGGAGTGTTTCAACAAACCAATTAAAATGTATCATCTTGGTATAAAGGATAATACAGTGGTCCCTCGGTTACAACACAATTGGTTCCACAGTCGTTCGTTAACCAAATCTATTATTTCGATGGGATATTGGGTAATTGGTTCCAACTCACAGAAAAGTATATACAAAGTATAAACAAAATGCAGTACAGTACACTTACTTTGAGGTACGTATGAAGAATGTTGGGACCCATGCTTGATGCAGTAATTTCACCAATAAAATTTTAAGTTCACTAGCTGTAATTAAAGATTATTTTATTTAAATCAACACTGCGCTATATATTATCAATATGTTAACTAAATTTCAGAATGACCAACAATTTTAATATAAAAACGTAAAAATACTCTGTATTCAAGTGACCAGCAAACACGATGTTTCCTCCACTGTAAACAAAGTTAAACAGAGACGCTTTGGCGGGTGAGCCAAGCGGCTGATTGGCACACAAAAAACTAGTTCCCTGTACTGCATATATTATCAATATGTTAACTAAATTTTAAAATGACTAATAATTTTAATATAAAATATGCAAAAATATTAAAGAGCACAACCTTCTTGATATTTACTCCACTGGAAACGAATGTAAACATAGAACCGATTACTGTATTGGCGGACTAGCCGATAAGCTGATGCGCACAACAAAACGTGTTTGTCGTAAGGATTTCGTTAATCGAAGTTTTGTTCGGTAATCGAACTGAAAATCCTTATAAGAGCTAATTCGTTAACCAAAATTTCGTTAATCGAGGGACCACTGTACTGTACTTACCAAAATAAATAGACATACTGTACATACAAAAATATATGCACCGTATTGACATTAGTACGACAGACAATGTGTACTCTGGCAACATTGTGTATATATAAAAATGACTTTCTCTTTATATTATTTACCAATAATGAAAAAGCAAGATATAAGATGACCAAAGTAACAACTCGCATCATATACAAGATAGTGAATTAATTGCACCATAAATTCTTATAAACACTATCTGAAATTGGCATTTCCAAGACCAGTTTGTCAAGGCATATTTCAGCTAAATTCGGAGTGTTCCATTGCACAAAGTAGCCACTGTGGAATGAATAAAGTGTGTGCCAAGTTCTTAATACTTTAACATGTTATAAAATGATCAAACACCTACTATCAGGACCCTCATAGTCACCGGTTCAGTCATCATGATTCAGGAGTCTCTTGCAAGAAGAGGATGTTACTGTAGTGATTTGAATCTTTAACATCTTAAAAAAGGGGGGGGGCATAGATAAGAGAATTACTATCCACAGTGTGTACAGAATCTACCTTTCTTGTGTTGAGTATTTGGCTAATTTCATAAACACCACCACCACCCTTTTAAGGCCACTTTTTCAAGCCCTTATCAAGAGTGTGAAAATAATTATTTTTACCAGGGTAACTAACACATTTTGCCAAGGAAGATCTCATAACAAAACTGTTAAAGATGGTGTGCAGGATGTACATGGGAAACTGACTTCTTATTTCCCCCTAAAAATGTACAGACAGTTTGCCTATAGGGAATAACTTACAGTACAGTGTATGAATATTTCCATCCCAAAATGTTTCATGATGATAAAACTAATTTTAAACTGTCCAAAAAAAAAAAAAAAAAAGCCAAGAGAGCAGCCATATATTTCTTCCCAGTAAAACAATCTCTTCTGGAAAATTAAATCCGTACAGTTTCTTCAGTAAAATTAGGCAATACAGTCTCTTTGGTAAACTATCATAATTTATGTATAACTTAATAGCTTCTGTACATAATTGTCAATGGCAAATAATGGTAATATAAACAAACATTCCTCCCAGGTCAGACTGGGGGTTACTTCAACATTTAGGAGGCTGGAATGCTACACACAGGACTAGGAACAAATTTAATAAGGCAAAATGAGAGAGTGAAAACTGGAGCTGAAACCAGCTCCCTATTAAGAGCAAAGAGTCCTCAAACGTTAAAGAATTTAGTCATACAGTAATAAGAAATAACTCGAGGAAAAAGACGTACAATATTTGACAAGATCCTGAGAGTAATCATTCAGACACTTGACAATACAAAAACTTGAGGGGGAACTGAAGTATTGTACAGTATTGTATGAGGGACACTAAACATTTTATGATGTGATGAATAAATGGAAACTCATTTCTGGGATGACACATGGGAATAAGAGATATCAAATAATGTAACTATATTCAAATCCACAACAAAAATGAGAGGAAAAAACCTATCATAATTTCCACTTGGGGAAAAAACAAACAAATCCTGAAGCTACACGTTTCTTTATAAACCCAGCAGAACCATCCAAATTTTAAGTGTCTGACCAAAATTATATAAAATGTGTGTGATTTTTTTTTAATACCTGTACAGTACAGTATTTACAAGAGTAATAATTCAAGCTTGTTCCTGGTGTCCCAAACCTAGACACAAGGAACACATACATACACTCACTCTTCACTGCTTCTTCAACAGATACATTCTGCTATGGAGTGTCTCCTTTCACAAAAAGCCACCAAAGAATTTATTTTGTTTATCACAGTAACTTTCAACTTTATTTATTGTACGTCAATAACAAATACTGTAGCCCGGTACCCAAAATATTGAATAATACCATAGATTTCAAACAGAATAACAGAAGATATTTCCCAAATGCCTTCCATAAAAAATATCAATTATAAAGAATAAATAAAGAATATGTTGTAACAGTCAATATTTGTATTTCCTAAAAAAATAATCCAACCTCACCAAACAATAGCTTCTGCCAATACTGAAATTGGCAAAGTCAATTATACTGTACTGTAATTGCTAATACCAATATCCACACTTATACAAATACCATCACGTTACAGTACAAATTTTCCAAGCATTAAAATTCAGCCTTGACAGCAGACTACCAAGAAGATAATTTTCCTTAAAATTATGCTGTGGTTTCAGCTTCTACAAATGGTATGATAATCACTGCCTTAGTTAAAAGATGACACCATTGCAGACTGACATCCAAATATAAATTTTTATAAGGTCAAGAAAATTCTTCCTTCTTGTAAACACACTGTACAGTATTACTCTTCTGTGTTGTGTAAGCCGGCAGCTGCCTTCTTGAATGTGATGGCTGTTTCCTTTACAATTGGTGTTAGTGTTTCAAGTCTGAGCTTCACATCACTGTCAGCTTCTAAGTCAGTCTTGGTAGTCAGTGACTTGATCACTAAGTCTGTAATGGTAAAAAGAGGTTTGAAAATATCTTAAAATAGCATTTTTTCTAAATTTCTACAAGCTAGGTTAAGATTTTGTCAACCCATACAGGTCACTCGACTTAAGGGTTCAGTGCTCCTAGTTGTCAGGGACATTTCAAGCCAGAACTTTAATGTCTGATCACTTAACTCATCTGAGATCTTGCTAAGTTACATCAACATAGAAAATTTCATAAAAATCCTCTGCTATTTATTCAAACTACTGTGCTCAAAAGATGCCTGGATGTAAGCTCAAACATATGGACTGATAATTTCCATGTCCCCTACAGATCATTTTCAGTATGACAAGAAAAATAAAGGATGGTAATCTCTGGGCCAATGATATTTTATATATGGTCTTTGATCTTACCATAACAAAGCAATTATTTCTGAACAACTGGCCGAATTTCATGCCCTAATACCTGAGCCTGGTTCTGAGAATAACTCTCACTCATGTCAAGACAAGACAAAACCTACAACTGGGATTTGTGACTCTCTATGCTGCATGGTCTCTTGCAGCCTCACTTGTCAGGTTCTTAACTCTGATATGAGTATATCTCACAACCTCTCCCCATGTCTTTCTTTGCATACCTCTGGCTCTCCTCCCTTCCACATTAAGACCCGTGCACCTCTTGACAGAACTGGTCTCCTCCACTCTCTTCTCATGCCCAAACCACAGTATCCCTCTCTACAAAAATTTACCTTTACTTTCAATACCCAGCTACCCATTTAGCTCTGAACAGGGTTTCTTATCTTTGATTACCCCAAGGAGTTAAGACTCTGTCTTGCCAACGAAGAGGGTGCTTGGGTGTCATATATATAATGTCCAATTCACAGTCTATAAGAGTGGGTTGGCAACAGGGAGGGGATCCAGCCATAAAACCTGCTTCTAATTTACCAATTGGCAATCAGGACACCAGCGCTGTCTTTCCCCTGGTATTGGCTGCATTTCTCGGTTGGCACATTACCTGTACAGTACAGAGGATACCAAGTTTTAAAGGTTGGCAATTCTGCTTCACAGTTTAGGAGTCCAAATATAAGGGTAGTGCCCTGAAAAGGTGCTCCTTCATCAAGTACAGAATACCAGTCAGTTTTAGTGCCATGTTGTGTATGGAAGGGTGTCCCTGAAGCTGGTCATGGTGGGTCAGCCCGAGGTCACTGGACTGCTTTTGATACAACACAAGTGTAGCAGTACTGTGGTGCGCAGCACCAGACATCTTGCTCTGGTTGATATCATCCCAAACATGAACTAAATAATCATGGCTAACCTACACAAGTACATAAGAACATAAGAATGGAGGAAACTGCAGCGGGCCTATTGGCCCATACTGGGCAGTCCCATTTACACCCAACCCCTATTGCTTATATGAGCATCCAACCTATGTTTGAAGCTATTCAGCGTATTCGAGTTAATGATGATATTTGGTAACTTGTTCCAAACCAGTGTCTACCTATTTCGCGCCTAAATCTAAATTTGTATAATTTAAAACCAATGTTACGAGTTCGCTCCTGGTTGGATAGTTTGAGTACCTTTGTAATGTCCCCTTTGTTCAGCCCTGACTTCCATTTATACACCTCTATCATGTCGCCTCTCACTCTACGTGTCTCGAGGGAGTGCAAACTAAGATGCTTTAACCTGTCTCTGTACTCAAGGTTCCTAATGCCCGGGATTAGCCTTGTCATTCTCCTCTGCATTCTTTCCAAGGATTCTATATCCATTCTGTAATACGGTGACCAGAATTGAACAGCGTAATCCAAATGAGGTCTCACAAGCACAAGATATAGTTTTAGGATGACCTCGCTAGTCTTGTAACTAACACTCCTTTGTATGAAAATGGCCTTAAAACTGTGATGATGATGAGGTAATTTTATATGACTAGATAATTAGTGATGGTAATATATACATCCCCATCAAAATATCTAAATGGAACAGGAATCATATCTGGTAAACGTAAAGAGAAATTTACCTATATATTCATGATACAAAGATGCATACCAAATGTCATTTCAATTGGTGAAGACATTCTAAAGTTACCGAAAGGAAATAATGCTTCACAGGAACAGATGGGCAGACAGAGGTAACACCAAATGCCTCCTATTATATATGACAAGGACATAGTTACAGATGGTATATATGTACCAGTACCATCCTATACTTTACCTTGATATTCTTGCAATACGGAGAACTTATCAAATGGTACATGACTCTTAATGTAAGCCAGGATGTGAGGCACAAACTTGCCCGAAGCGTGGAGCATGTTCCCCGTCACTGCCTGAAAGAGGACCAGGCAGGCCAGGTGGAGGGTTAGTGGGGCATCAATAGTTCCATCAAGCTGTTCCAGGAGAGCACAACGGTGGTTCACCAACACTTGTCTGCCAAATATAAAAATATCAATAGTAATATAAACAATTTTATAATTAATAAGAATTAATTAGACTGTACAGTAATTATAATAGGCTCCAATTCACTTTGATGAGTATTAAGTAAATCTGACTATTAGATATATCAATTTAAGTACTGTATTATTTTAATTTTTATGTAAGATGGACCAAAGGACACAGTTACTTCAATACAAAGAAGTGAGGAAATTGTTGGGGAAAATGGAACAAAAATACAGTGATGTACAGGAAGCAACAGGAAAAGGCTGCAACAACAAAAACAAACACTTCACAGATACAGTATTTCCTCACAACCTCAACTTTTAAACAAAATATACTGAGAAAATATTTACTTTTAACACTGATTATGCTTCACAAGATGTACTAAACAGGATTAACTGATTAAAAAAAATAAATAAAAAATAAAAAAATAAAAGACAGCTAAGAGAAATTCGTTGACGATGACACTTACTCCACATTGTATCCTAATTCTCTGATCTGAAAAGAATGTTTTTGTTTTTTCAATTTTGCTTAAGGTGTGGGCCAAATTATGCTCTTCCTGGCTGCAAAACCTAGCTGATGTGAAGCGGAAGGAGAAACCTGCCAAGTATTAGCACCAATGTGAGTATTACAATAGATACCCATATATTTTGTTTTGCCTAGGGTGTCGCGACAAGTTCGACAACTCTTGCAGCTCATACCGTATACAATTCTACCCTGGCTTAAAATAAGACATCAAATTTGAACACTAAGCAATATCAAGCTACTGGTGAGTTGTTAAAGGGTCACACTCCTTTAAGACCTCATCCAAACCTAAGCTTACCATTAGGAATAGAGGCCTAACCTGATGCTTATGTTGGGATGAGATTTATTATGATTCAGATCCATTTGACAATGCAGTCAAGGTTATCAACAAAATGTACCTGCTAGCTGATTTTTGTTACCTGTCCTTCTTGTTGTCCTTTTTCTTCAACATAATGCCAGTGATGGCGATGGCATCATCCACTACATTTACGAAGTCCTCCACACTGGACCCACTAAGTGTTTTGTGGACATTCTGCAGGGGTTCAATCATTTCCTCTGATAACTTCTTAATAATCTTTAGACGAATCTGTAGAACAATTTAATCATTACATTTACATAAATCTATAAGGTGGTCAGTGTCATCTGTATCTTACTGTTAACTACAGCATGTAAGATAACAACAAACTAGGTCACAAAAGATCTTACTTCACATACACTGTATATTCACCATGACCCCTACAACTGCTATGTCAAGGGCCAGTCAAAACTATATAAAAGAAACTACCCAGTATGAGATGAGTGAAGTCTGGATGACACAACTTCCTGATCAATACAGGCATATCAAAAACTTAAAAAAGAAGAAAATATAGTCTTAGGTACAAATAAGTTATGTATCAGTAAGAAGTCAACCCCCATAGACCCCTCAACATCATATTTTCCAACAGTAAAAGCAAAATGATGTTCTCATGATATCCCTGCCACTACCCTCTCTTGCTCTCTCACCTCATTCTTCTGTCTTCTTCTCAGTCTTCCCCCATTTCTCTTACTCCATTCATTTCGGGATTATACTGTACACTCTTCTTACCCATCTTTTGTTTTCCCAGGTCAACTCTCTGTCCAATACTCATTAGAGCCTACCTCCGGAGTAACTTCCTTGTCCCGGGCTATTTCTATGAGGCTGTCGTCAGCAAGGTAGAGGACCAGTTCATTAACCATCTCGGAGCACTGGGTCTTCAACAGGTGCTTCCTCAGTTGTGATTGTTTATCCTCATCAAATACCTGCATGGAGATAATAACATCAATACTGTACCTCCAAACAAATTTCAGTTTAATGACCTCATTGCCCCAACTCCAACTATTGTGAGGTGTTGATAAAATAATATGACATGGGAGTGTGAAGCAAGACAAGTGTATAAAGTAACAACAGTGGGCTGAGACAACAAGTACAGTACAGGGGGTCCGAGGGTTACTGTAAATTTAAAGTTTAACCTCATTCATATCGGTGGGCATTCGTAAGTCGGGGACCAGGTGTACAGCGGATTCTTGAAAATTCAGGAGGTAAATACCCGAAAACCGTTAATTATCAAATCGCAAATTATTATTTAAATGGAAATAATATTTTTGGTTCAAGGGGCCAAGAACTACCCATAAACTGTTGCAAAACTGCTTTATAAACATCATACATAATACAATTCAAACTACAGTAACACATATATATTGTACAAAAAGTAGTTCTCATAAGTTTGTGTGGGTTACACCAATATACAGTACCAACATGGAGACAGACAGGTGCCAGGCTGGCTGTGACCACACTATGTCAACAAAGAACCAGGAATGTAATACCACACAATAACTAATCTGGGGACTGAGTCTGGGATTGTTTGTTGAATATTTATTATGTTACAATACTGTTTTATTAACCAGGTACAAAATGAAAATAAATAATATGGGAATTACGGTGAAATTACATGTTGCATTAATGAAGTCGGAAGTGTGCGCTTGGCTCATAAACGGGGGGGCCTCAGTCCACCAGCCAACCCCCTACCTCCCACAACAAATAATTCACTTACTTTCATTTTTCTTATTATATAGTTTTATTATACAATCGGCCCCTCCTCCAATGCAAATTCACTTCTACAGTACAGTACAATACAGTGATCCCTCGGTTAACGAACGCCTCGGTTAACGAAATTTCGGTTAACGAATTACCTTCCATAAGAATCTTCAATTCGGTTAACGAAAAAAATTTGGTTAACGAATTCCTTACGAATTCCTCTCAACATGTTTTCGCTTGCTCACCAGCTGGAATATTAGTCCGCCAATACAGTAATCGGTTCTAGGGCTTAAATTCGTTCCCATTTGAGTAAATATCAAGAAGGTTGTACTATTCAATAATTTTCCGAGTTTTATATTAAAATTTTTAGTCATTTTAACATAATTGAAGTACAGAAAACTAGTTTTTAGTGCGCCAAGCAGCCACTTGACTCACCCAGCAGGCGTCAGTTTGTCTCTCTGCTCAGTGGAGGTAACATCTTGCTTGAGACTCTCTTGAACATAAACTATTTTTACGTTTTTCCAGTACAATTATTGGTCATTCTGAAATTTATTTTACATATTGACAATATAAAGTGCAGTGCAGTGTTGATTTAAAGAAAATAGTCTTGAATTACACCTAGTGAACTTAAAATTTTATGGGTGAAATGACGGCATGAAGCATGGGGTGATTTCTCTTCCACCCCCACTTCCTTCTCGCTTCTCCTCCACCCCCACTTCTAATTCCCATCATCATCATCATCATCAACCAGGAGCCTTCTACATACACACCTCAAAGTAAGTGTACTTTACTGCATTTATTTTTACTTTGTATGTAATTTTCGGTGAGCTGGAACCAATTACCCAAAATCCCATTGAAACACTGGTTTCGGTTAACGAACGACCTTCTGGAATGAATTGTGTTCGTTAACCGAGGGACCACTGTACAGGCAAAAATAAATGCGACTCATGTATTTGCTGAACATGGAAAATTAAAATTTAAGCAGTTCGTTAACAAGTTAACTCAGCGTGGCTCCCTCTCGCATCTCCCAAGCTGTCTCCCTCAACCTCGTGTAAGCTGTAGTCAGGCAAAGAGATGTGCTGTCCATGTTAATATACGTTTAGCTCTCTTTCATATTTTTTGAGGAAACAAGCCCAAAAACAGTATGGCCCCTAAACGTACATTATCTCCAAGTGATGACATTAGAATGAGAAAATTTAAATTTTTGATGTGTTACAAAGTGGCCTGGGTGCAGCAGCGGTAGCCCGTCCGCCTAGTATAGTATGTTGTCAACTTGTAATGAAACTAGAAGTTGTTGAAAAATCATTATGATACTCTAATGTGGCTTAGGAATAATGATAATTTAATATAAAATTATGAAATTAGGCAAATGAAGAGCACAGGTGTGTATATGTGGGAAGTGAATGTGTTGAGGCAGTTATAGCTAAGGCCTTGGCTAATAACTATGTGGCCGACTCGCCAGCCTCATACAGTAGGCAGCTCCTCCCCAACTTACGACGGGGTTAGGGACCCAAATCCAGGTCGTAAGTCGAATTGGTCGTAAGTCGAAAATGCTTAAATAATACCTGTACATAGAAAATCTAAAATGGGTGTCTTTTTTCTTCTCAGCACCACAAAACTCTCTTTTTAAGCTTGCCAGCCATTTTAAAGTGAATTACAAACAAAAATTTTGTCAGTACACAGCGCAATCACTAACATTGGGACTCAAAAATACGTAATTTGACAAAATTTTGGTATGACTGAGGCGGCCGTATGTCCGGCTGGTTGTAGGTCGAGTGTGTCGTAAGTCGAGGAGTAGCTGTATTGTTACTTGTAATGAAACTATAAAAATTGTAGAAAAATTATTACAATGCTGTAATGTGGTTTAGAAATAAAAAAATATAAAACATAAAACTAAAAATAAGAAAAATAAAGAGCATCAGAGTGTATATGTGAGAAGTGAATGTGTTGGGGCAGTGGGTTATGGCTGTATGTAACTGTGTGGCTGCACTCCCTCTCGATGTGACGTCATGGCATACACACAGCCAGCGCGGCGCGGTGGCAGCCACACGCCTGTGAGTCAGCTGATGAGACTTTACGTGGTGGTGTTCATCAATTCTTATTAATCTCATTAAATATTAAGGTTCTCAAACATGGATTCCCCTAACAGGCTGTTTTCGAGGCACTTAACCCCCACGTTCGAGGACGGCTTACTATATTGTATTACAATTTCTGTACTGTATTTCTAAGTCAATTAGAGCATTAAAGTGATACAGGTATTCATATAATATTTTTTTCCTTTCCAAGACAAATTAGTTCAATGACTTGACATTTCCACAATTTTTATGGTTTCTTATGTAAACAAACACTGTGGCAGTCGGCACTCAGCTGTGAACTGGTAGAAAATATTTTACCATAAAATATAAAAAAAAAAAGATAAAAATACATAAAGATACCTGTGAAAATAAGAATGTGAATTCATATTTCAAGAATTATTGCGACTCCACTGTAGACCTTTTTAACAGTCATCATATGACATTGATATTTAAGTAAAGAATTAACCTAAATATCCACAACACACTACAGAGGCTGTATTTATTACTGTATTGTACTTATATTGTTGTTGTCATATGAGTCAAGTAGTCAACACTTATCTATGTAACTACTGTACCAGTATGTATATCTGAGCATAACTCATGTGAGGCAAGAACTACTCTGCTCATTCTTACCAAACAACTCCCTCCTGACAACCCCTAGACTTGCTGTGTCATTTAAGAGAAGAAAAAAGGTCAAAACTCTGGAAAAGGACCATCGAGTTTGTCAATACAGAGCTCTAGTACTTTTACATCAGGTGTTCCCAGAGAAGAATCCCAGTATCCACCTACATGAACCTAACAATCTTATTTTGCACCAGGACTTTCTTTTCCTCACTAACCTTAACACTCTTATCTGCCAGTTTGATGGTGGTGAGCAGTGCTGACACTTTCTCCTGCAGCTGCTGGTGAGTCTTCCTCCGTGTGTCACCTTTAACTGCTACAGTTGCCATAAAGACCGATTTAGCAACTTCCTGGAAGATCTTAGTTAAAGGACGATGGAAGTGATTTGTTAACTCTTCCACCAGCTCCTCAGGACAGTCTGCCAATTCCTCAAAATCACTGATCAACAGCTGCATGTCTGTTTCTGACATAAACTCTATTTGATGGAGTCTCCCACCACCACCAGTAGTGGGGTGAGTGTTGACATCATCATCAGACTCAGAATCATGAGCTGCTCCCTTCCTTCCCTTATACTTATTCTTAGAAGCCTTGGTCTTGGTCTCACGGCCTTGTGTGCCCCCTCCAGCCTTACCAGTTGCTGCCTTTTTTCGTCTCTCTTCTTTCTTATTTCTCCCAAATTCCTCCTCCTGGTGCTTCAGTTTCCCAATGTCAACCTGTGAGCAAAAGAATGCCCCAAATTATGTTACATGCAGTCATTTTATAAAAACAACATGGTAGATAGTAACCAAGAAAAAATGAGAATACAAAAATGCAACAAGAGATGATAAGTACAGTACATGACACCTAATTAAAACACTCAGTAGAAGTGTTGTAGTGCAGTGGATCCAGCTCTTGCCTCTTATACTAAGTGTTGCTGATTGGATCCTGGAAACTTCCCAATCCATCCAGCTATAAATGGGTAATTAATTTTACTGCTATCCCATCCAGGTGTGGGAAATGGACATAAAACAGTAATGATGAAATAGAGGAGTTAATAGCAAAGAAAAAATAAACATGCTGAGTAATTGCACAACTTCCTGTCAAATACAAGGGAAATCTTTTAATAATAATCTCCCCAGGAACAAATTGCTGTTTGTCAGAACCACCTACAAAATGGTTATTTCAGAATTCTTACCTACACACTCGGATTACTGCTCATCCCTAAATCTTTAACTTTTGTTAGAATGACAATAACACTTAAGACCTATGATGAAAGATAGTATACCTAATATTTTATGGCTTCCCACTTTTGTTTGGAGGTGGATCAAGAGGAACAGAAACATTAAAGGAAGGAGGGGTGTGGGAGTAGTTGGGGACACAGGTGTGAAACAGAGTGACAAAAAAGCGGCAAAGATAACAGGCAGCAGTTCTCCACACACACTGGTTCACATTTGGAGAGATACCCTATACAGGCCAACCACCGATTTTCCAGCACAGCAATCACTAGTCTGAAACCTCTGATGGTCTGGATAGTTTTACTGAGCTGCCGCTGATGTTTTGGTGGTGCTACTAGTCTACCGGGCTTCCTCAAAACTTGCTTACACGCAGCAGCTTAGCGCCTTCACTGTTTTCTGGTAATACAACTCCAAATATGGCTTCAAAGAAAACAGCATGTGTCAATGGTGGTGCAAAATGTAAACACCATTTGTTATAAATACAAGAGAAGGTAGAACTTCAGAAGTAAATAATGCAGCAGTTTATCTAAGCAAACAATAAACCTCCATATACAGTGATCCCTCGGTTGACAAATGCCTTGGTTAACGAATTACCTTCCACAAGAATATTCAATTGGGTTAACGAAAAAAATTGGGTTAACGAATTCCTTACGAATTCTTCTCAATATGTTTTCGCTTGCTCACCAGCTGGAATATTAGTCCGCCAATACAGTAATCGGTTCTAGGGCTTAAATTCGTTCCCATTTGAGTAAATATCAAGAAAGTTGTACTATTCAATAATTTTAAAAGTTTTATATTAAAATTTTTAGTCATTTTAACAATTATTGAACATAATTGAAGTACAGGAAACTAATTTTTAGCGCACCAAACAGCCACTTGACTCACCCAGCAGGAGTCAGTTTGTCTCTCTGCTCAGTGGAGGTAACATCTTGCTTGAGACTCTCTTGAACATAAACTATTTTTACGTTTTTCCAGTACAATTATTGGTCATTCTGAAATTTATTTTACATATTGACAATATATAGTGCAGTGCAGTGTTGATTTAAAGGAAATAATCTTGAATTACACCTAGTGAACTTAAAATTTTATGGGTGAAATGGCAGCATGAAGCATGGGGTGATTTCTCTTCCACCCCACTGCCTTCTCTTCTCCCTTCTCCTCCACCCCCACTTCAATTCCCATCATCATCATCATCATCATCATCATCATCATCATCATCAACCAGGAGCCTTCTACATGCACACCTCAAAGTAAGTGTACTTTACTGCATTTATTTTTAGTTTGTATGTAATTTTCGGTGAGCTGGAACCAATTACCCAAAATCCCATTGAAACAATGGTTTCGGTTAATGAACGACCTTCTGGAATGAATTGTGTTCGTTAACCGAGGGACCACTGTACCCTATATCCATTTTACATTTAATTTTCTTTTAATAATGGCTTGTTATGTCATTTTGATTTTCTAGCAGCCCAGAGTACTTTAGAGTTAGAGTGAGGTGAATATCTATTGGGTCGAAGGTTAAGAGAGTGACAGCTCCCCTAGGGCCGCGATCAACCAAGGTTCAACAAAATTGCTGGTCCGGAATCGATCCAGCCGCGATGGTGCCGGAAAATTTGTGTTCGACCTGTATCCCACACCAGTCATGGTACGGAACGACTGGAAGATTATCAAGCAGAGTGTACAGTCTCCACCTGACATATAATAGCTATTTTCATCAACCTCACCTGTTGTTTAAATGCCCCCTTCTCCACAGCTTCCTTGGCTCTTTTGGGCATCATTTGTTGCAGGTGATTGGAGAGTTTTGTCAGGAGCTGATCACTAACTACAACTGTATGATAGAAAACCTTAGCAGTTGCAGTGGATTTTTTATCTTGGCGGCGTTTTAAGGCAATATCCACAAGCTGGTTCCCTTCTTCTGGGCTGAAGACTGTAGGCAGCAGTGGCTGTTAAAATACACAATCTAGATATACTTACTACTGAAACATTAATACTAAACTACAGAAATGACAGTTTGCCTCAAAAGGTCAAGATTACCATTGTCAACTGAGAAAAAGTGAGGCACAACCCCTCAATATGTGGAGGGGAAATAATGATTACTGAAGTTCATCAAAGATCTTGTCATATTACATCTACAAAATAAGTAAACGAATATCCAGATCTAATTCTGTATGTTCAAATTAATGCATTCACAAGCTGCCCACTCAACTATATTCAAAAAGATTGGCAAATACTATTTCTTTTCCCTATTGCTCGACTCTAACACAATGAGGGAAAAAGTTACAACCATTATGCACTTCCAGCAATTTAAAGTAATAAGAGTTATAAGCTGTGAAAAAGTCTGGAACATTCAAATTACTAGTGCAGCAGTGGTGCTGTTTATATCATTGTTAATCACCCACCAGATAATGGACTTCACCAAAAATACTAAAATTTCTATCAAACCTGATGCATTAATGGGAAAAAATCCAGATTAATATAAGTTGGGCTAATAGAAGGATCATATGATTGCAAGTCAAATGGGCTCTAGATCTAATACCACAAGCCTTAACCTAACCATTAGGAGTGAGCCCATCAGGGCTATGGTCAATTAGATTGGCCCCAATCCTAATGGTCAGATTAAGTTAGGTTGGGGCCTATCAAGACTGGGACAATTTGACCTACAACGAAATGTTTTATTGTCTTAAGGTGAACTTTTAAGTGACATACAAGTGACATAGAGTACTCACATAGATGTCCACCCAACCTCCAGACAGCAGAGCATCATCAATAGCAGCATCAATCTGATCAATGAGACTTGACCCAACACACACCTCACCAACAAAGGTCAGATCTTCATCCTTAAAGCGTCGACGAATGTGTCCCTCTGGATCACTTATCTCTAAACGCCGCAGAGCCTCAAACTCTGTCAGATACAATGCCACAGGTTGGAATAAGGTGCAACAGAGTACTATACTGTATACTGTGTATATTTTTTAATCATGTTTCCTACTTCAGTAAAGGATGGTTCCAATAAAGAGCAACAGACTTTGTTATTCACTGTCATTCATTCATTCATTCTAAATGCTGAAACATATATATAATGCTACAGCGTTTGTCTCCACAAAAAGATCCTAAATATCCATAACCCACTCAGTACATTACTCTTCTATAGCAGCATGTTTGAGTATAAACAAAATAAGGGAAAAAATCTATACTGTTCAGTGTATCCTGTGTTTTATGGCATATAACATGCTCAGGCATGTAAAAGTCACCTCCAATTTCAACAGGAAATACTTTGGGAAAAATGTGTATTTTCCTCCTGTTGCCATAGTTTTCTTAAAATTATATATACCAGTAATGGGAAGAATAAATAAAGATAATACCAATAAATATATTGAAGAAAAAAATTAAGTTTTGCCATTTGGCTGCTGGACGACAAAATTTGTCAATTGTTTCACTACAAACAAGAGACAACTCAGAACAGCCGAGATCCCTCCCCCCCCACTCAGCGTGAACTCTTTAATACACAAAGAAATGTTTATTCCCTCTATGTTTTGATCTCACGATAATTATTTATTTTATATATACTGTATATATATACAGGGGTATATAAATTTTGCATATTCTGTATGTGTGATAGTGTGCGCATGTTACCGAGTATAAAAGAAGAAGATTAAAGTTATGTACACAGTATCTTCCCAAAGTAATGAGTTGAAAAATAACCATAACACCACACAGTTTGGCCTGGTAGCTGCAGTGATGAGTCTAACTTGGCAACAATGCAGCCAGTGATGTTAATAGATGCAAATGAGGAAAGAAAATTATCTATACATCTTCATTTGTATCAGGTATTTGTATATTTAAAGATAAATACTGTATTGCAGGTACTGTATGACATGAATAGACAGTACTGCTTGTAAGAGTTTAGAAACTGTTACTGCTGAGCCCTGAAGGTTTGGGTGCCTGCTGTACGGAAGTCAATCGTCTCGGGTTATCATCAGTACTGTACTGTAGTTATAAATCCAGCTTTTATATTTACATTAATTCTTTACCTTTATTAATTAAAAGTAATAATGTATTTGAGTAGGCTACAAATTTTTAAATTTTGAAGTTGGGTTAGGTAGAATTTAACCTACTGGAGACAGCAACTGGGAGACTCATTAGCCTACGGGAGACCACAACAACACATATAAGATGCAGGTTGATTTTTTCGCCATTTTTCAGACAAAAAAGTGCATCTTACACAGTATGCCGTAAAATATGGTACAGTAACAGTAAAGTGCATCTTACACAGTATGCCGTAAAATATGGTACGGTAACAGTATTTCTTTTATAAAATACTTCTTGAGATAACACAACCTACTGTACAGTACCTATTGCCAATCACCTCCCTCTTTTGTACTGAGAAGATCAAGGGGTAAAAACATCTCACTGAAAAGGGGAAAATGAAAGACAAGTGTAGAAAACAACATGAGAGAGTTAAGACAACCGAAGGTAATCACACATACTATTTCATTTCCTCAGCTTACATAAGCACGTATAAAGAGAATCCTGGGCCTCCTTATTTACAATGCCAAATATAATTCACTCACCAAGATATCCATTTTGCTTCAAGAAGTTATCCACCCACTCGTTCTGTGTCCGTGAATATATGCTGGGTATGTACATAGCCCGATGAATTTGCCGTCCCCCAGTGAGAGCACCAGATACTCGGCCTGTTGCAATCAGTTTTTCAGCAACACCTGCAATTGAAACTTTAATGTAAAATGTTGAAATGGAATAAGCAGAGTGCACAGTATACTTATGCAACTTGCACATGTATCATGATCATTATAATTGACATTGGATAAAATAAAATAAAAACATATATATTAGATTATCACTTATGTTTATGTTTTCCCAGCCCATATTTCAGAGTTGAACAAGGGTCTATAACTCTAGTATATAATACAGTACATAACACTTACTAAAGAACAGCCTCTGTTGGAAGCCATGTTGTGCGATGATTGTTGACACCTGTGTTGGTTGTGTGATGGCACACAGGACGCCTCGAACATGAGCTTTGTGTCGGGCCACAAAAGCATTAGTAAATATGACAGTGTGGTCGTGAGTGTCTTGCTGGCCCTGGATGATGGTACCCAGTCGTTCAACAACAACCTGGAGGCACCAAACACTACTCAAATAGTGGTTCTTCCTCGTTAACATCAGCAAACAGCATAAAACCATCACATAATAAAAACTGACTTGCTTCTTTTTAGCAACTTCTAACTATTGTACTGTACTGGGATCATGGCTGTAGATGGAGAGTACTTTAGCATAACACATCAATTGTAGTTGTAAGAGTGAATCAATGATTATGAATGGTGTGTGTGTGTGTGTAATAATAATTAACGGTTTATTGAAAAATTTCAGGAGCTCGAAGGCTGAAAATATACATTGGACATAATGAATATGTCTTACATACATTGTCATGGGGGTAGGAGGGGGGATGTTAAACAAAGCTTTCATTAGAGAAAGGTAAAAGGACATACTGTGAACATACAAATTAATGCTTACAGTGGAGGTCACGTAGGTCATGTGAGCTGAGGTGTTAAACAGCAAACACATAGTGTAGTAATTCCCTCACAGATGGTGTTATGAGGGATCTCACATGATATTGTAGCAACTGATGCACTATGTGGCGTTGTAGCGTCATGGGGCCACCACGTGGCCTGGTGTCACAGGACCTCACTCACTCAAGTGGTTTACAGTCAGGTGTGGTTCCAGGCTCGCTATCGTGGAAATATTAACACATCGCCGCTTGTTGTTGGGTCTCATGGGCAGTTATCACTAGGTACCTGGGACCTTACTGTGTGAAGGTTAACTTGGGTATAACTCTCAGCTGTTACTGTTACTGCTGCATTGTTTCACTGTTCATCACTGTTTCCACTCCTTTCCGAAATGAAACTGTATCTTCTGGCAAGAATTTGCTGATATTCCTATGGGGAGGAGGGGCTGAGGGGAGGGAGTTGGGGTATGTACCAACATAACAGTTAACCTGGCAGCTGCCAGACCAGCTCCAGATAAGTCTTGACCCTTCGGTGGTCAAGGATGAAGTGTGTGTGTGTGTGTGTGTGTGTGTGTGTGTGTGTGTTTAAATGTGTAAGTGTATTTACTCTTCTTTCTATCTACTGTGCATTAAGTGGGAAAAGGTTTCATAGGTAAAAAAATCAAAATAAAATAAGAGAGTACAAGTATCCCCCTAGTTGCATGGGGTTATGTTACTCAAAACCAATCACAGGTCGATGTACAGTATTGTAAATCAGAATCATTATAACAGGGGTTCAATGGGCTACGCTCCCAGCCAGTCCAACACACACACATGTATCACCGAAAAAAATTCCTACACTAATAATATTCATAAAACACAATTAAACAACACTCACATCATCATTAAGAACATGCCTGGTCCTCATCACATAGGGGGACAGTCTTAATACATCACCACTGCTTAAGCAAATATGTTAGATAAGAAGATCTTAAATCATGGGATACCTGTACAGTAATCTATTTATTACAAATACCGAGTGATGATCTCTTAATAACCAGATGATGCCAATACCTACTTATCAGCCACATAAAATATTTCATCTACAATACTGTACTGGGTTAATATTCGTTTAATGGCTGTGGCTCCTTTTTGTTTGAGAATAGTTTTTTTGTGTATTTAGATATATTTTACATAAAAAATTTTAACTTCCAAAGCACTGTTGAAACCCAACCTAACCAAATCAAAGTCATTAAACAAATAGTAATCAGGATGAAAGTCATGCAGCAGCCACTAAACGAATATTAACTCAGTACTGTACTGTGCTTGCTGTTAAACTCTTTTATCTAGTCTGCTGTGTAATCTGAGAGCCAAACTAAACACTAAGATATATACATATACTGTACTGTATTATCATCATTACCAACTGCAGTCAGCTGTTTTACTGTGTCCATAGAGCAAGCACTACAGTACTCACCTCAAGCATAAAGTCACCAGGTAATTCATAATGCTTCACCAGGTCTGCAACTGTAGTCGATCCTTCCTGCTGAAGCTTCTCGTTGATTTCCTCAGCAATGGCATCGAGGTAATCCTGAGTTATCAGCTGACCAAGGACGAAACAGGTGTTGGACTCAGAGTGAGCCAGAGCCAACGCTCGCTTCTCAATTACACTGTGGTCCACAGACAACACGTCCACCAGGTCTACCAAGTTCACCCGGCCTGAACACAACATAAAACAATGATATCAGGTTCAATTACAATTGATTTCCAAAGAAAATTTTGTTAAATTTACTCTAAACAGTATAATTAAATGCACAACATTAATTATCTTAGACAAAGTTTGAACCAGAATCTTAAGACCATTAGTCAATTTTGCAAAACATTTATTATGTTGTTTGTTTTCAGCCAAGCCAACACAACACAGTAGGTGTAACTAGTACTGTATCATAAACTGTATATTGGAATTGAATATTTAAAAACAAGTTTGGTGACAGGTCATAAAATTGTCTTTGAAGTGATGCCCTGATATCAAAGGTGTCAAATATAAAAATAACAATAAGCTAAAAGTTATGAATTGCTCTTGAATAATGCAGTTGAAAATCAAAAGATGAATCACAACCATTATGATGGTCAGTTATGTTGACCTCATCATGTAACAAAGATGGTAAGTGATCCTTATATCATAGTGACTGTTTTTACCAAGAAAGAGTGTGATGATAGGTGTGAGAGATACAGTACAGCAGCTTTTAAAACACATACAGTATACTGTACTATGTTTACATAAGTACTAGACCCACTCTTTATAAATACTGTACCACTATAACACCACAATTTAATTGGCCATCTCATTTATATAGGAATAAGCAGCAGAAGGCTGGGGGCACATATGTACTGATTAAAACTTTTGCTTGATGGATACAGTACTGCATCAAGAGTAGGTAAAGTATTCCTTTTGATGAAACACAAAAACTGTTTTATACTATAACACAATTTCTTAAAAAAAGAAAAGATTCAAATATAAATGTACTGTAAACAGACTTAGCTATCAGTTGCATGAGAAAGAAAAGAATGAATTAAAACTGAAGAACATTAAAAAATATATCTTTTATTTCCAAATTCAATGAACAAGAAATCAAATGTGTACTTGCCCCCATGAATAAAGACCTCGTCTTGGATCTCCTTGGTGAGTTGTGCTGGAGTGATGTATTCCTTGCCATCGTTGGTGTGGTAGATGTCTAGTAGCCCGAGCTCAACTAACTTGTTCACAATTTCAACACAGTTTCTTTCCGATAATCTGCAATGACACTGCCATCCTCACTTCATGCTTGAATCACATTACAGTTTGGCAAATGGTTAGTGCGTTGCCACTTTTTTCCTGGATGCCTTTTGATGAGACCTTCTCTGACCCTGTAGTTTGCTTTAATGCATGCCATGAACATACAATGGGAGGAAATAAGTGTGATGAACGGGACACAAACCAAACAAATCTACGATTTTTTTCTTTTAGATTTGGTTCAGTTTGATTTGCTGGAATATTTTGGTCTGCTTTATAAATGGTTCATGCGCTCATTTTCCCGACGGTGAACCCTCTATTTAACGAGCTACATGGAGAGAAAAGTCCATTATATCAAGGGTCCGTTACATGTGACAACCCCCATCTTTTTTTTTTTACGGGGAAAAGCCCACCCGGGCACAGGTTATCGACCCACAATGGGGTCTAGGGGTGATAAAATACGAGTAAAAAGAAATTAAAAATAGAAAAGAAAAGTTATATTAATCTCACAGCAAAGATGACAGAAAACCAGCTTTTTGAAGTGAGTGTGGAAACACAGAAGGCAGAGCATTCCACAGTTTGGGTGTGTGAGGAAAGAAGGATGTACTATAACGGGTTATTCTAGTGTGACCGACATCCACAGAGAAACGGTGGGCACCGCGGGCAAGACAAGTGTTACGAGCCCACGGCCTTGCCGGCGGTACACAGGATGCCAAATCCACCGAACATTGCCCGTTAAAGAACCTGTAAGAGAGATTACATGGAGAGAGAAGTCAGTTACATGGAGGCGTTTCTGTATAGTTTGAAGAATGAGTGAGAACCATTTATTAAGTAGACCACAATACTCAAATAAACCAAACCTAACCAAATCTAAAGGAAAAAAAATACTAAATTTGTTTAAGTTTTGTCTCCTGTTCGCCACACTTATTTCCTCGGTGCCTCTAGCTTCAGTATTTTCACTTTATACATTAACCCTCATGCTGCATTTCCCGCACTTGCCAATTTATTCTGGCTACCGCCAGACGATTTTATTCAGTTTAGGGTAACCTCTCGCAGCTAAAGGGTTAAAACAAACTAATCAGAGGTTTCATAAAAAGACATTCAGGAAAACATGTGGCAAAACACTAAAGAATTTGGTTATGAATTTCCCATTATGGTGACATATGAATCTGAATCTTTACCTTAATTTATCTCTGTGGTTAATAACGAATCTGGTATTACTATTTTGGTCATCCAGCAAATTTTAGGATTTTAAGATTAGGTTAGGTTAGGTTAGGTTAGGTTTGGTTAGGTTAGGTTTGCTTGAAATCCTGTTTTTTCGCACCCAAAACCCCTGGTTCCCACTTCCATATAGGTGGATGACCGAAACTGTAATTTTACCAAGAATTTTTACCCAAACAATTTTAAGACATTGGTTATGTTATGTTCAGTCTGTTTTAAGTGTAACAAAATAACAAGCTTAAGTTTTAACTCTTCTGGACTACCTTTGGTTAAAGTGACTCGTTTACCACCGTTTGTATACCTGCTGCTTCAGTGTGTATTTGTTTCAAGATTATTAATAATAATTACTTAACAATCTTTCCTTCCTTTCACTTAGTAAATTATTTGTTGCATATGGTACACATTCCTCACTGGTCACTAGAGGAGTGTTGACCCTTCCTACCATGATCAAATAACTTAGGCCTAGAACACGGCAACATATAGAGTGATCTCATACTTCTGGACAGTTGAGGCAAGCTGAGCTCTCTGAAAATCTGCAGCGAGACGCTTCACTTCCTCCCAGTCAGAGGAAGACATGTTGACCACCTCACTCACACCTCACTGCCGAGAACATTATAATAACCTTTTATAGCGACTCGGTTAATATACAAATTATAAATAATTTTATTACAATTAATTAAGATATTAATAATATATGTGTATATATTTTTCTAAATTAATAAAAAGGTTTATTTATAATTTTAAGACAAATAATCTGTCAACAAGCATCAGCGCCTGACGTCAACACTTACAGGGGTTGCTGGGTTAACAAGATTACTAATGTTAGAAATGGACTACGAATAGAGAGATTCACCTTTATCTTATTAAAAACAGATAACCTGAACTTAATGAAACCTTAAAATTCAAGGTAAATATAAATTCAGCGAGGATGGTTTAGCTATTTCATGTCAACTAAAAAAATAACCGGTGGCTCATCTTGTTCGTGGTCAAGAGGTTAACACTGGCTAACTTGAGGTGGGCTAAATCATTATATAATATAACACTCGGTTTATGAATAAGATATTTAGTGTTATTATGAGAACTATTAAAAATTTTTATTATCAACATAAGTAATCAACTTTCTAAGTTTACAAATTTATTGGGGAGTGAATGAAAATTTTGTGAAATCAATTGTTGCTACTTTTTTTTCTCCCTACATCCTTGTGTAAGGTGAAGCACAGAAGCGTTTACAGCGCCCAACAGGGAAGCATGCTAAGTTCATGCTTGCCTTTATGTCTCATGAGTTAAGGGCGTAGAAGCTTTAACAGTCAATGGTTTATGTCTAAGAAGTGCGTCCGAGCAACTTTCCACCGGACCATGACATCTTGCTTGCGAGACAAGAGCGGTACCGCTCTACCCACCAGCGCCCCCAATTGTTGCGATTTTTTTTGTCAAGTTAATGGAAGCTGCAACAACTTTCCCTGAATACGAATTTGCAACTTTCGATTTACAACAGGTACCTACATTACTGCAAGGTGAACTGGGACCAATGAGGGCTAGGAAATATGTCCAAACAACTTTTCCACCGGCCTGGGAATCGAGCGTGTAGTCTACAAGATAATTTAGGTCAGATCAGGTGAAGTTGGGTTTGGTCAACTTAGACAAGGTTAGATCAAGTCAGGTTGGACTAAAGATATTTTTATAGACCACACGCTATAGTAGCATCAATCATTTGATATACTATTGAAAATTGGTAATATTTTACTGTATATATGGTGAAGATGGTAAGCTAGCTATATATGCTTTTTCTTACGCAGTCACTGAAAGAACTTTTTATTCAGATGACACAGCAAACTTGGGATCATCTGAAGATTTACACCCCCAACTTACTTCACTGGATCAGACCACCCTAGTGATCTCAAGCTATCCCCCCCCCCCCTTCCCAAGTAGCATCTGGGTGGTTAATCTTCAGGTGAAATAAGCAGAGGGTGGTGGAACTTCAGGCAATCCCCAACTTGTGCCAAAACTGAACTCAAGAAATTCATGACATACACATCTGTTTACTGTATACTCTTCTTATTAGTTCTGGTGCACCATCAAGTGTTCCAGTTTTACTAATAACATTATAGTTGACCTCATTATGCCTACTCAGAATGGCTATTATTCACATTGTCTAATTCATTGATATTATGTCTGCACTTGGTTAGTACTGTCTATGGTTAGGTGAGGTGTATAAGTGGACTTAATGATCGTCAGGCAGTAACTTCTATGGCAGAAGGGACCTTTATGCTAGGGATGGGGTGCACCTGTCTAGGGATGGAGTAGCAACCCTGGCTGGGGCTCTAGAGGGGGCAGTTCAAAAGATATGGAAGTCTTTAAACTGCTAAGAGAACATATGGGCACGGGGGTGGAGGAGACTGCAGTGGGAGCTGGTAAACAAGGCGAAAGATTACAGGGAAATAGTGTTAGGAATGATGACAAAACTAAATTAGACAGGGAGTTTAAAACTAAACGCGGTAAAAGGAGGACTCAGAACACGACTAACTTAAATGTATACTACGCGAACAGTAGAAGCATGAGAAACAAAATGAATGATATTAGGGCCTTGGTATGTACCGAAAAAATCGATATAATAGCATTCACTGAAACATGGATCAACCTAGACTCACGTGAGTTACCGGTCGAATACCAAATTGCGGGTTACAAATTGTTCCATACCGATAGGCAGACCAGGAAAGGAGGCGGAGTAGCAATCTATGTCAGGGATAATCTGAAGTGTGACATAAATAAGAAAATAAAAATTGAGCAGAATACAGAAACAATTTGGATAGAATTAATCGACGGTAGGGAAAAATTAATCACAGGAGTAATATATAGACCTCCCAATCTTGATAGAGTCAATGAGAGACTTATCTGGGATGAAATGCACAGGGCTTCCATACACAACAAAGTCTGTATAGTAGGCGACTTTAACCTTGGCCAAATAGATTGGACTGACCTTATTGGTAACTCAGAATCGGAGGATTTTCTCGAAACGATCCAGGACTGTTTCCTAAGTCAACATATAACCGAACCCACCCGGGGTAGTAATATACTCGATTTAGTTCTGTCGAACAGAGAAAACCTCATTAGCAATGTCGGTGTAGGGAATGAACTTGCAAACAGCTTATCACAATGAAATTCGGATCTCCAGTTAGATTTTCACGCAGACGAAGGAAAATTCCACTAAAGTACCAGATTTCAGAAGGCACTTTGACAGCTTGGGAAGAGGCAGCTGGAGAGACGGGGTAAGCCGCGCTTGGCCATGAACCTGACAGAAGACAATCACCTGATAACGAGATCTGAGATTGCCGAAGTTCCACTTAATAATTTAAATAGTGAGTTACTTAATGCACAAAGGCAGAACATACCCATACAAAAACTCAGATCAGACAACAATGACCCTAAATGGATAAATAATTATTTAAAGATCATCATTGGCCAAAGGAAGGCTATAGGTAGAAGGATAAATCGTGGCGAAATTCACCTCCGGGACTATTATAGGGTATTGGCGAGTAGGGTTAAAACCTAGATAAGGAAAGCAAAGAGGAATAATGAGGTAAGGATAGCAAGGGAGGCGAAGACAAACCCCAAAGGATTCTACCAAATGTATCAAACTAAACACGAGAAAAGATTGGACCATCGACGTGTCAGACTACAGCTCACTGATAACGACGGAGAATGAGCACAATTTGAATAAATATTTTCAACAGTTTTCTACCACCGAAAATTTAAACATGATACCCGAGGCAATCGACTCTATTCAGAGATAGTGAAGAAAACAAATTAAGGAGATAGTAGTGACTAGTAACGATGTTAGTAAGCAAATAGACAAACTAAAGCCTAATAAGTCACCTGGTCCCGATGAGATATTTGCCAGAGTATTAAAGGAATGTAAGGAAGAGCTTAGTATGCCCTTAGCAAAGTTGTTTAACATGTCTTTAAAAACAGGTGTAGTACCAGAATCCTGGAGGATAGCGAATGTAATACCAATTTTCAAGAAGGGGGATAGATCACTATCCTCTAACTACCGCCCAATCAGTCTAACATCAATAGTAGGCAAATTACTGGAAGCAATCATTTCAAACTCTATTCGAAATCACCTGGAGAAGCACCGATTGATCAATGATTCCCAGCATGGCTTCACAAGCGGACATTCTTGCCTAACTAATCTATTAACATTCTTTTCATCAGTTTTCGAATCGATGGACGAGGGGCACAATTATGATGTGGTTTATCTCGACTTTAGCAATGCCTTCGACAGAGTCCCCACGAAAGACTAATTAGAAAGGTAGAAGCTCATGGCATCAAAGGTGACATCCTTAAATGGATTAGGGCGTGGTTACAGGACAGGAAACAGCGAGTGAGCATTAACGGCACTAAGTCCCATTGGAGCAACGTCACAAGTGGAGTTCCCCAAGGCTCAGTACTTGGACCATTATTATTTATTATATACATAAACGACATAGATATCGGCATAGACAGCAACATAAGTAAATTTGCTGATGACACTAAAATAGGACGTGTTATTAAATCTGACGAGGACTCCGCAAAACTACAGGAAGATCTAAACAAAATTTTCGAATGGTCTGAAAAATGGCAGATGAAATTCAACGTGGACAAATGTAAAGTACTCAGTATAGGAGATGTAAACAGGGAAACCAGATACCAGATGAACAACGATGCCATAGAGAAATCCGACTGCGAGAGAGATTTAGGAGTAATGATAAGTAGGAACCTTAAGCCAAGTAAACAATGTGTTTTTGCTCGTAACAAGGCTAATAAAGTACTTGGGTTCATACAAAGGAGTGTTAGTTACAAGACTAGCGAGGTCATCCTAAAACTGTATCTTGCTCTTGTGAGACCACACCTGGATTACGCAGTTCAGTTCTGGTCACCGTATTACAGAATGGATATAGAATCCTTGGAAAGAATTCAGAGGAGAATGACAAGACTAATCCCAGGCATTAGGAACCTTGAGTATAGAGACAGGTTAAAGCATCTTAATTTGCACTCCCTCGAGAGACGTAGAGCGAGGGGCGACCTGATAGAGGTGTATAAGTGGAAGGCAGGGCTAAACAAAGGGGACATTACAAAGGTACTCAAACTATCCAACCAGGAGCGAACTCGTAACAATGGTTTTAAATTAGACAAATTTAGATTTAGGCGTGAAATAGGTAAACACTGGTTTGGAAACAGAGTAGTGGATGAATGGAACAAGTTACCAAATATCATCATTAACTCGAATACGCTGAATTGCTTCAAACATAGGTTGGATGCTTATATGAGCAATAGGGGTTGGGTGTAAACGGGACTGCCCAGTATGGGCCAATAGGCCCGCTGCAGTTTCCTCCATTCTTATGTTGTTCTTATGTTCATTAAGTAACAGTACTCATTATGGGAATAGATGACTTACCAGTGTACAGTAGACAGAAAAAAACGACAATAATATGGAATAACTAAATTGCACCATTACTGATATTAGATAAAACAAATTCAATATATCTAATGTAACTAAAAATATGTTGTTGGATTATTAAGTTATTTTAGCTGGTTTGTTTTGTTCATCGTCATTAATGGTGAACCAAAAGAGCTACGGTCTTGTTGTCTCTCTTACTGCTCGGTGACACGGGACAAAAACATCCACCAAGGTCAATAATACACAAGAATAGGGTAATACCTTTAAAACACAAAATATATTTAAAATTTCATAAAGAAATAAAAATCTTCTTTTATCACTTCTTCCTCTGTTAAGAAATAAGAGACCAGTATACACACACACATCTTTATCATGTCTCTAATTATAAAACAGGAGTATATAAAATAAAGCCTTAAAACAAAGAAATATAGGATCCTTTAAAAATAATCTCTAATACTAATAAGAAATAAAATATCACGTAAGCACAGTATGTGACAGTTTTTGCTAGAAAATAAATAAAAGGAGAAAAGTTAAAGTCGAAAATCCAGTTATCAATCCCCAAGTAATAATGGTAAAGTAGCAGTGACAATCAAGATGGGAAGAAATATAATTAAAAACAAGGTCTGGATGTGATAGAGAACTGACGACATGGAGAATATTAAAAGATATTGAGATACAGTGCAGTACATTTACAGATATATGGCAGAAAAGTGTAACAAATTATACGTAGAACCGTAGACTTAATGCCTGAATACCTTGGAAAAGAATGAAAAAAAAAGAGTCACAGTAATTTGGAGAAGTCAGCTCGTATATGAGGAGAATACATTTATGAGGTGGCTAGTCAAATGGGACCCAGTACTGTACCTACTGAACATGCCCTAACCATCACAATAGGGTCTTATTCCTAAAGGATCCATTTGAATGATTAGCATAGGCAAGGCTGGGACCCATTAGACTTACAACCTATATATATATACAATACTCTCTATTATACAAAATATACATACCTATCAAACACAACTCAGGAATGTTCATTTGATTTATGCGGAAAATGACAAAATATCAAGTATCAAATACTCATCGAGTCTATGAGGTCTAAGAAAATAATACCTAAGGACTAAGTACTTTGGTTGACACTCACCTGGCAACCAAACTGATTTATTACCTTAATGGGTGGCTACACAATGGGTGCCAGACTTAATGGGCCACAACCTAACCTAATTTAACTGTTATGATTGGGGCCCAGTCTTAATGATAACCTCAAAAATAAATTAATTAACCTATGTCATTCTCAATCTATATGTATATTAGACTAGACAAGAAGAATCTACCTTTGGTACTTGAGCTTTTAGATTACCTAACACTTTAAATCTTTGTTAATGATAATGCTCCATACATAATCTTGACTATTTACCACACAACTGCCAAAACATCACAGTCGGCAAATATAAGTTGTCGGGTGGGCTCATATACTGTACAGAGAATCTATTCCATACTCCTCCCTCACTTTGTTGGGGTGGATCAAAGGAAACAGGAGTCTTAATAATGTGGTGATAAATGGAAGGAGAGAATGGCACAAGACAAGATCAGGAAGTGACAAAGGCTAAGACAACAAATATAAATACTCCATTCACAGCTCTTCATAATGCAAATATTTATAACAACTGAAAAACATCAGTCAAGACACAGAAGATGGTAAGGTGGCTGAAATTAAATAAACAATACAGTAAAAAATTCAGTCACCCTTCGTGTTTACAGATTATACTGTAATGTATTTGTTTACACAGCATCCATTCGTCATACTGGGGCAAAATTGAAGAAGTCTTTTAGATCATTATCGGATTTGGTAATTACACAATGGACTAGACCTCCACTGCCCTCTGTTTGCCGGTGAAGTCTCACACACACAAACATAGGATCAACTGAAGATTAGTTCCAAGCTTCTTTAACCTGGTAATTAAACACCCTAATGCAACTTGGGGGTCTAGGTTAGGTTAGTGTGAATTTGGCTGAAGGGATGGTAAGTAAATCTTGACTTTAGCCAACCCTTACTGTAGCAGGAAAGATCTGGTAAAGATAAAAAGTTATCTCAAACAATGTGTTTTTATCAATATACAAGAGACAATTTTACTAAATGAAGAAGGGGAAGTAATATTCTTAAACTATTTAAATTAATTCATTTGAGCAAGAGGAGTAATTGTTGTATATTTATATGATGTTGTGGGGCCTTGTTGTGATAGAAGATACACCCCAACATAACACACTTGCACAACTACAAAGAACAATGAGAGTAAATAAATGAAAGTGTTGCTCCTGCTTCCCATAACCCTGTGCTGCAGCAGGAAACAGTTTCCATGAGTGACTATGTTATGGCACAATACTGTTTAATTATGGTGAGTGAATGAATAAATATCAGATATGAGTGATGTTGTGCATATGTATGTGCACATGATAACAGGTGGTTCACTGTCCTATAGCTTGTGCTAATACCACCTTGAGCACCGTGTTAATTTCATTCTTGATTACAAAAATTCGTGATTTTTGTTGATTTGGAAGGAATTCAATGATGCTTTATGCTAAACAAGATGGTGCCCAGTGTAGTTTTGATTTTATATTGACACGAGCAAATTGACTACCATCATATTAAGGCAGACACCACCACATATGCTTTGTTTTGTTTTATTGACCTTAAGGTTATTTGACATCCATCTGTCCTCTGAAGGTTCCTTGACAATGTGTGGAATGTTGATCACGTACTAGAAAAAAATATACAGGATCCATCAAAGTAAATCTTGGCACAAACTAAATTCAATCTACTTATCTCTACTTCCAGACTACTGTATTGTATGAATAAAATATAAAAAAATATCAGTATTTCAAAGACATTTGTATGCTTAAGGTTTAAAACAGTTATTTATACAATAAGTAAACTTTGGACATGGCTTTGATATTACAATTTTGAGTTTGGCTGCAGTATGCCATGATATGGAAACTTGACAGGCCTCTAAATGGTAATCAAAATGGACATAAAACCTCATTAACCTGTCATTGGTGTGTTCTTTCCATAGGTCGGAGGTCTTGAGGGTGGCTGTGGCACTAAAATATTTAAAACGGCAGATGACAAGAACAAACCTAGCCTTCCCTGATGACCTTATATTATTTCTAAACTATGTTTTGGTAGTTTATGTTGCCTAATTTCATAAACCTTTTTGTACTGTCGCTTCCCTGGGAACCTTCAACCTCAGGAAGTGAACACTAATATTGGCAGCCAATCATATTCATACGTTTTGATCACCAGCTGTAGAGGCTGCCATCTAACGAGTATTAATACGCCGCCAAAAATTATTTTAAGACAAATCAGTAGAATTATACATAAAAAACTATATTTCTGTCTACAAAGAACACATGTACTGTATTATATCTAAATGTATATTACTGGAGCTTCTGTAGTGCTACATCAAAGTCAATTGTTTACGTACACTACAGTATAATAAAACAGTACTGTACACAGTTTGATTGCCTATATGCATAATTTCACAGCAAGTTTTAATCTTGTGAGCTCAATTATAATCATAATATGATAGATGCCAAAATATATGGCGACTGGTCAAATGGGCCCCAACCTAACTTCTCCATGATGATTTGGTCCCAGTCTTAATGAGCCCCAGTCTTAGTGAGTCTCAATATTAATAGTAGTGTACTGTACTTCTAATGATGATAATTACATGTATGTTAGGTTGGGGCTTAACAAGACTGCAGCTATTTTGACCTGCAACCATAGAAATTGCCTTCTGTTAAAGCGTACAGTATACAATAATATACAGAGTACAGATAGGCCCCGACTTACGACGGGTTTAGGGACCGAAATCCAGGTCGTAAGTCCTACATGGTCGTAAGTCCGACATAGATTAAAAAAAAAAAAAAAAAATTTTTGTATTCTTTTTTTAATAAATAATCTACAATGAAATACAGTACAGTAAAAGTAATGAATAATGAGAAATGGATACAGTACTGTGAAAGTAATATATAATAATGAATGGTTAGTGTGACTGAGCAGTTACCTTTAATGTAGTCAGCTGAATGCACATGGGGCCCCCATAATTTTCTAATTATACATGGAGACTACATTAACTGGAAAGGTTTCGGTATAGAAAATGCGTGTCATTTGAAGAAAAAAAAAAAAAAAAATTTTAATAAAAAATCTGCGGCGGTCGTAAGTCCCGACGGTCGTAAGTCGTAGCAGTCGTAAGTCGGGGTCTGTCTGTATATATAAATCTGATTTCAATAGTTAACAATAAAATCAGATCATTTACATTCTTCATAAGTTCAAAACATGGAATTTTATTTTGTATCTAACTAAAAAATATTTTTGTTCACAGTTTTATGCATCCCACCAACATGACTAGATAAGTTTATTCTGTTAGTTCACCGACGGGAGATTCAGCTGAAATTAAAACACTATATCAGATCTCTCTGACATGTTGGTAATAACACCACTACACAGGAAATGGCCGGCCGTTAAGAAATTTAAATTTTTTGTTAGTATGGACATAATACTAATGTCTAAAGGAACCTGAATCTGTTAAAACCCATTATGATGTTTTTTTTTTTAAGGTCAAGTTCCTCGGGGTGAGAGTGAGCCAATACAAGACTCGGACATGACGGGGTGACACACACACACCATCCTGAGTGACAGAAAGAGGTAATGTTGGGCTTTGACACAACAGAACAAGTGGTTGTTATTACACCAAAGTAAAAATGCTTGACTAAACCTACAGAGCCATGAGTTCAAGCACACACTTCCCTCGCTGTGAGTAAAAATCATTATAAGTATACAGTAAACTTCTACCAAACCAACTCTAAAAATAAGACCAACCGTTCAACATAATATTTCTCTGTTATTACTGTACTACCACTGTCATTATTACCCTCAGCCTCTCTTTATACAGTGTGTCTATAACCCAGAAACACTGCCTGGAGCTCCACATAGCATTACATATCCTACTTCAAGGTTGATGAATATGATAAAAGAAAAAGTTGTAGTACTGTATTACTACATCACTGTCATGAGCTAATATATCACAGGCATTTTTCAGTCTCTCTCACGTAAGAGCTGTGCATCACATGAAGACAAAGTACTTCAGCTCATTTCACCTATTGATTAAACACCCTAATGCCTTCTGGGGGGTGTTAGGTTAGAGGTTACATTAAGGAAGGTTATGTTAAGGAAGGTTATGTCAAGGAAGGGAAGGGAAAGGAAGGGAAGGGTTGTTCAAGCACTAGGTAAAATAAGCTGGGGTGCCTAATCTTCATATAAGCCATAATTTTACTTCACAATAAGGCTACTCAAGCTGCTACATACAGTCTTAAACTTTTCAAGGGAAGACAGACCTCAAGCTGCACCTAAATATGAGGAGATTATATTACAAGATAAACTAAATAAAAAAGGACACAAATTATGACCTAACTTACTGTACAAATAAAGCTGCTAAGTTAGAATGCTACAGACATACAATAGTTATTTCAATATACAGTAATAATAATGTTTTGTTTACACTATCTTACTCTGGGTCATATCAGGGGTTTTAAGTCTACACACTAATGTTTTTGGTGTGTGTGTGTATATAGTACACACACACACACACACACACACTTCCCAAAACAGGATCATTATCAACTCTTAACCCCTCATATAACCCCTGAACACTTTAGATGATTTATGAAAAAAAAAAAAACCTAACTTGTAGAGAGGTTGCAGGGGAAATGGTCCTCACTCCTAAAATATGCCATGTACTGTACTATACCCTAACCATCAGTATTGGGGCTCCTTAAGAATGGGACATTTTAAGGGTACAGTACACCCTAAATCCAAATGGTTAGGTCCGAGGTTATTACAAACTGGGGCTCACTTATAACACCAAATGAGACTAGCTAACACAGTGTCTAGTTTAATTGCAATGACATGGAAAATTGATGCATTATTTGTAGCTGAATTCATTACACTATATGAAATTATCTCTCTCGATTGCCATAGACATCTTCGGGAAGTGAAGGAATACAAAATTAAAAAGTCCTTGGCAACTAATTGTCAGCATAGATGTCATCCTCAAGTGAATTTACTTCTCCCCCACATAACCATCAGGAAGCCGTACTGTAGTCAAGTTCAATTACACTACCATACAGTTGAACAGTTTCCCTCAACTACTAAACCAATTTCATTACATATTACAGTTCGTGCCAGTACAGTACACCAGCCATAACCAACCCATTTTGTAGACTTTAACTGTAACTACATTATTTATTTGGATAGTTAGATATTTTATTATCCTGGAAAAAGTAACAAACACTAAAGAATTTCAAGGTATTTTAAAGAGGACATGAACCAACCAAACCTCACCTGACCACAAACACCCTATCTATGGTTGTTTGACTATGTTAATGGTGAACTCAGGAAGTCTAAGCTATACTATACTAAAGAAGACATTATCCCCATTAATATCTGTGGTTTATGGATTTGCCCTTCATGGAATAGAGTATCAAATATAATGACAAACTTTATCCTTTGTTTATTGTCATTTCAGTCCACCAGCAGTAACACCCATTTTCTGACCCACATCTGCTGGAAATATATTTGGAATGTCTAATTCTAACTCTCTTTATAGTACCATCAGTACATTAGATACACTTTAAAACAACTGGTCTAATTAAACCTTTATCAGTCCTTTCTGATTCAATTTTGTAGGAAATATTTATCATTCCTTTGTAAAAATTTTTGTGAGAAATACTCTCTCAAATTCACTTATCTTGTATGTTTGTTGAGTGTAAATACCATGCAGTAGCAGGGTATTGTGACAGAGTTTAAGTCTCCATCACTGGTTGTGGTACACAGCTTCTGACACAACAAGCTGAAGGATGTCGTGGGCCAAGTCACGAGCGTCTCTCCCCAGCATCTCCTCCACCTGACTAACGGCTTCTCCAACCACACATCCTTCCCGCTCTTGAGCCACATCCAGATGATGGTACGCTGAAACAAGTGTTCATGTCAGTATAATATACATACAGTATGTGAAAATGTGATACAACAAAGTTACAGTATCTTGCTTTCGATCATTATCTGCAGGAAGAAAATACTGTACAGTATAGTCTCGATTTATGCGGATTTGGTTTACGCGTTTGGTCATTTACTCGGCACCTTGCCAGACCGACAATTTTTATTTACTCGGTTCATTCCATCATTTGCGCGGGAAGTGGTGCGGGCAGGGTGTGCACAAGGTCGCCCAGACAACAAAACATTACCGAGTTCTTCACCCGCCACACACCACAGCCGGCCCAAGTCAGTGATAGCGAGGATATGGACTTTGAGGGGTTTGACAAAGAGGCCCTGCAAGCCTCTATGGTGGATAGTGATACAGGTGATACAAGTGAGGGCCAATAATCTGCCCTCTACCTCAGAACCAACCCCAATCCCCGTGTACCCAGCCATCTCTTCTACTAAGTAAGTGTTAAAAAAGCTAATATTATTGATATTTCTCTTAAATATTAATTGTGTGTGCATACCATCATAAAATTAAGATGTTATTTTTACTACAACGTACGTAACGTATTGTGTCTGGGTGAAGTATAATTTGTTTATTTACTGAAGATATTTGTTTTTAGCTCATAAAATTCATAGAAATTACCCGGCCAGAATATAATTTACATTGCTGGAATTCTTATAAGATAGTGATTAATTTGAATATAAACAAGCTAAAATTTGCATTAGACATACAAATTTTAGATCTAATTTAAGAATTTTATTAGAGAAAGCAAAAATTTTATCTTTTGTGCAAAATATATGACGTTTATATTCAAATTATTCACAGTCTTGCAAGGAATCTAGCAATGTCAATTATATTATCCTAAACACAGTTTGAGGTATTATTTATTACTAAACCTAAAAACCTAGTGTTTTCACCCAAACATTTCTCAAGAGCGTGGAAAGAGGGAGGGGGGGGGGGTTGAGTCCATTATTTGAATGGATATTAACCGGCGACTGTATTTCTCTTAAATATTAATTGTGTGTGCAAACCATCATAAAATTAAGATGTTATTTTTACTACAACGTACTATTGTGTCGGAGAAAATGTAGTTTGGGGGTCGGCCCAGTCTCTCTTTCAATTAATCCCATATGTTCTGTTATTTCGTTTACGCGTTTCTCGTTTTATGCAGACCTCCACGGGTTCAATTGACCGCGTAAATGAAGACTACAGGTATACTGTACTACCAAGGAGCTAATTAAATAATCTATCAATTACCTTTGTTTCTCTTCCACTTTTATGTGGGATGAATCAAGGGATATTGTACAGAAATCTCCAAGAAAGTGTACAAAATACTGTAGTACGGCAGAAAAGTGCATAAAGTGCATAAAGGTGCATAAAGTGCATAAAGGTGCATAAAGTAACAGGAAAGAGTTAATAAATGCCATACAGTACGATGCACTATATTTGTTTCTTCAACTTCTATCTGCAGTACAACATAGATAAAAAAAAATATTTATACTGTATGAAGGTCTTCAACTGAGCAGTGAAAACACACCACATATCATACAATAACTTTGATTAGCAAATTTTCCAGCTGTGTATTACTGAAACCCAATGATTAGTAAAATAATTTCAGCCAATATTTCTAAAATTAATATTGTCAATTCTTAACCATAGTCTTATGTGGTATGATGCAAAAGTGACATCTTAGGGATTTGTCATGGAAAGGTGGCACCATAGCAAAATACAAATGGCAAGAAAATTAGGAAGAACAAAGGAGAGTCATATGACGTATCGGACTGTGATTGGGCAACGCATCCTTACCTCCCTCATCCCGCCAGGATTCGAACCCACGATCTTATGAATGTGACCGGGAACGTTACCTCTAAGCGGCACGGGTAGTCCCCATTTGAGGTTCACGGCGCCATAAGCTCGTTGAACAGGCTTTGTGTGAAATACAAGCCTAGGACTGCTTTTAGTGTCCTGGTGGCCCAGAGGTAACGTTCCCTGGTCTCATTCATAAGATCGTGGGTTCGAATCCTGGCGGTGTGAGGTGTTGATTATATGTAGAAGTCCGCGTGCTTTATTGGGCCATTGAAATATATATATATATATATATATATATAGGGGGGTGTGTGTATATGACTATGAAGTGGTCACAGGATGTAAATGTCTGACCTTTCATGAAGAGATCTAGACCAAGCACATCTTCCAGCTTAGCTCTCTGCTCCTCAATCCAGCCATACACACCACCTCCACCCATTACCACAGCTCCATCACGGTCTGAAATTCATACATTTGAAATTAAACAAATTATAATAAGCTTGTAGTGTATATTTCCAAACATCAATAACAATCATGTACTGTACTGTATTAATAGCCCATGAAGTGTAAGGAGGCAAAGAAATCTACACACCTAAATGCCACACTTCTGATGACGTATATGATGAAGCAACTGATTTACAATCAGACTCCCTGCTTTGTCTCCCAGAACAGAGGACGAGTTCCATGGACCGCCGTAGATTTGCCAAGTCTTCGCTCTCCTCATCTGATACTGAGTAAAAATCATCCTTACTGTATTGATATGGAAACAAAAAATCTTTGCATCTGGATTCAAACTCTTCTTTGTTTACTCCAGGACTACTGTCTCTTAAATCAATATTGCTCTTAGAAGCTTCTGACTGGACAGTACTTTGTTGTGGTAATGTAGTTGAGGTGCCCAAATATTTTTGCTTTGTAGTAATTTCTTCATAATTTTTGTTTTCCAAAAACTTTTTCCTTGACCTTCCATCCTCTTTAACATTCTGTTGTGTTTGTAAAATAGATGAATGTGCCAGGTCAGCAAAAAGTCTTTCATTGTTGTTGGAACTAATACACAAAACTGTTGGTCTTGGTCTGGCTGAACTATGTGTCACTTTTATATCTTCGCTGGTGTGGTGAGCCAAATCACTATCACTTATACGACCTAAAGGGTTGGAAGTAATGTGTGACACTACTTTACCACTCGTGCCTCTTGAAACTTCCGAGTGATTATACTTTGATGTGCCACCTTGGGATATATGTTTACTTCTATTACCATCTTGAATGCTTTCACCTTCCAGACCTTGTGAAGCTCCGAGCCTTGGTACAAGAGTCTGACTGTAGGTTGGCAATGCCTCAACCCCACACTCATGCTGCACACCTTGATATTTAACCTCACCTGAACATTTAAGATTAATCTGAATATTCCTAGGTGTTATAGGACTAATATCTTGATCCCTCCTCCTAGTTTCACTCCCTGATATTTGTCTCCTCGCCTCCTCAAACACATCTAATAATAACGTGTTAGCCAAGTCCTCTACACAAACGACAGAACCCACTTCAGTTTTCTTGCAATGTTCATCAAGTATGAGTGATACTTCATTATTCTTCAAGGTTGCTGAAGGATTATAATTCTCTGAAAATGTCAGGTTACATTCACTTAATCCACAAGAGTGGCTTTGGGATGGGGAAAGCCGATTAAAGTTCCCTAATGTATAATCAAGATCACTTTGTGTGTCACTCGCAACATTATCAAGCATCTGGCACGTGAAATCTGTCTTCTGTGTATCGAGACCACTATCACTCGACACATTGTCAAAATTATTAACAGAAACGTTGTCCTTACTAGCATTATCCCTTGAATATATTTCTTTGAGACTATTTGCCAAGGTATTGTCTTTGAGAAATGTCAATTCCTCAGTCCCCTTCACTTTAGTATCTATAGACTTGGAGTTCTGTTGATCAGTAATGTCCTTCCCTACAACAAATGTATCACTGTCACTCTGAATATTCCCTGAGATTTCTTTCCCCACATGACATTCATTGTTTTTGATTGTCATGGTCTCTTCAGGCTCAATATTTTCCCCAATAGTTCCTGTACCCCCGTCCTTCATGTTAGTAGCTTCTCTTCTCTGAGATTTTGATTTCCCTTCATTTTCAAGAGTTTTCTGTGATGACATATATCCCTTGTCTTCCTTGTTGTCTGTCTCACTACTTTGTAAGATTCTGTTGCAAGTTTTAGAAATGGTTTTATTGTACATATTTTCATAATTATTCACCTGATTACTTGTTACATTTTCTTGACTTTTACGTGTCTTGGCATCACATTCAACAGTGAAGGTATCTCCTGATAATTCACTATCACTGTAAGACTTTTCACAAGTTTCAATACTGCCCTTCTCCATACAGTTTGCAGTGTCTACATTTATATCTTGCCGGGAAGAAAGCCTTCGTAAAATTCCCACAAGCCCCGACTTTATCTTTGTTTTCTTTTTTAATATTGGTGTACTTGTCTTGTGTTCTGCGCCCAAGCCTAAATCACCTATAGTCTTCCGAGGGGTTACTTGTGCAGGTACAGAAAATTTGTCAACCACAATCTGTTTTTTCTTTGGCAGTGGTGACATGTGCAAACGCAACTTCTCAAGAAAACGGCCTTTTCCCTTTTTGTCTGCATTCTTGCTTGGTGTTTTTGGAATTGTGAAAGTGCTTTCAGATAATTTCTCATCAACGGTGTAAGTATCATTAAAAGACTTCTCAGTGTCATCAATTATTAGAGAATCATTTTTCACTGCCTCATTCTGGGTTTGTACGGTCTCACTTGTTACAGATGTTGATAACTTTCTAATGCCTTTACCTACAACTTCTATTTTACCGATTTCTTCTCTATTTTCTGTGATTGCTTTACCTACAACTTCTATTTTACCCATTTCTTCTTTATTTTCTATTTTACTTATGCCTTCACTTTTATTTCCTATTCTGTTGCCATTCTTTTTGACATTCACGGTCTCATTGACTTTGGGATGCAGTATTTTATCAGACTGTTTGTTTTTACAACTCTTGTCAACGTTGGTCTGCAGTACACTACCTGCGGTCTCCACTGTCTGTGTTCTACCAAGTTCTTCCTTGTTTTGATTCAACTTTCCTTTATTATCGACAGTGTTCTTGTTTTCTACTTCAAACGTGCTGTTTAACACACTTGGTAAAGGTACCGAAGGCTTCATCTTACATGGGGCTTTAACATCGGGAGCAGAATTTAAACCGATTTTACAAGGCCCAGGTTCACAGTCACCATGACAGTCCTTCAAACTAACTGTGAATGTTGAATTCAACACTTTAGGTTTATTTGAGACTTCCTCTAAATTTTTGCCAGAGAAATTGATTTCCTTAGTTACTTTTTCCAATTCATTCACTGCATTCTCTTTTCTCTTTGAAGAGCTTTGATTCATCGGACTTTCTATGATCTGTGCCTTGGATAACACACTAATGATATCTTTATTATGTTTTCCCCACTGCTTGCGCTCACCCATTTCCTTATATACAACAACCAAGTCTGAGGAGGTCGTACAGTCCATTTCTGAGGCAGTGGTTTCTAAAGGTGAGTTTTCAAGGCCGGCAGTATCGGCACTCCTCCAGCGTGAACGCTTGCTTGGGGTTAAACTTTGTGTATTTGATGATTGAAGAGCGGTATCACCATGTTTTCCTGAGACTCCTCCATCATCATTACTTAATGTGACACTTGTTGGTTTTTCAGGAACATTTGTGCAGGTTATAACAATCTCTTTACTTGTAACTTCACACACTTGAAGATTACCATTGTTGGGTCTATCCCCACACTTATCTAGATATGCAAGAGATTTATTTTTCTCATTGAAAACCAATTCTTCTTGGGGTTCAGAGAGTATTCCAACAGAGGTATTATCTATAAGGGTTTCTTGTGTTTGAGGATTGTTCAGATTTTCAGCAGGAATTACAGACAACTTTTCTGGTGTTATCCTTTCTCTAACTGTGCTAACCAGAGTGTTGTTAGGTACTTCATTCATGTATGTCTCTGTGATATCAGGAGACATGATACTCTTCTTTCTCTGAGGCTTTGGTTTTGTAGAAGAATCCCTATTGACGACTTCATCAGGCTCTTGACATTTATTCTTCTTCTCTTCATTAAATTGGGATTCATTTGCAGGTGCAGTTCTGACAGTGGCATTTATACCATTATACACTTTATCCTCTAATTCAACTTGACTTTCAGATGGAGGCACACAACTATGGAGATTACTTTCACAAACACGGTCTTCCCTTCTTTCTATGTCATTGCTTTTAGTGGTTTCTTCCATTTTCTCTACTATTAATACATTTTCTCTCTTTTTTACGAGTGCAGACTCGAGCTTCTCTCTTTTATATGCCCACTGGCGCCGCTGTGATATCATCTGGTTCATCTTCTGCGTACGCTCCTGTAACAATTTCTTCATTTTCTCCTGCATCAGCTCCCTCAGTTCCTCAGCTGATGACCTGGGTATATCTTCATCACCTTCCTCATCACTACATATGTTATCATGTTTGAGGGTTTTGTTTGCCAACTCCTTCACATCCTTTGGATTTGTCTCTTGCACCTGCACATCATGGCTATCATCACTATGCTTACGTTGGTCCTTCTCTGTCTGACGTACATGAGGAGCTGGTTTGTTTTTTGGTCTAACCTTTAGTTTTGGAGACCTCTGCGCAATGAGATTTTTAATCACAAAATCTCTCCCATTTTGCTGTTGTCTATCTCTCTTATTACCCATAGCTGCAGTAGAAGAGTCATCGTGGACAGATTCACTTTCGGAAGTGTTAGTTGGCACTAGGGCCTCTGCAAGTTTTCTGTCAATGTATGCAGCCTGCAACTTCTTTGATAGAAATTCATCAACGAGCCAACCTTCAGCCCCGGGTGATTTGATCGGTTCCTCATCTTCCTTGGATTTATTTACTATTTCACCAGCTTCCATCTTCTTAGGGTCTACATCAGCATTCTTCTTAAACCCTGCACTATCTAACATCAGTTGTAGCTTCACTGGTGATGGATGCTTATTTTTGACATTCTGTTGCTGGGATTTTAAATTACTCTGTTTGAATGCATGAGGTACAGATTTAGATCGTCTTTGGAATCTCTTATCTTTATCTCCTGTTGGCTCAACTATTCCAGCATCCTTTGGCAAGAGACTATTTTCACTTTGATACTTTTTCCGGTGCTCCTGACTAAGTCTGTCCGCCCGGCTGTGGGCCACTCCAACTGGCTTTTTCACGCCACAAACTTGCTTATAAACTTTTGAGGTAGCTTTTGTGGGAGACTTGTAGGTACCCCTTTTGTTGAGGGACTGACTTACTCCATATTTGGCAGAAGGATCCGTTATGTCATGAGGACGTTTCGGGACCGGGATTTTGCGTACCGAGGCTGGCAAAGTACACCTACGTTTTATCAAAGAAGCTTTTAATTCCTCCTCCTCACATCCTGATATGAAACGAGGCACTCTCTTGAAAATAAATGATTTCCGAAGGATAACCGATATGGATGGTCTGGCCTGTGGTTGTCGCTGAAATATTTGAGTGAGTAGCAAGCGAAGGTCTCGACTGTAACGGGCAGGAACAGGTTGGTATATGCCTCTTATTATTTTGAGAATAAGTGCTTTCATATTATTAGCTTCAAAGGCATGTTTAAGCGTCATCATCTCATATAAAACACACCCCAAGGCCCAGATATCACTTTTGTTGTTGTAGGGTTTATTCTCACACATTTCTGGTGACAAATAATATGGTGTACCAATGCAGGTTCTTGCCAGGTCTGAGGTATTGTTCAAAACTTTGGCAATCCCAAAGTCTCCTAACCGGATCTTACCATCATCTGTCAGAAATATATTTTGTGACTTGATGTCACGGTGGAGTATCTTGCGGTCGTGGGTATATTTTATAGCCAGGCAGAGTTGTACAAACCAATCAAGAACACGATCTTCAGGAAAGTGTACACCTTTTCTCTTTGAGATGATGGTGTGAAGATCCCCGCCCCCACAGTAGTCCATGGCTATCGACAAACGGCCATTTTCTTCACATGAGCCCCGGAACTGAGTAATGTATGGATGGGACAAGCTTGACAGGACCTGTAACCATTAAAGAGATTACATTACAAGGTGTAAATGATAAAGATATTGTATGTTCTTTGTTAAGTACATCTCTATTAATATTTAGAATAAAGAACTAACTTTTAAGATACAGTACTGTACTGTCACCATAAAGGGAATTACAGTACTAAATTTGCATTTTGCATCTTATTCTGTACTTGTACTTAGGCTGTATTTCTGAACAAGTTGTTGCACCATCCATCAGATCATTTGTATACAATAAAAACCCCAAGTACCGGACTAATTAAGCCACCGATGATGTTAATCAGACGGAATCTGTTATTGAGGCGTCCGTAAGAGCAGGGAGCCACAACTGCTCTAAACAACAGCCACCATGTTACACTAACAGACTGGCTTATTTAAGCTCATAATAAATCAGTTCTGGTAAAATAATTATAATGTACTTTTGATAGATTTTCAGGAAATCCAGTTGCAAGTGTTAATAGATGTAGGTAAGGTTCTAGGATTTGAGTTCTTTCAAAGCCACAAAGACTTTTGAAAGCTCCCGAGTACCAACGTATGTGTGCATGTGGTATGGATGGCCATGTGCAGTGTGAGATAAAGTGGATGATGTGGATGGTAATCATATACAGTATACTCAAGTGCAGTTCGAGTATTTATAAATTTTATGAAAAGGGTCGAACTAATGTACATGTGCATAGTATTTTTGAAGGGTTAAAATTCATACCTCAGACACATGATATGTACACAGAAAGATTAGAAACATTATTCATGGCTTACCTTAAACTAAGGGGTTCGGTGTTTGTTTTAAATTTTTTCTATTATTCAAACTTTTATCCAAGTGAACTCATTTGAAGTTCTCCCCAAACCGCTTCCTTTCGGAGAGACCTTTGACATGATGCCTAAGCACAGTAGTTAGTTGACTGAGAGGTGGCAGTGAACACACACGAGGTGCCGGCAGGACTCAGACTGAGCGGAATTTAATGGAATCATGCTCAATTTAGTGAACTAGTTCGCTAAATTGAGCAAAAATAATGGAAAGTTCAACTTAATGGAAAGGGGTGGCACGAATTAGTTCATTAAATCGAGAAATATTGTAGGTGTATTTCAGTCACTAGCTCAGTGTGGCCTAATCGCAATGTGTTCATTTTTGCATTGTTGTGTATATTCAAATGCATAAATTCTGTGCAAAAGAGATAAATAAAAATGCTTAAAAGATAATTTAAGCTGTCTATTGTTGCATTTATGTTGATGTGTATGTATGTGCTTAGATCAGAAATTAGAAGTAAAAAATGTATGGCCCCTCTGTCAATTTAAATTTCATAATCTGGCCCCCCATCTAAAACAAGTTGAATAGCCCTAGTATATACAGTGACCCCTCGTTTAACGAACGCCTCGGTTAACGAACTGCCTTCCATCAGGATCTTCAATTCGGTTAACGAACAAAAATTCGGTTTACGAATTTCTTACGAACCGACCTCAACATGTTTTCACTTGCACTGACCGGGCAACCAGCTTTAGTATCAGTCCGCCAATACATTAATCGGTTCTAGGGCTTAAATTCCTTACTATTTTAGTAAATACCAAGAAGTTTATACTATTCAAAAATTTTAAAAGGTTAATATTCAATTTTTTAGTCATTTTAACAATTATTGAACATAACTGAAGGTAAAGTGACTAGTTTAATGCGCGGCATCCAGCCTCTTAACACAGCAAACAGGAGTTAGTCTCTCTCTGTTTTCACTGGAGGTAACATCTTGCTCGAGTCTCTCTTCAACTAAACGCTTTTTTTCTGTGTTTCCAAGCAAATTATTGGTCATTTTGAAATATATTTTACATATTGACAATATATAATGCAGTGCAGTGTTGATTTAAAGAAAATAATCTTGAATTACACCGAGAGCTAAAATTTTATGGGTGAAATGGCGCCATGGGGTGACTTCTCTTCCACCCCAATGCCTTCTCTTCTTCTTCTCCTCCACCCCCATTCTAAATCCCATCATCATCATCATCATCATCCAGGAGCCTTCTACATACACACCTCAAAGTAAGTGAACTTTTCTACCATTTTTGTTGAATTTAGGAAATTTTCGGTGAGCTGGAACCAATTACCCAAAAACCCATTGAAACAATGGTTTCGGTTAACGAACTTTTCGGTTAACGAACGACCTTCTGGAACGGATTGAGTTCGTTAACCGAGGGGTCACTGTACAGGTAGTACTGTATTTAATATTTTTTCTCATAGGAGTTGGTAATTGGAGGGAATTTAGATTCAGAGTTGATAAGACTGTTCGTAGCATTAGCTGTTGTGGTGGTGGTCACAGGCAAGACGCATTGATGTGAATTTGCTGTCTTCCTACAAATTATGTCTAGGATTATACCCAGTTGGTATTTCTCAAAAGCTGGGGTCGAATTATAGATTGATTTAACAATGAGTAAAAGGGAATAGGTTCCAATCCTTCGTTATTCTGTACAGTATTGTTAAGATGCAGGTTGGCCTGGCGGGACCATGTGGTTTCCGCCTCATCGCTTCACAATAATAACAATGACCCGTTAGATAAGATATTTTTTTGAAATGTTAAATAATTTTTTCCCAAGATTTGTGTAATTATTTGGATGTGTCATTACTCACGTGTCCAATACTTAGGGTGTTTACTGTACTGTATTTAATAATTAATCACCGAGATTTTCAAAAGCAAACTATCATATACAGTCAACCCTCACTTTAAGCGGTTAATACAACCCACAGGGTACCGCGGAAAGTGAGAAACGCGTAAAGTGAACAACATAACATATGGGATTAATTGAAATAGAGACCGGGCCGACCCCCAAACTCCACTTTTTGACGACACACAACTATGTTGTAGTAAAAATTTTATCTCAACTTTATGATGGTATGCACACACAATTAATATAGAAGAGGTTAGGTTAGGAAAAATAAAGGTTAAGTTAGGAAAAATAAAGGTTAGGTTAGGAAAACTAAAAGTTAGGTTTAACACTTACGTTAGTAGAAGAGATGGGTCGGCATACGGGGATGGAGGCTGGTTCCGAGGCAGAGGGCAGGCTACTGGCCCTCAGGTGAGTCACCATCACTGTCATCCACACTTGTCAGGGCCTCCCTGACAAATCCCTCAAAGTCATCTTCACTGTCTCTACCTCTGTCACTATCACTGGCTTGGGCTGGCTGTGGTGGGTTGCAGGCGAAGAACTCTGTTATGCTTTGCTGACGGCTGGTGTTTATGTTGTCGTGATAAACCTTGATGTAGGGCTCCATAGTCTTCAACAGCTGGGTAGTGAAGATTTCATACCTGTTTGCATCAGGGTCGTTGGAATGGAGGAGCTTGGCTTTCTCGATACACTCGATGGCACCCCTAACATTACTATGGGATAAGCGGTGTTCTTCTTGGGATGACGCACCACCTGCCTCTTCACTGACGTCATCATCATCTACCATCTCGTCGGTAGTCACATCAGGATCCCTTATCACCTCCAGGATGTCGTCGTTGGTGGTCTCGGAGAAGCCTGCAGCTGTACCACTCTGCGCAGCTTCTCTGGCAAGGTCCACTGCTACTGCAACAGTCTGAACCTCACCAGTCACAGATTGACTCTGCCTAACGCCCGGAATGCCTTGCAACACATGTCTCCATGTGTGACGAACAGTTGCTACAGACAGCTGATCCCATGCCTCCACCAAGAAGTCCACAGCTTTCTTGATGTTGAATATTCTCCAGAATTGTTTTAAAAGTACTTGTTGCCCTGCCAACTGTTGATCCTCGTCGTCTTCGCTCTTGCTATCGGTGTTGGTGTCACTCAGGTTACGCAACTCTTCCCTGGTGTTGGTGTAGTCGTTCAGAGCTTGAATTTTTCGTAGAGAATGCAGCTTTTTACATACAACAGATTAACTCTTGGTCCGCAGGCTGTACAGATTTAGTGTTGGAGAAGGAAGACCACTTTTACGCTAGTGACGATCTAACAGTAGGGCGGAAGTCCTGCGCGTTGTCCAGCAGCAACAAAATCTTGAATGGCACATTCTGTTGTCGCTAAGAATTTCTTTACATCGAACTTAAACAGCCAGTGGACATTAGCTTGGTCAAGTTCATGCTCTTGTACATGCATGGGCTTGCGGCTGTGTGTGATCACCGATAACTTGAGCTTACAGGTACCGAGGCATTGGTGGTAAACAGGACGGTGATGCGCCCTTCTGCAACTTCAGCTCCTGAATCTGCTGGCATTCTTCACAACGGTCTTGGAAGGAAGCTTTTTCCAAAAAAGACCAGATTCGTCCATGTTAAACACCTGTCGTCGCAGAGATCAGTTCTTCCTCCATAATCTCACGAAAAACGAGGAATTCCTACGCAACATCGTCAGTGTTAATTAGCTTTCACCACTATCACATATTGGTGATCTTGTTCCTCATCTTAAACCTCTGTAACCACCCAGAGGAAGCATTAGCGTCGGGTTTTGTAATTCCCCATCTTTCGTGACACTGCAGCATACAGTTCACGGGCGCATTTCCTTAACAGAGAGCGGTTCACCATGTTCCGTCGGGCGCTCGACGCACTGGTGAGTTTCATAAGTAATTTTTCTGTCTTGATGAAGCACCTTGGTTGTAAGTAATGATGATCATAGAAGCACCTGTAGACTAGGATGTTCGTGTGCTCCTTTTATTCCCCGGCTGTATCCTTCTTATCGTCCGGATCGAGATTCGTTTCACACCATGCTGGCACGCCCAAATCAACCTGTCTTGTTCCTTTCTCTAACTTGGATGATTCTTGTGATCACCTTTTAGCTTAAGGAACGCCATGTTTTTGGGCTTAGAAGTGCTGCGTCCGGGCAAGGAAAGGTTTCTCTTTGGGGAGTGGAATCGCCGGAAGCCATTTTGGCTGAACAATGGATGCACGATTGCTAGACGGTGTGGCCTGAGGGATGAAACTGTCGCTGCTAGGGTCAAGCGTTTTTCTCCTCCCCGGTAACACGCTATATTACTTTTTAAACCAATTACAGCTAAGCACCGTGAGGGAGGTAGGGATGAAAGGCCAACGCGTCCGATACGCCATATGACGCCGCCACTGATAACGAACAGAGACATGTACTGGCAATTGAACCTTACCGCTGTTGCCCAGGCGGAGGCGAGCAGGCGGGAGGGGCAATCTAAAATAGCGGCGAGCTGGACACACTTACGCAGCAAGTACACGCACCGCGGAAAGTGAGCATCCCGGTTTCGCAGGTACCGCGAGAACGTGAATGTGGGACCGCGTAAAGTGAGGGTTGACTGTACAGTATGTAGCGCCTATATAAGCCTATCACTGAAATCATGATTACTTGTCAAAACCAGAAAGACTTTTCAGTAACCACAAGACCATCGTAGGGTTCGTCAGTGCCAGTGAAGTGAAACATAAAGGCTTAAGTCAGTGATGACCCTGACAAAGAAATTGGAATTATTAGATAAATTAAAAGAGGGGATGAGTGCTGCCACGGCTGGTCAGTTCTTTGGTATAGGTATACAGTAGTGCATTAAAGTTGTATAGGGTGCTATTCACGTTTTTGCCTATTCACGCCATTCCCTGGAACCTAACCCCCATGAATAACAAGGTTTTACTGTACCAATGATCACAGGTCTGAGACATTCACTTAGGCAGGGGATTGAGAACTCCCTAAGATCACAGAAGCTAGAAGGTTTAAACAACCCCAGAGGTGTACACCGAGCTATTGACTACTGAGGCTATTTCCCATGTAAGCTTTTATAAGTAATTAGGGAGGGGAAGGAGCTGGTATGCACTCTTCATGCACCTCCCAACTTAAATCCTCCACCACTGGAAATAACAAGATCATAAAGTAGTGAAATACTTATCAGTCCATTTCATCAATAAATGGTCACATGACCTTCTTTACTTTACTTTTAGTTCATCCTCTTTGGCACTGATCGGCCTGTTAGCCACTTGGGTTGTCAGTCACATCTGTGTTATGCACCTTTGAAGAGTACTGGGCATGTACTGCGCTTGCTCCAGAATGTATCTGTACCTATGCCAGGTATCTGTACCTATGCCATGGTTGGTCAAGTCTGGTCTTACATGAACTAACACTCGGTGCTGTCACAACACTATGGTAGATTATTCCACTAGTTCACAATTCTTAATCCCCAAAAAACTTGCCCTGACACTTTGAAATTGTGGCTTCTTCAGCCTTAAGCTGTGACCTCAAGTGGAGCGGCATTCACTAATTCCAGGTACTGTATGAATATTTTACTGAGGAATGCCCTATAGTATAAACTAGGCAACTGCAGATGTTCTAATTTCTCTGAGTCACTAAGGTGCCATAGTGCAGGCACCAGTCTGGTGGGTGGTGGCCCTCCTTTGGACATTTTCAATTAACTAACAGTCTCTAGTATATCTCTGGGACCAGACGTGGAGACAGTACTCCAGACAGGGAAGCATCTCACTTGTGAAGGGCGTTATAAGACCCACTAGCTTAGTTGCTTGATTTACCTTCATCTCACAATGGTTTGAGAACTCTGGTTGGAAATCTGGTCATGGGCATCCATCTTTAAACTTGTCCAGGAACAAAGGTTAAGAGGGAAGTTTGGCAAATCCTTCACAACAAAATTTGTTTTAGGAATGATGGAGGGACAGATGGCAAAGGGTGACAATAATGTCCTCAATCCAAATTTGGACAGATGTTTAGAAAAGAGAAATAAGATGACCAAAAATTCTGTAACTAACTTGTATTACATTACTGTACCTGTACTTCTCGCCGTGCTTCTTCAAGTTCTTTGGGAGACATTTGGGATATATTAATCTCTTTAATGACACATTTGGTGTCGGATGGATCATGATGAGCCAAATGTGCAGCGCCATACGAGCCCAACCCCAGCTGCCGGATGATCTTGTAGTCTTCCATTTTCAAACTGAAAAAAAAGATAAATTTATCAAGTACAGGTGCTCCTCTACTTAAGAACGTTCAACTTACAAACTTTCAGAGATACAAACATCATCACTGAGGGGGGTTACCTGCCAGAACAGGTGTTTAATGTGGATGAAACCGGATTATTTTGAAGAAAATTCCAGATAGAACAAACATTACCTAAGAGAAGAAGAGTGAGCCAGGTTTTAAGGCTGTATTAAAGGGTATAGCTGCACTAAATATCCATAATCTTTTCGTTTTTTTACAATATGTTTGGTATCTACAAGAGTAAGTTGGACTTACAAACATGCCTCAGGAACGTAACTCGTTCGTAAGTAGAGGAATATCTGTACTTTACAATACAGTATAATATCTAAAGCAACAGATAAGACATATTAATGGAGGCACTGGAGGGAGGGTCCAAGACAACCCTGGTGCTAACCTAATGTAAACCCACTAAATATTTTGAGACTTATCCTATTAAGTAACTTCTTACAGCAATTTGGAATTATTGTATAAGTTGCCACCCAATGAATCTCGAGAATTTTATCTATGCAATCAACAGTTCAGACAATTCTATTAAACTTTTCTTCTATGTTGTTTCCCTCGCAAATGACTTGTATATGCCAGGAGGTTCAGGGGGCCCGTGTTATGTGAAATTTCTACACCGGTGCTATACTGTACTGCACAGAACCTGAAAAAATCCCTTCTGTGCATCCAAATAGATGCCACAAGACCCATGAAAAACAGAATATCCGCCAACTCTTTGCTTAAAATATTGACTTAAAAGTGGCGGTCGGTGATCTTAGTTATTGCTGGTTGATTATAAATACAGATACTCTTCGACTTACGACCTCCCGGACATATGACCGCCCCAGTCGTAACAAAAAATTTTCAAATTACGCATTTTCGAGTCCCAACATTAGTAATTGTGCTGTGTACTGACAAAATTTTCGTTTATAATTCCCTTTAAAATGGCATTTTCGACTTACGACCAATTCGACTTACGACCTGGATTTGGGTCCCTAACCCCATCGTAAGTCAAGGAGTGGCTGTCACTTGTATTTTCCTTCATTATATTTATATTGTTGGGAAAATTGGGTAGATATTTCACAAGGATAAATATTTCACATAATACTGAAGCTTCCCGGTCAGGTTAGGTTAAGTCATCTGTGAGGAAAAACTCATAGAAGAAAAAGAGCTTAAGAATTGTCTGAACTATTGATTGTAATACAGAAATAATCCTCAAGACTCAGTGGGTGACAACTTAACAAATTTATCAGCAATAGATTTCAAGTTGCCACCGTCTGAGAGAGGTTTTGGTTAGGTTAGGTTAAAATTATGTTTTTCAGATAGTTTTTTATGTAGGCAGATGACAAGTGATAATTTTACCCTATCACTCTCCTTCAGACGAAATATGTCTGTAATAGCCTCTGTCTTATAGGCAGAAGTATTATATAAATGGGTTAATTACATTTGATTTATATACTCTATCACCCTCTGTAACTTTCCACTAGCTATGAGGTAGCATGTTCAGAGCACGCGATAAGATGTGCCCACAGGAAGTCGTGTCACTTAGTGCTGAGCTAAGGCATTAAGTAGCCGGCTCTCTGGCCACCTCTTGTGGCAGTAGTTTGATATCCTTGACTAGAGGAAGACGTTATTGAGAGCCATCGTGGATGGTTCCGTCTTCCCTCGAGGGAGGACGTATATTACCGTTCTCCCTCGACGGGTATCGGGGGATTGTCACTCAACACCTCACACCAACCAGACGTATTTAGAAGTGCTCTTTAATAGAGCCTCCGTCCTCATCTTAACACTCATAGCTACAGTGATTAAGTTACAGTGATATACACTTGGAACTGTTTATGAGATAGTTCCTCAATAAATAGATAACAGACAATTGGATTTGGCTACTAAAACCCTATACAATATACATGTTCCGGCCTCATTAACCCAGAAGGAATCAACGGTTAAAGGGTCAGTTCATGTCAATTGTCTGTCTGTGAATCATCCACAGTAACACGGAGGTGTGATGGGGGCAAATATTTACTGAACACTGTTTAAATTATCCTCGAGTCCAAATGCTCAAATTATGGGTTAATATTTAGTAGTTGCCAACACCTAACTGAATAATGAGTCATGTATTGGGAGAAAAAAATATTATTTAATTTATTCCATAATGTTTCTTTCGGAAATTTTATAGTCTTCGAGTTATTTTAACTTTAATTTTACAATATTCAGCCAATCAGCATGAGAGTTGATGTGACGTCATAGTCGTGCGCGCTAATCACCGTGAGTGCCGATGTAACATAATACTCGTGTGCCAATCAGCACAAGTCTCAATTTGTGGGCATAATGGAAGATGGCATTTGTGTGCGAAAGCTGCACATTGGCCGACTGGCAAGTTATTCATCGCATTTTGGACAATGAAGCAGCAGCTGTTAATATTTGTAACCCTCACAGTGTTCTTGTTTCATCTGTAAAGTGTCCGAGATGTAATTCAGAGTGTCAGTACTATGTAGATGACCATGCATGGTATATGTTCCACGCACATCACACAGACGAGGACACCATACTGCACCACTTCCTCACTCAAGTCGCATCACTCTATCCTCCTGTATCTCTTAAGGGAAGCTTCTTACACACTAGGGGTTGGGTTGGGTTAGGTTAGTTTTTTTTCAGGTTTTTTGCATTTTTTGACCCACTTTTGGGGGTTAATTTTCACTTGTTGCCATCATACAAAATCAAAGGTAAAACCGTTTTTCCAATGGTTTCTCATGTGATATGGACGAACTTGACCCTCAATTTCTGGCACAAATCAATAGTTTCTGTGACAAATATCCCCTCCCATCTCAGACTATAGAGATTTGCTATAAAAACCATGGTAAACGTGTTCAAAACACATAAACCATCAGAAAAAGTTTTGCATCTAATCTAACAAACCAATCCTAACCTAAACTAACTAGGAGAGCTTCACAGCCGTTCGATGTTCTGGGCGTGTACCGCCGCGTCGTTCGATGTTCTGGGTGTGTACTGCCACGTACAAACATACTTAATAAAATTTTAAATATCTCGCTTAAACGTAATTTGCGCCAGAAATGCCATTGAAGAAAGGCATCTTAGAATTGTCAAAACTACTGATTGGATCTATATAGGGTTAAAATTCATCCATTGGCTGTCCGCAGGTTCCCGCCATGTCTACCTGAGGTTATACTCCTCACTTAAGTCAGTTGTCTCCTCCTCTTTGTTGGTTAGGTTAGGTTAGGTAGGTTAGTTCCTTTGGTATGAGAAAAGGTTTTCTTTTTGTGTATTTGGTGTATTAGACTCACATTTGACTACCATTTTTGTGCAAATTAGCTGTTTCTTTGAAAAATAAAAAATAAATATATATTTTAAACAGCTAATTTGCACAAGATATGAAGGTCAGATTTGAGTAAAACACACTGAAAAAGATAAAAAAATATATATATTCTCATACCAAAGCCTGAGAACAGCCAATGGACGAATATTTACCCTATAAATTTCCCGAAGTTCGTTTAGTGGCAACAAGTGAAATATTATTATTTTCTTCAATATCTCAATAAAGGCTCAACGGCAATGGTCATATATGTATTAACACAATAATTTACACCATGAAGAAAAAACACTTAAAAAAATCAATTAGGTGTTGACAACTACTAAACATTTACCAAATTACGTTACAGTGTTACTCAAGTTTAAATATTATCTAATTTAATGAAACAAAACAGTGGTATAGCTCTTAACAACCCCGGGCTGTTAACAAGGCACTCCCACCCACTAACAGGTAACGTTTCTTGTTCCTTGTTCCTTATTTACCTTGACTCATCCATCTCTGAGGCCTAATCCAGGTGTCAGTGATGGTGAATCGATGCTGTAATATGGTATACGACCTGTTGTTAGGAGTGACCTGAGGTTCATAACTGGTGGTGGGTCTCCTGACGAGTGTCTCTCTTGTTGATGGAGAACAGTTGGTATTTTAACTCAAGTGTTCGTATACCTTCACCTTGGCTCTAACTCACAACCCTAGAATAAATGTGTTACTTAGATTTATGGTAGTAACTGGTATCTTTAGTGAGAATTATTTTGGATGTTATATTTTATAATTTTTCCTAGAATCTAAAATAATTGGAAAATGGAGAAAGATGAACAAATATTAGGAAGAAATAAAGTTAATGCGAGAGATTCGGACATATCGATAACTTTACTATACCCAAATCACAAACTTGAGATAATATACGTAAAATATACAATAAAATAATAACTCTCAAGATTTTTCCTTCATATTTTAAGTATTATTTTTATAAATAATGTTTTATTTTATAAAAAGTAATTAAATTCATACAGCTTTAAAATTCGTAAACTCTAAGATATAATGTATATTTATTGCCGTCAGCCAGGCTAGACACTGGTAGTCTGTCAGTCGAGTTAAAGGAACTTAAGAGCCTTAATATAGATGACCACCCCGAGCTACCTCCTTATAGTGGGGGACTTAAACTATGGCGACTTAAATAACCCCGCTACTCTCTTGTAGACACTGAGAGATAATTGTCTGTTCCATCATGCTAAAGACCCGACACATTACAGAGGGGAGCAAACACCCCAACCACTGGACCTCCTCATAAAAAACGAGGAGGATATGGTGGCCAGACTGGAACATCTAGCCCCAGTTAGCACCAGCCACCATGTAATGTCATTCAGATTTAACTGTTACTAGTTCATGAAAAACCAGGCCAAGGTGCAAATATTACAAGAGAAATTACGACGGGATGAGGGAGGAGATGAGGGGGTATCCACTGGCCTGACTCACTAAGGCACAAGAACGCAGACTCTATGCTGAATATCATAACTTGTAAAGTGACCCATTTGATCAATAAATATATACCTAAGACCAAACCCCTACACATGAACCATGCGGCGATCGGCAGAGTTAAGAAAACCAAGAAATTAAAGGCGTTTGTTAGGTCAAACGATGGGCAGGACAGGAGGATGTGTGCAAGAGCCAGGAAACAGGCAAAGTTAGTGTGTAGAAGGGCTGAAAAGGAATTCCAGAGGCTGATTGCAAGCGAGGTCAAGTCACCCCCAAAGGCGTTTTACCGCTATACAAAGTCAAAATAAAAAACACGAGTAGAAGTATCAGACCTGAGGCTTGAAGATGGTGGTTACGCAGATTCTGACCAGGATAAACCTGAGGCATTGAACAGCTTCTTTTCCTCGGTGTTCACAAGAGAGGATGCGTTTAACCTTCCTGCGTTTGAGAACAGACGGTTCGACACAGCACTGACCCACATTATGTTCACAGAAGAAATTATAAGAGATAAACTCAAAGCTAAAGGTCCATAAGAGTCCCGGCCCTGACATGGTGCATCCTAGAGTGCCAAGAGAGTTGTGCAACGAGCTTGCCGAGCCCCTGAAGATCCTGTTTTGTAAATGCCTGGATGAACAAATGGTCCCTAGTGAATGGAAGGTGGCTTATGTTAGTCCTATCTTCAAGAAGGGCGATCGCCACTCTTACGAACAACTATAGACCGGTGAGCCTGACCAGCATAGTATGTAAAGTACTTGAGAGTATTATAAGAGACGCCATGATGGAACATCTACTGCGAAACAACCAGGGCCGGATTTACTAATAGGCCAAGTAGGCCATTGGTCTAGGGCTCACCGGTATCTGGGGGCCACTGAAACTAATTTGTCGCGCAGCGTGCCAGGGTATAACCTTGTTTCAAGTGTACACCGAGTATTTCATTATATAATATATTCACAACCATAAGGGCCCCTGTACAATAAGTATAGGGCCCAGAGTATGGGGCCCCTGTACAATAAGTATAGGGCCCGGAGTATGGGGCCCCTGTACAATAAGTATAGGGCCCGGAGTATGGGGCCCCTGTACAATAAGTATAGGGCCCGGAGTATGGGGCCCCTGTACAATAAGTATAGGCCCGGAGTATGGGGCCCCTGTACAATAAGTATAGGGCCCGGAGTATGGGGCCCCTGTACAATAAGTATAGGGCCCGGAGTATGGGGCCCCTGTACAATAAGTATAGGGCCCGGAGTATGGGGCCCCTGTACAATAAGTATAGGGCCCGGAGTATGGGGCCCCTGTACAATAAGTATAGGGCCCGGAGTATGGGGCCCCTGTACAATAAGTATAGGGCCCGGAGTATGGGGCCCCTGTACAATAAGTATAGGGCCCGGAGTATGGGGCCCCTGTACAATAAGTATAGGCCCAGAGTATGGGGCCCCTGTACAATAAGTATAGGCCCGGAGTATGGGGCCCCTGTACAATAAGCATAGCGCCTGAGCATGGGGCCCCTGTACACAAGTATAGCCTGAGTATGGGGCCCCTGTAATAAGTATGGGGCCCCTGTACAATAAGTATGGGGCCCCTGTACAATAAGTATAGGCCTGGAGTATGGGGCCCTCTGTACAATAAGTAGGGCCTGAGCATGGGGCCCCTGTACAATAAGTATAGGCCTGAGTATGGGGCCCTGCAATAACAAGTATAGTCTGGAGTATGGGGCCCTGTACAAGTATAGGGGCCTGAGTATGGGGCCCCTGTACAATAAGTATAGTCTGAGTATGGGGCCCCTGTACAATAAGTATAGGCCTGGAGTATGGGGCCCTGTACAATAAGTATAGGGGCCCGGAGTATGGGGCCCCTGTACAATAAGTATAGGGCCTGAGCATGGGGCCCCCAATAATAAGTATAGGGCCCCTGTACACAAGTAGGCCTGGAGTATGGGGGCCCCTGTACAATAAATATAGGGCCCAGAGTATGGGGCCCTGTATAATAAGTATAGGCCCACAGTGGTCTTCAACTGGTGGGCCATGGGGTGGTTCTCAGGTGGGCCACAGACTAGGCCCTATAGTAAAATGAAAAAAATAAGATAAAATAAGATAATAAAAAAAAATATATATTTTTTTAAATGTCCGTGTCCCACCATATATATATATATATATATATATATATATATATATATATATATATATATATATATATATATATATATATATATATATATACATTTTTTAAATGTCCGTGTCCCACCATCGATCTATCTATCCATTTATCTATCTATCTATCTATTTATCTATCTATCCATTTATCTATTCATCTATCTATTTATCTATCTATCCATTTATCTATCTATCTATCTATTTATCTATCTATCTATACATACATATATACTAGAGAGAGAGAGAGAGAGAATAAAGTTCAAGAAACCTTCAGCGCCTTGACGTGTGAAGGACAGGATCGTTTCACGTTCAGTACGTGCCAGGGTTACCGTTGGTTTGGTGACAGCTCGCTCAGCCAGTCAGTACGTAGAGGATTCCTCCCCTACACCGAGTGTCGCTGACCAGCCGACCCCCCCCCCAAATGCCCTCGGTGGTTAAGGTCAGTAACCAGCGCCTACCCCTGCTATATAAGACCTCACGTGGCCGTCATCGTGCTCTTTCTACTTACCGCCTCCAGCAAGCAACATCTCTCAACAGCTCCACACCACACGTTCCCTCAGAAAGCTCCTCGCCCGACAGGAACTCTGAGCAAACTTCGCCCGACCTAGTATCTCTTTAACACTGTACTGTACAACAATATGTATACGGGAAACACACTGTGACTTTCTATTCTACCTCAATCCTGAGTGTTAGATATATTACATGTACGTAGGTTGTGAGGCCATAAAGAGACTCTGCCAACCAGCCACAACAGTACACTACAAGTATCTTCTCAGCCTCAGCTCAGTGATTTTTATATTGTGTAGCGGCACTCATTATTTACTAATGATATTTTACATGTTGCATTAAATGGACTAGTGTTATATTACGTGTGTTTTTGTCTATTTTTTTTATATTGGTATCTCTTATAGACTTACACTATTTTTTTGCTTACAGATTATTCTTGGGGATTCTCATGAGATAAATATGTCGTCCCTGAAAAAATATCCAAGTGATTCACAAAAGAGAAAGTTAAAAGCAGCCAAAGCTGCACAACTGCAATCAGTTCCAAAGCTGACAACATTTTTTAAACCAAAAGGAGATTCAGAGCCAAGTACCAGTGACAGTAAACTCCCAGGGGATGACACAGTAGATGTTCACTTTCATGATTCAGATGACGAAGCGAGGTCAGCTGAGTCAGTCACAGAGATTAAGTAAATCAGCACCTACAGCAATGGAAGTACCACCTGTGACTGAAGCTTCATCCGATTCATCTCAGTTGACTTATAAGAAACATTCTGTGGAACAAGGTGTCAGTGTTGATTTGTGTGTATCAAGTGATCCAGCTGACTGGCTGACAATTGATGATAAACTGATTGAGTATTTACTAAACCATCCTCTTGATATATATTGTGAACAAGGTGACTTCTCAAGATCTGCAAGAAGTGAAAATGTGGGTGAAAAGGAAAGAGTTCGATATGTGCCCAAATCCTTGTTCACACGTCAAATGGCAAATGATGAAAAAGTTAAAAGGGAATGGCTTGTGTATTCTCCAAAAACTGGAGATGTATTTTGTGTTCCATGCAAGCTATTCAGCAAGCAAGTCTCATTGTTTACTAGTGGGCTTAGTGACTGGAAAAACTGCCAGCGTAGAATTGCTGAACATGAAAGTAGCAAAGAGCATAAAATCTCAGTTACTACTTGGGGTGTGAGGGCAATTACAGCAAGGCGAATTGATTCCAATTTGGCTTTGAAAGTAGAATTGGAGAGAAAATACTGGAAGGAAGTTCTATTGCGTATAGTTGAAACACTAAAATTTTTAACATCAAGAGGTGTTCCTCTCAGAGGTAGTGATGAAAGAACAGGCTCGAGCAACAATGGGAATTACCTTGGAGTACGGGAACTCCTGGCAAAATTTGACCCTTTTCTTGCACAGCACCTGGAGAAGTATGGTGCTGTAGGTAGTGGAAAGCATATATCTCAAAAACGATTTGTGAGGAAATGGTCAATCTGATGACTGAAGAAATTCACTCGATTATCATAAGTGAAGTGAAACAAGCCAAATATTATTAAGTTAGTGTAGATTCCACACCGGATGTTAGTCATACTGACCAACTTACATTCATAGTTCGTTATGTCAAACCTGATGGCAAACCTGTTGAGCGATTTCTAAAGTTCATAGACATACATGACCATGGTGCAGAGAGCATAGCCTCAACTGTTGTATGTAGGTTATGCATCTAAGCTACTGTGCCGAGTAGCAACCTTGTAAATAAGCTACTGTGCCGAGTAGCATTTATATATATAATTGCGTGGAAACACTGCACGTGTTATGTGGCAACATTGCCCCGAGGCTGCCATATGGCAAGGCAGTCTCATTCTGACTTGTGAGCAGTGCATGGCACACGCTAATCAACACTTGTATTTCTCCTATCCCTTAATAAACGGACTTCAGTGTTACCCGGTGTTTCCCTACCCATCACTGCATTCTTCAGGGAACACTTGTAACCATCATGGCGCAGTGACTAGGATCTGTGCAGACTTACAAGTGTGTGAACAATGCCGAGACAGTTACAACGCCGGCGATGTGCGCGTCGACTCATAGTGTGTTGTTTTGTTTTGCGTTGTGTTTCGCCGCGATGTGCAGTGTTGGGCCGTCACAGTGCTTTTTAGTGACGGTGGCAGTGTTAGTGTCAGTGTATTAGTGTGTGTCTAGAGCTGAGAGTTGAGCATTGGCCTGTTTTTTGTGGTACCCACGGAGCACGCAGGCGTACACCCTTCTCGTGTGACATCCGGGGAGACACTGACGGTCTCACCCCCGCGGCGTCTCTAGCCACCGGCATTAAGGCCACCACGAAGTGCTCTCTCAGACACACACACACACACGCACGCACGCACTCACTCACGGACAGAACAGTGGACTCTATGCGTTATTTCTGCGCTGTTTATGTCATATATATGTGGTTCGAGCTGTTGAGGCGCCACTTTATATACTAAACAGTGCAGTCCACGCACACACTAAGATGGGCGGTAAGAAGGGACAACGTCAAGATGGGAGACACGACTCCCCACCACCTTCCCCTCCACCGGGCGCAGACTCTCATCCTCCACCTCCAGTGACGGACATTGCCACAATTCTGAGGTGGATGGACGACCGGGACGAGAGACGCAGAGAGATGGAACTTCAGAGGGAGGAGACACGAAGAGAGGAGGAAAAGTTGCGTTTTGAGGCACTATTGGCGACCCTGGCGCTAACCTACCCTCCCTCACTCGCAGATAGCGCGCATGAAGGCGCCAATGTCCTCCCTCCTCCACCACACCAGCGTCCTCCAGGTACTCTTGCCTCCAAACAAACAGCTCCCAAGGCATCTGTTCAACCCCCACCCGCCCTCTCACCAGACGTCACGTTTCAGCTTTTTCGTGAGTGGAGGCGGTGTTGGACAGATTACTCCACGATGGTGGACCTTGACAGCATGCCTCCAAACAAACAGCTCATCCAACTGCGGATGTGTTTGTCGCTGGAGACCCAGAGAGTTTTGGAGCACACGTTGCAAGTGCCTCCCGATTCTACCTCTTCAGTGACGGATGTGCTCGACCTTTTACAGGAGCATGTTAAGGGTCGGAATAACGAGGCTTTGCGTCGCCGCGCCTTCACCAGCTGCAAGCAGGCGGAGAACGAATCCTTTGACGACTTTTTTGTACGCTTGAAGAGTTTGTCAGAGGAGATCGACGTCTGCAAGGCACACAGCCGGGAATGTGAGGAAGCCTGGATCAAGCACGGGATCTTGACAGGTGTCAGGCACGAAGAGTTGGTGCAGCGACTCATCCCCCTGGACGCTTCCTCCACACTCCAGGTGGTAGTGACTGAATGTCGGTCATACGAGGCCACCAAGTCCGCCACCTCTGCCTTACGGGCCCCACCTGCTGTGAGAGCTATCTCACAATACAAGAAGGATAAGAAGGCGGCCAACAACGCGAAGGCTGCCACACGTTCTTCCACGCCTCCGCCTAGTGCTTCCTGTGGCAGCTGTGGAAAGCAGCACAGCCCCAAGACATGCCCGGCCGCCGACGCCCTGTGTCGTGGATGTGACCGTAAGGGCCACTGGTCTAACACAGACAGGTGCCCTGCACGAGGCTGCAAGTGTCAGGCCTGCGGTCGCTATGGACACACTACGACAAGTGCTGCCATCAACCCATGCCCAAAAGCCCGAGACGATAGGCACTCCACGAACAACTATAGACCGGTGAGCCTGTCCAGCATAATATGTAAAGTACTTGAGAGTATTATCAGAGATGCAGCGATGGAACATCTACTACGAAACAACCTTGTAAAAGATTGCCAACACGGTTTTATGCCGGGGCGCTCTTGCTTGACACAATTGCTCAAGGTATTGGATATTTGGACCTATATTCTAGAACGGGGTGGTAATATCGACAATATTTACCTAGATTTTGCCAAGGCTTTCGACAGTGTACCCCACGAAAGGCTGAAAATCAAACTGGAAGGGTACGGAATTCGGGGAAATGTCCTAGCGTGGATAGAAGACTTTCTACATGACCGCAAGCAATGTGTGGTGATTAATGGCACGAAATCGTCATCTGTACCTGTAACAAGTGGGGTACCGCAGGGTAGTGTATTGGGCCCGCTGTTGTTTGTTTGTTTCATAAATGATATGCCTGACGTTGTACACTCCTCCATACAAATGTTTGCCGATGACGCCAAGTTATTTCGGGAAATTAAGAACCAAGCGGACTGTGAAGAGCTGCAGAAGGACCTCTGTGGGCTCCAGGAATGGTCGAAGGAATGGCTGCTGAGATTCAATGTCACGAAGTGTAAGAGGATGCACCTGGGGCGTACCAACGGTAAGGAGGCGTACCATATGTCCCAACGGGATGAAGAAAATGTACTAGTTGAGACTGTGTGTGAGAAGGACCTAGGTGTGTATGTTGACAATGAGCTGAAGTTCTCGGGCCATTGTGAGAAGAAGGTAAATCAGGCAAATAAATTATTGGGTCTTATAAGAAGGTCGTTCAGATATCTAGACGGTCCGTCCCTCGTGACGATCTTCAGGAGTGAAGTGCTTCCCCATCTGGAGTACTGTCACCCCATCTGGTCCCCGAGATATGCTAGGGACTGTCAGTTGGTTGAAAATGTTCAAAGGAGGGCCACCAAATTGGTGCCTGCACTTCGGCACCTCAGCTACCCTGAGAGATTGGAGCGCCTGAACTTGCCTAGCTTATACTACAGACGGGCAAGGGGGGACCTAGTTGAGGTTTATAAGCATCTCAGGGGGCACTACTCAGTTGAGTGTCCTTACTTGGAGCTGGCGGACGCTCGCCCCACAAGGGGCCACAGCTCAAGATTGAAGAAGCCGCAAGTCCAGAAAACCGTGAGGGCAAACTTTTTCGGAGTGAGGGTTGTAAACTCTTGGAACAATCTACCAGAGAGTGTTGTGACGGCACCGAGTGTGAGCTCTTTCAAGAGAAGACTTGACCAACACTGGAGCGGGTTCAGGTACATTCAGGAGACGGTGCATGCCCAGTATTTGCCAACAGTGCGTGACAGAGACGTGACCGATCGCCCGGGCGGCTAGCGAGCCGACCTTTTGGTGAAGAATATAAAGGAAAAGAGACGTGACCGATCGCCCAAGCGGCTAACAAGCCGATCAGTGGCGAAGAGGATAAAAGTAAACAAAAACTCTAAATAACTTTAATAACTACTGTATATTTATGTACAGTACTGTAATTTGATCATATTATACAAATTGTCTCCTCATGTATCAACAGTTGTAACATGTGAGTTATATTTAAGATGTTAACAGGCTATGTACTGTATATTGATTGTATTATTCACACTATGTGTCCTGAGATAACAGCATTTGTTACATGTGAATTGTTCTTTAACAGGTTTTGACCGAATTATATGGTACGAGTCAACGTTGAGGGTTTATTTCTCCAGCAACAAACCAATAATGCTCCTATGAGCGTTAACAGTATGCTTAAGTATTTTTAATAATATTACATTGTAAAGTACAGTATCATGATTTTAAAGTAATGCTTATAGTGTAATCACTGCAAGGATGCATGTAGAGTTTAAATGATTACTGCCCTTTGTTTCTGATGGATATAATGGGTTTCATTTATCAATATGAAAAGGGTAAACAGGATGACTACAGTCATCTTTATTGTCATCACAGACGTTTCAACATGAATATGCCATCATCGGTGACCTTAAAAGTAATACGACGTATAAATAACAATTCAAGACAAAATCTTATTGATTCATTTAATGTTTAAAGCTAGATTTTTTTTTTTCGTAATTGCATGGGTACTGAAGACATTGTGGTATTTAATTAGGGCTTCTGAAGTTTGATGTATAGTAGTACAATAATTCTAAAGTTCTAAAATCAATACTAAAACCAAAGTCAACAAATTAAAATATACGGGCTGTAAGACATTATAAGTGTTCGTGTGGTGGTCTCACAGGTGAGTGAGAAGGCAATTGTAGCCTGCAGTCCAGCAGAACAGGTTGCAGGTTACAGTCACATTCAGTTGTGAGACACCACACAGAGACTTGTAAATTAAGTCCTGCAGCCAGTAATCTTTTAATTAATGCCTCTCGTTTTAGTATTACGTAATTTAAGAACTTTGGAATTACTTGTATTGTATTCTACTGTTTTCAGTAGAGTACTCCCACAGATATTATGTTTGGAAAGGTTCTTGATTTTTTGTATTAATTTTCTTCTTAAGTTATAATTTTATATTGTTGCACTTCTTTTAAGGACACTGAAGATGGCATAATGATGGGGAAATGTCTTTTAAAGATAATAATGAAAATTGATGTCACCCTAGTTATCCTCTTCCTACTGATATGACTGTTCGGTGTCTCAGGAACAGCCCTGTTTCTGAGGATTCATGTACATGTACAGTCCTTTGTGGCAGTCTGCCTTAATGACCCTGGTGCAGTCGATAGGCACAAATATTGTAACTAACTAACATGTATTTTACTTTTATTAATATTTACAGGTGCAAGGCATACATGTCACAGTTGGCTCTTCATGGCTGAAATATATGATATGTACATGAAGCAATGGCTGAATGATGTGGCAATTGGCTGCCGACAAACCAAATGTGTTAATGTCAACAAGCTGCCTCTGGATAATGTGACGCACTGTGTGCGTAGGGAGACTGAGCCAAGCATGCAATATGAAGTATAGACCTTATCATTGGAACATGCACATGCCCCAAAGGTGACACCGGTGCAGTCTACAGGCAACCAAATTAGCTGTGCAAAGCACAGTATGACAGTGGTGCCTCAAGTGTTTATGACAGCCATTGAAAATTGGATGTTGTTAGCTTCTCGGGTTGTTTGCAAAGCCAATACCACTGTTGAAAGCTTCTTCAAAGGCTTAAGTGAGCCAGAGGAGACAATGGAAACAGACAAGGGCATGAATGGAAAGCCAGAAGAAGTAATAGAAACAAAGAAGGATACTGACGTAGTTTAAAATTGTAAGACAGAGATGGAAAACATTCTACATATGACACAGATAATGTTGACTTTCAGGAGGTTCCAGTTGATATTGTAGACAGTCTCAGAGCTAAAGTGTATCATCGGGCAAAGAAATGATGCTTTATTAGATAAACTTAAGAGAAAAAGAACCTAAAAGCTTTAGAGAGAAAGTTAAGCAGCCAGAACCCCTAATCATTTGAATTCTTTATTATTTAGTGTAAGTGGATTAACAGGCTTGTAGTAAAGGTAAATTTCCATGCCAGCCTAACTCTATTTCAAGGAAAGACCATTGCCAGAGGTAATAAAGCCTCGAAACTTGGCTCTCAATATTAGCTTGGAGGTAGCAAACTCGAAGTTGCACGACAATGGCCACTGAATTAGGTTAAGCAATATGATAAGCACATATAGTTTTTCAAATAATTTCCCTTATTTCATCATTAGATCAAGTGATTTGATGTATTCTCAATCATTGGTGCAATATATTTTCTAGGAAAACATCATATTACTTTAATTTCATATAAATGTTGCAGTAAATCATATACAGTCTACTCATTGTCTTGTATCTATCAACACATTTTTTCTTATTCTTATAAAATGTAAGATCATGAATCTTGACTGATGGGAAAGGGACTTGTATACTGCCTCCTCTGTATTTTTCTAGGTCTTCTCATAAACCACAAACTATTATACTGAATGCTGAAAATTCCTGTTCATTCATTCATTCATTCCTCTCTCTTATTGTATTTGCCATAACAATTTGTCCCGTAGCTTAGCAGGATCAATATGGGACACAGTCTATAAACTATACGTACTGTACCATGGGAATTATAAACCGTTAAATATCTATCTGCTGCAAAAGAGGTTTTTACATGCATTGGGAGGCTAAAATGTTATTAAAACTGTATGAAGGAAACAATCAACCAATCTCAATATCAAATACCTTCTTCAAGTACATTAGTCAAAACATAATTTAGGATACATGGAAATTTATAGATAGTCCTGCACATTTTCCTTCAACACTTGTGAATGTCAACTTACAAACAAGTTTTTTCAACCCTTTCCCCTTGTATTACCACACACTACAGAACAAGGATCCTTTAAGTATTTTTGTTTATACGAGGTCTGAATGAAAGGTATCCGACCTTTAGCAGGTGAAAAAAACAAGCTTGCTTATTTACTGAGTTCAGACTTTATTCCCCCTTCAAAGTAGGCCCCTTGGGACTCAACACACCTAGTCCAGCGGTCCTACCATTTAAAACTTATTATGCCAGCTTTGTTTTCTTGCTTGACAGTGTGCAGTACAGCTATATCAAGGGTAGATGGGAGTTTTTGGAGGATGGCGGGTACTTAAGCCCGTGAATTTGTTATACATTATTATGGGATTGACTAATTCGATAACCGTTGATTCCCTAACCAATAATAACTTTTCCCCTGGTTACTTTAAACTTGCATGGGCTCGTAACATTTGTCTTGCCTGCAGTGCCCACTGTTTCTGTGTGGATGTCGGTCACACTAGAATAACCCGTTTTAGTACATAATTCTTCTTTGTTTCCATACTCTTACAATCTGTCTCACTTCAAAAAGCTGGTTTTCCGGCATCTTCGTGGTGTAGATTAATACCCCTGTAGTCTTTTTCACTTCTATTGTTAATTTCTTTTTACTCTTATTTTTTTTTGCCTCCCAGGTCCTGTTGTGGGTTGATGACCTGTGCCCAGGTGGGCTATTCCCCGTAAAAAAAAAAAGGTAATTAATCTCACTAATGATCTTTTGAAGTTAATTCCCCAATGTTCAACCACTAATTAATTACTTATTCTTAGTTTTGGATACTCTTTATGAGCCTGCTTGCAAAAAATACAGAAATCCTCTCGGTAAACTCCCAGCCTTGAGTTTATTATTGCTGGCATTAGTGTTTACCTTTTGTATTCAAATCTGATTTCAATACAGTAGTTTCTCATCCAATTCATTTTTTATGTAACCTTAAGCACAGAGGCAAGCTATACCTGTATGTCATCTCCAGATAACACTTGTTCTACTCTCTCTCTCATTATAATGAAGCAAGTAAAACCCAGTACCCTTCCGTCACACTAAATTACAGGGTCGTACAAAGTACAGTAAACACAGTTTTACATGGTAAATGGAAATTTACAATCCAAACCTTCTCCTCAGACTGAAGATTTACACTCACAAAAAGCATATGCACAGTACTGGTTCAGTATATAATGAAGTACTATACTTAAGTTACAATAAAACAAAATTATCTTGAGTACTCACCAATAAAAAAGTAAAGCACAACAAAGCTGTTGGGGAGGGAGAGGGTAGAGCACTAGTTGGGGAGTCTGGTTATGTGATTTCACCAATTTCTCACCATCATGCATTTGTTGTTAGGAGCAGCTTGCTGAGGTGTAATGGCAGGACATTTGATGGTGCCATTACATAAATGTATCAAGGAGAATGTACACTGCGTAAAACACCCAGTGAGTAAACAAGAGGTAGCAGTATTAGTTGGCTCCTTACAACACACTCTCGGTCATTGAAGTATAGTACAGTACTGTAAATCTAATTTGAATTCCAACATAAAAACAATGTTTAATTTTCTTTTTACAGACAACCCTCAGAGGAATAATAACGACAGGATGTTTGAGTGAAGGCATTACAAGAATAGAATGAGTAGACTGTTCAAATAAAGAAGAAAAAAATCACTTTTTGGTGTTAAAAAATTACAGAGCAGATCTGAATCTGTGCACCATGAGAAAGGTGTATTTTCAAAATTATTATTATTATTTTTATTTTTATGTGGACAGAGAAATCCTGACAAAAGTCCTTGGGGTATCACTCATCTGACTACTAGCAGTGCTCAGAAAATGAGACTTTTCCCAAAAAGATGGAGAAACACCACAAGAAGAGAAGTCAAGAGAAAGTGAGTGAATGTGGGAATGATGAGACCATGAAAGTGAGTTAAATGAAGGTAAGGGCAATTGAACATTAATAAGAATTTGAAATTGACAGCACATAAAACAAAAAGTGAGTATTCATAATTATGAACACATGCACACTGAAAGTGAGCAAATAAAGGAGGGAGGAACAAGAATATAACATCTACTTACAGTATTCCATAAAAAGCAAATTATTGAATATTAGAGCCTGTAATATACACCGGTAAATTGATGTAAACAAGCTGCCTGAATCCCAACCGTGGTGCTTCCAGGCACCCAGATGTGAATTTGTTTAGATTAAATTAATGAATTGTTAGATATGAGAGCTAAGCTGGGCTCCACTAGTTGTTCAGAATAAGTTACAAGTCAAATGAGTTCCTGTCCTAACACACCCCAATTTAACCTAACCATCTGGAAACAGCTAATCGGAATTCTGCCCCATTTGACCTGTAACCATACACAGCACTGATGGAACATGAAAGACCTCAATGTGTGATGTTGTCTGGTTAACTTTAATTCTATTTCCACAGTGGAGAAGAACTTACCAAAGGGAACTTGTGTCATAACAAAAACAACAGGACCCTTTCCACAAAATTTTAATAAATGTCACTTCAAATAATCTTTACATTCAGTATCATCCAGTCTACCTCACCACAGCCAAGTCATAAAGTTTTGGTACGAACTCGGCATAATCCTCATACATTCAACACTATGGAATCAGATTTAAAACACAACTCTCTTTTCTTATGTAAGTCCTAAAGGTAGAGTCTGGCCACGATGTTCTTTGTAAATGTACAATGAGTTAAAAACTTAACAAATTAATCATTCATTTACAAATTATCAAACTTTACTTGGACCTACTACCCACCCATCAGCACCACAGCACTGTGCATACCAGTGATGTATAAAATAATGGCTTCTTCAAAAATCACAGCACTGACATGTACAGTCACCTAATTTCACTTTTTTGGTTAGTAAAAAAAAAAAAAAGAAAGAAAAAATAATCAAATAATAATATAAAAAGTCACTCACTGCAGGGCAGGAGTAAGATGTGGTGCAATAAGCAATTTCAGGCTTTGTGAGACCCAAATTTCTAAATCTCCTAGATATTAAAACGGCCTACGGGGAGACTAAACCACAAAGCTCAAAATAACAAGTCACTCCATACAGGTCATGAGGGAGAAGCGCAATGGTACCATTAACCTCAAATGGCTTGCGGAAGACCAGAGTGTGTGTGAACAGGGACAGAGGAGATACCTTGCTTTTTTTATGATTAAACTCTTGCAAGAACAACCAAGTTACCCCTATTACATAACATGGGCAAAGGAAGCAAGTCTTTGTGAAAGAATCAACCCAAACCACAGATAGGCACCTTTCCAACATCCCAGAGCTACAGCACCTACTTTTAGACAGGCATTTATGTTAATCTCTCTACTCTCAAACATTAGATTCCCTTTCAGCTATTAGGCTCCCAACTTTCAGAAATTGGACTCCCACCTTTCAGACATTTGGCTTCCATCTTTCAGACACTGAGCTGCTTACTTTCTGATATTTAGCTCCCTATATTCAAATACTGTATTGAGATCCCTACTTTCACACACACTGGGCTCCTTACTTTCAGACATGACACTCCCATCACTCTTGACTGTAGGCTCTCAACTTTCAGACACCAGGCTTTAAATTTTCAGACACTGGCTCTCAACCTTCACACACCAATCTCCCAACTTTCAGGCCCTGGGCACCAAACTTTCAGACAATAGACTCCAAACCTTCAGATATTAGACTCCCACACTTGTGCCATGATGCTTTCACTGTGGTTCTCCTGAATGGACAATATCACCCATGGAATAACAGATGACTGTAGAGATCTATGGCTCCTGATCAACAACACATGACAGGTGAACTTGATTTTACAGTTCTACTTGTAAGTTTAACCTCGCTTAGTTGAGTGACAATGTTAAGTATCCTCTTCTGTGCACCTGTCAAATGCAACAAAATGTTGGTTCCCAAATACACATTTTATATATATATATATATATATATATATATATATATATATATATATATATATATATATATATATATATATATATATATATATATATATATATATATATATATATATATATATATATATATATATATATATATATATATATATATATATATATATATATATATATATATATATATATATATATATATATATATATATATATATATCTCCAAGATTTATAAACTTATTCCATAAATAAAAAAATTCAAGTTTTCATTCCTACTATTTCTTATCCAATACAGTAAGTAAAAAATGAAGCAAAAGAAAAGGAAAACAGATGCCTAGAATAGGAGGAAATATTTTATTTTATGTTAAAAGGCTCGACTCATCTCACAGTATAGGGGGATTGTCTTTACAAATGATACATTTGTCTTGCAACACCTGTATGAAACTTCATTATTGAAAGTATGAATATGTATCTTGCATAAATTTTGTATATGCAAGTACGCATGTATGCATGTATAAAACAGGGATTACTATAAGGGTCTTCAAGCACGTGGGCCCGCCCCGCCATGCTTGAATTTCAGGAGCCATGGTAAAATTCCTACCTACCTTTCAAAATTACACTAATCAAGTTTCCTTATCATTGTATTTTTAAATTTAATTGGTGACCTACAATAATAACTGTACTTGTACTGTAATGACAAAGATAATTACCAAGCATCATCTGTCATGACTGACAATCTTGTTTACATAATACAGGCATTATAGTACATTGTCATGATACCATGCAAGATGTCACTCTCCTTGAATTTTTCTGTGATGATCCCTGTGATATATAAGTACACACAAACACACGCATACACAAACATTTTAACAATCAAGATAGAGGAAGCTTTGATTCTCAAGTCCTGCAGAATGAGTGTTGGGCGTACTAAGTACTCGTTACAAAATACACCGCACAGATCACCAGATTGAGCCACGCCCTTCTAGTAATACGAAGAACACGGAGTGTCCACGGGCCAGCAAACCAAAATACTGACAAGTAGGAATAATTGATTTATTATAAAAAAGAATCAAGACACCCTTACGACAAACTTCACAACAGCCTGGTTACACTGGTTCCTGGATAGCTGATATTATGATCCCTAAGACGCTGTGGCCGGAGGGGACCGACCACTGCCGGCATCTGAAGCGTACTAGGACTTGCACAACCTAATATGGTATATTAAGTGCAGGAGCTGGTTATGGTGATTCAATATGCAAGTTTCACTGGGTTCTTGGGTATATTCTGCATGTGAGAAAAAGCCTGCTGCAAGGAGGTACATAGAATAGGTACTCATTGGCCCATCATTTGACTTCATGCCTTTGGCAGCCAGTTTATCAAAATAAAAGTACAATAGTGTGTATCAGTTCTTTCTGCATCAGTACTTATTTAGGAAATAAAATAGATTTTCTGAGAGCCCAAATCTATCTTACAATAATTCATTATTTCATATTCCTGAAAAAAGCTGGTAGGGAGTAAATATTTCCACAAAGGATGCACCTCACACCCATCAATATTTCATGCTTCAGATTTAAAACCATGAGGCCCATTCCAATTCTGCAGTCAAATTGGTTGCTAAGAAAATCAGAGCTACTCCCACTCACCACCTATTGTCTTAGACATCTTCAACAAGAGCTGTCCAGAATCAATATGACCCATTCTTCTAACCGAGTATATTTGGTATCCATGGCAGCTCATGACATCTTCAACCATCAGAATCAAAATATATGGCTAGTACAGTACTGGATAAGTAGACAAGTACTTCATGCTTACTTTAAAAATATTGATAGGCAATATATATATTTATTTTCTTAAAAAGTCCACAGATCTATGAAAATTATATACTCACCCCAACATGTCTGTCCGCAAGATAATATATATACCTGTATTTATATATAAAAAAATCTCTCTTCTCTTGCTAGAGGATTTGTTCAACAATTTTTACTCCGTATCACATTGTACCTGTAACACTCTTTAGTAATAATATCAACAAAAATTAGTTATACTGAAATTAATAAAAACAGGATCTACAACTCCTCCTTGGAGAGAATTTATCTTCCAGCCTAGTTGGCCCTTTCATTTAAGAGCAAGATGATATTCTCTATAAAAAAAGAAAAAAAGTTCAAGAGTTCTGTATCCTTTGTGTCTTGCCTTAGTGCTCACCTACACTTCCCTAACTAGTCTACACATCCTCCGCCTCAGCTATTATCGCTCAAGGCATCGAAGCGGTTGGCCGTACTAAGTTTAGGTGCTGCATAGTCTTCCTGCATGGAGCGGGTTGATCCGTGCCTCACGCTCTCAAATCCTTCATTGCTGTGAAGTAAGAGAACATAAACTCATTAATATATTTTTCTGGCTAGATACTGTATAGTTGATGGCCAAAAAATCTTTGTTACAGTTTAATCTTTTGACAAACACCAGAGATAATTTGTCTATCTTGTTGTGGTAATGACCGAGGTGGAAGTAACAAGTGCTGTAAGAGTATACCCGGGAAAAAAGAGCAGTGCACTTTGGTACTGGATCTTCAACTACGTGACAACTAATCCAACACTGATGACAAAACAGAGGTCTCATACACATTCAATGAAAATCATGAAATGCATAGTATGAAAAAAAAAAAAAAAAAACTAGTGTAATTCTGGAATGAAAAGTGAAGGTTGATCCCATAGGCATGACTGCCCGTTAGGGACAGTGTGGGTACAACACACTGTATACTAAAGCCTTCCGTGCCCAAGGAAGCAGCATGGCCGGTATTGCACTCAATTGCATTCACTTTGCCAAGTTGTAAACTTAGTTACCCATTTACAGCTGGGTGAACTGGGAGTGCTTGGGGATCGAACCATCAACCCATGGGACAAGAGGCAAGCACTGTATCCATTCACCTGCCACACTCCTAACTCTGGAGTAACTATTTAGAATATGATTGTCATTGCTACACTCAGTGATTGAAATTCAATTGTGTACAGTTCTCTGTTGTTTTGGGGAATGATGTTAAGTTTTACTAGTGTATCTTCTGTGCAAGATGTTACATTTATTCTTACAGTTTGAGTATTAAATATGTGTATCCATCAACCAATGGGCCGTAGTCACAGTATGGTGAACCCGACCACCAGGCACCACATGCTTGTGTAGGGTGAGGTCATTCAAGAACGTGCTTCGGGCACTCTGGTGGGTCGGATCCCGATGAACTGGACACGGCTACCAACATTTCCAAATTGGCTGGATGGCCAACTGTTACCACTACTCAAGCATCACGTACCCCAATAATATTTTCCTAAGGGGACACCAAAAAATCACATCGTATGACCAAATGAACATGAAAGTGTTAAGAGGACATCTATGGGAAACAAAAATTATTATTGTCTGGTGCTTGTGAGGTTTTTTGAAGGTTATATTTCACCATGTGTTGGCCACAGTGGGATGGCAGAATAGGATAAATTAACTTACAGCAGAGGTGAGTGCGTGGTGTGCATTTAAACTGAAATAGGCCTAACCAGATTCTTCCACACTTACGATCACCTCCCACATAGTATACACACCCCTGCTCTTCATACTACTTATTTTATATACAGTGATCCCTCGGTAACGAACGCCTCGGTTAACGAAATTTCGGTTAAACAAATTACCTTCCATAGGAATATTCAATTAACGAACAAAAATTCGGTTAACAAAATTCTTACGAAAACATGTCAACATGTTTTCGCTTGCTCACCAGCTGGACTATTAGTCCGCCAATACAGTAATCAGTTCTAGGGCTCAAATTCACTCCCATTTGAGTAAATATCAAGAAGGTTGTACTATTAAATATTTTTCAAAGTTTTATATTAAAATTATGAGTAATTTTAACACTTATTTAACATAATTGCAGTACAGGAAACTAGTTTTTGGTGCGTCAATCAGCCACTTCACTCACCCACCAAGGCGTCAGTTTGTATCTCTGGTAAGTGAAGGTAACATCTTGCTTGTGCCTCTCTTGAACATAAAACTATTTTTACGTTTTTACAGTACAATTATTGGTCATTCTGAAATTTATTTTACATATTGACAATATATAGTGCAGTGCAGTGTTGATTTAAGGAAAATAATCTTGAATTACACCTAGTGACCTTAAAATTTTATGGGTGAAATGACGGCATCAAGCACGGGGTGATTTCTCTTCCACCCCCATTTCTAATTCCCATCATCATCAACCAGGAGCCTTCTACATACACACCTCAAAGTAAGAGGACTTTAATGCATTTTTTTTACTTTGTATGTAATTTTTGGTGAGCTGGAACCAATTACCCAAAATCCCATTGAAACAATGGTTTCGGTTAACGAACGACCCTCTGTAACAAATTGAGTTCGTTAACCGAGGGACCACTGTAGTAGTTCTATATTATATTTTCTTTGTTTCTAAGTCTCGTTAGAGTATTGAAATGATTTTTCCACAACTTTTATAGTTTCATTGTATGTAACAATGGCAACATGTATTACCATCTCTTGCAAGCCACAGTTGACTGGCATGTCAGCCAGCAGACTTCTGGTGCACATCTCAGAAAAATGGACTTCTTTAACAATTATTTTATTATATAAAAATGATGTGGCTTAGGAATAAACAAGCTGTAATATCATACTATTAAATATGAAAAATGAAGAGCACAGGTTATATGTGAACGGATGTGTGTAGGTGGTGAGCTATAAATACGTCTGCAACTCACCAGCCTAGCTGCTCCATTTATTGTTGCCTTTAATGAAACTATAAAAGTTGTCAAAAAATCATTACAGTACAATATGTACTCTAATGTGACTTAGAAGTGAAGAAAAAACAAAACGAAGAAAAAATATAAAACAAGGAAACGAAGACGAGCATGGGTGTGTAGGGAGGTGGTTCTAGACAAAGCCTTGGCTATAAACTACATGGCCAACTAGCCAGCTCAGCCACCTCGTATATTATGAAAGTATAAAAGTTGGTAATAATCATTACATTACTATAATGTGGCTTAGAAATATAGAAAATATAATATAAAACTATAAAATATGAAAAATAAAAAGCATTAGTGGGAAGTGAATGTGTTATGAGGCGGTGGATTACTGGGCTTTAAATGAGTGATGTGACGTCATGGCATACACACCCACCACACGCCTGAGTCGGCCGAGCTGGGTAATTGCGTGAACCGTGTCGCGAGCTGGATGCGTGGGAGGTACAGTACGTGCGTGGAAGAACTTATTCATTGTACATAAAATAACATATACTGTACTAGTAAATGTGAGGAATAAATACAAAATAATAATAGAACAAACTCTACATTGCCATTTAGCAGATGACGGTGAGAGCATAGCAGTGGGTGAGGAAACACCAGTTGTAGCTCTCACCCCCAGTGCTTGCTTCTACACACATGCCGGTAGTGATTAATCTCTTTTATGTTATTTACCTTATGACAATTTTTATATTTTGGGGGCACATACTGTCCTGTGTGTAGTGTGCATTTAAACTGAAATAGGCCTAACCAACCGACTGAGTTGCCAGATGCGCTATTGACAGGTATATATAACCACGAACGGTAAGTCCTCGTTCAACGTTGCCTCCGACAACGATGTTTCGTTATAACGTCGCTACTCTTTAGATACCTAGGAATCGGACAACGTCCCGCCGATTCGGCATAACGTCGTCACGGGCTACTTTGTACGGAGCATCACCTTCTCTCACCCAGTCAGAGAGGGAGGAGAAGCCCCCTCCGGGTCTCAGTGACTCACCACCCTCCTCCTCTCCACTACCCACCACACACTTGCTCCACCTCTGCCCATCAGCCACCCTCCTCCCCTCCACTACCCACCACACACTCGCTCCACCTCTGCCCATCAGTGAGTACAATACAAAATGATTTAGTTAAGTTATCTTTCTGGAAGTCTAATATATACTATTTTCTAAAAAAATTACATTGTATTTGTGTACTGTTTATGTAATGTATTTTATGGGGCAAAGGGAGGCTGGGGAATGTAACTCCCGTATTTTATCTATTTCTTATAGGGAAAATTGATTCCGTTAACGTTGTTTCCGTCATCAACGCGGTTTTCAGGAACGGAACCACGACGTTAAGCGATGACTCACTGTACTTTATGAGTGATTTAAGGGATTTTCAAGGATAATTTTGACAACTAGTTAAACTTTGAATGCTGGTGGAATAGCACTTTGCACAAAATACGTGAAAATAACTAGTGACTGCAGGTGGGTATCCTCTCACTAGGCCTACTGACGCGTAACTCTGAGGCTGACCGGGAAGAGCCTCCTGCATGTGTTATGCCATTCCAAGAGTGCATCATATCTCGGAATACTGAGCTATGCAAAAAAAAATATTAATGTAAATTTTTTTTTAATAATTTAGTTGAATATTTTACTTTCATCTGAGTTATATAGAATTACGAGTTATGAAGGGTTTACTGTACACCTTTATCAGCCTATCCAACAATTTTCTCTATTTCAATTTTTTTTCATGCTATTCAAACACCTTACAGTATACGGTAAAGTACAGTACTCACTTTGACTTTCTCTTGCCCCAGGCACCCATTGGGTTAGCAGCCTGAGCATCAGAGAGCGAAGGGAAGGCCATCTCATTATTAATGTCAGGAGCTGTTCGATTCCGCCTTGGTGCTGTGGAGGAAATTAAGTAAATTAAACTTGTACCTTGAGGTAACTTGCTAGGTGAACAAAATCACTAACTAACTTCAGTAAAGGTGTTCCCATGGTCACTATGTAATGGAAAATTGAGGACAAAAACAAACACAATCCTAATCCCTTAGTAAGTTATTATTTTGTTTAATACCAAATAGTAGATACAGTATAAGCTGTATTTGTACACCTCAATATCAAGACATTTGGATAAATCTTTGTACTGTTTGATAATAATGACACTGGTGATTGTCAGATACACATGTGTACAATCTTCCACCTCAATCTTCCTCATACTCCTCTTTGCTCCTCCTCACACTCCTTACTCTTCTTTTCACTCTTCCCATTTCTTACTCTTCTTCCACTTTATAATATATACAATTAATTTAACAAACTAAGAACCAAATGAAATGGTTGCAATCAAATGGATCACACCATTAACACTGGACACAATTCCTTATGGTTAGGTTGAGACAGGGCCAGTAAACCAGGGGCCCCATTAACCAGTTACCACCTGGAACAACTTTTAATTACACACATTATTACATTAATTAGGTAAATACAGCTTTAAAATGGCACAACTAACTGATGGTTAGTCTTAATTTATGCTTTTAGTTATGGGGGTCTCTGATCTGGGAGTGAGTGGACAGTGTTTGGGGGGGGGGGGCTATGGTAGATTTGTGCCAACTAAGGCTCCTACTCTGGCCTGTATCCCTAATTTAGTATTAGATTTCTATCAAAATGCATCCCCAGCTGAGGCTCTTGACCTTTCTATAATGCCTAAAAAGTGATACAAGACTGGGCCATGATGTCCCTTGGAAAGAGGAGAAAAAAAGAAAGATTACTAAATATTGTAAGTACATTTTCAAAACACTGGGTCCATAATTGAGGATATGCTTTTGGTAATGAGAGTCCCTAATTAAAGGGAACCAGAGCTGCACAGCCCCGATAAACTATGTTCAGTAGTACAAGGCCACAACTTACTAGATTTTGGGAGAGGAGAAGCGGACATATTACGCATGTGAGGGGGGACATATGATGAGTTGGGATTCTGCACGTGCCTGGTGACTTTCTCTTCTGGTTCAACTGGTGCAACATGCTTGAAGAGAGAGAAAAAAAAATTAGAGTAGTGTTTATAAAGCACATTTAAATGCACTCACTGGTTACAAAATGTAGGAATGCAAAAACTATGGAAAATTACAGAAAATACAGAAATTTATCAAACTGTTAAAAAATACTACAATATGTAACAACATAAATAAAAAGATGCATTATATATAAAGAAGCCTACAAATAAAGGTATAACATTAGTATGCAGGGTTGATAAAAAAAAAAAGTTTCATAAATGTGAGGGTATATTCTGGAGACACACTGTATGTTAGTATATACGTCTTCATGAACAAAGGTTGAATACCCCATAGTTTCAAGGTTATAACACATACTGTATATAATAGATCTGGGAGATGTGCAAATTAACAATGGACAGAAACATAAAATATCAAGGGACCATTTACTACTGCAGAAACATGTATGACTCAAAATACAGTATCAGTTAACTGTACTGTACCATTATTATTTTGTTAAGTGTTTCTTTTATGGGAAATAGCCCACCCAGGCACAGATCATCGACCCACAAAAGGGCCTGTGTGGATGAAAAAATAAGAATAAAATTAATAAAAATTAGAGAAATAGAGAAAGGAAATGAGTACTGTATGTTAATCTATACCACAAAGATGCGGGAAAAACAACTTTTTTAAACGAGACAGATTGCAAAAGGATGGAAACACAGAAGGCAAAGCATTCCACAGCTTGGCTGTGTGTGAGGGGGGAACTACTATAATGGGTTATTCTAGTGAACCCAACATCCACACAGAAACGGTGGGCGTCACAGGCAAAGATGAGTGTTACAAGCCCACTGCCTTGGCGGTGGTACAAAGAATGCCAAATCCACCGAACATTGTCTGTTAAAGCACCTGTAAAAGAGTGAGTGAAGTAACACTAGTGAAGAGAAAGAGAAGAGTTAAAGACAAAATGCCTTCGATTCCACCCTAACAAACAGTTGGACAGAAGAGGAGCCACCCCAGATACGAGAGCAGTACTCCAAGTTAGGACGAATGAATCTCTTATAATCCTGAAGCAACTACTCAAGAGTTAAGGAGCTACAGCAGCTATGTTGTGAATGTGTGGCTTCCATTACATGTTTATTTATTGTTTTAATTGTTCACTTTGTTAAATGGAATTATTCTTGTAATATACCACATGCAGAGTATATTCATTCTGAAGTTGTTTGGATTCTTAAACTAGGGGGATACCGAGATCCCATGGTGGACCCAATCCTGACCTTCACCATACTGGACGCAAGGTGATTTTGAGGGTAAAATTTTGAGAAAAAAGCGTGTCTTATATGCCGCAAAATACGGCATGTACACTGCACTCCAAAGTCACCACACCAGTCTACCTTTTTTGTTTAAAGGACCCAGGATATAAAGTTGACTCGCATTTCCCTCCATTTTCTTGTGGCTTGTGCTGATTTCTCGAGCATTACAGTGATTTTTTATTTATAACAGTGTTGTGAGTTTTGAACCATGCCTCGTGTTGCTGACGAGGGTGGAGGGGTGAGAAAATGTAAAAAATGCAAGGAGATTGAACCATGTGGTGATAGTGTGCTGCCTCCCGATGCCTCTCCGTAGCGAAATATTAAATTTTTCACAACATTTCTTCTTTAACTAATTTTCCTTAAATAGACTATGTACGTTTTATAATGGAATAAGGTTCATACTGCATTCACATGAAATAACGAAGGTATAAAATAATGTATGGGTATAAACATTTTCATTAAACCTAAACACAAATTTTATGTTTTACTTGCGCTTACATAAAGAAATATTTATTTTATCGTGATTACTCATATAAAAGTGTTTGTAGATAATTTATTTACAATGCTAATGCAGCAAACCCCACCTTTTTATATCAAATAGCAAGCTTGTTAAGACTCATTACATACAATTATCTCTTGTGTGGTGCAGTCAAGTGCAGTCAGGTAACAGGCCAGACCCCGAGCGTCTCACAGGAGAGCTCCCACTCAAACCCAAGAATGTTAACAATCAAATAAGGTACATTTTGAAATCTAAAGAGGTAAAATTATTGCACACAGCAGAGGCAGCCAAAGATTTGTATACAGTACCACAATTTAAGGGCAAGATCACTTAAATGACTGTACCGTATATTAATGTTCCCTTAAATAAATGTTTTGTGTATTAACCTAACAACAACCATTCTCCCTTACAGTATCACCCACCACTGGAACTTGCTGAGTCTGAGATGGCTCGGTCTTCCACACTCCGTCCCTTCGGTCTCCATGGTCCCCTTTCTCTCCATCATCATCTGCCGAGCCACCCCCTCCTTCTTCTTCATCTTCTATTTGCAACTTTGTAATCTTCAAGTCAGTCATGTCTTTGTCTGCTTCATCCTTAAAGTCATTCCATTCCTCCTCTTCCTGAAAAGAAAAATATCTTCCATGAAAATGCATCAATACAATATTCAACAATTTCTAACAAATATGAAACAATTATTGAACACAAACTTACTCTGCAAGTTGAAATTCAATAAAAAAAAGAAAGCTGTGTTGTAAAGCATACTGATCATGCCACCAATGATTGTGATGGAAGGCTAAAAGACAAGGGTAAATTATATACATACAGAATTCCATCTAACATCTTGAAGACTAATACAATGACCCAAGTACCGTATATAATGTACTGTATATAAGGAAGCATACAAATTTCTACTTTCGTTGCTGGACACCTGAATAATTCTGCAAACAAACTTAAATTTGAGAGAAATAGCAATGAGGGATGGACCTGTACAAATCCTCATGCTTCCTGCATACATAGTTGAGGAAAATAAAAGAGGTGAACATTTTAATACTGTACTGTATATTGTACAAGGTATCCACATTGAAATGAACCTACCCTGGTACAATGTCAATTCTGTACAACACTTGGCAAGGAACCACCGACCAGAGGCGACCTATACGCACGGATGCAGCAATTTGAGGAGACTGGCAGTACTCTAAAACAGCATGGTGGAGGAAAGCTGGCTAGGTAAATATGGACCCATTTCCTGGCCACCGATATCACCTGACTTTATCCCACTCTATTTTTTTCTTTGGGTTATGTGAAGTCCAAGGTGTACTCCACAGTGTGCAAGACATTGTTCAGCTGAAAGAGCCTGTAGCTCCCGTTGTAACTTGGTCTGTGCTACGAATGATACCTTAATGATATGTACCCATACACCACATGAAACCCAAGCATACTGACCATCAGCTTGGTGAATGTTCCTCTGTTCATAATATTAAAAAAAAAAAAAAAAAAATAAAGCTTTTTTTCCATTTCAATGTAGCTACCCAAGAGCTAATACCAGTACTGTTTTAGACTAAATAATATATGTTACAAAATTAATCATACCCCTATCAATCAAGAAAAAAACGAACAAAAAAACACTAAACTTAAAAAAATTAAAAGCAGTGGGTACTATATTTGCATCCACGATGAAACAGCACATTATTTGTATCCAAAACCTAACCTAACCCACTGTTAAGAGTAGAAAAAGCAGGCAGCTGATACAGTACAGTCAACCCTCGCTTTATGCGCTTACACGGTACCCTGCCGAAACCGGAATGCTCAATTTCCGCGGTGCGTGTACCCCTTTACGCAGAGAGCGGCTGGCGAGCCGCGCCATTTTTGGATCCAAACCTCCCGCCCTCTCCCGCCATCCATCATGTTGTGTAAGCGGCGCGAGTAGGTTGCACAGTGTGTGTGTCTTTGTTGCGTTATCAGTGACGTCATATGACATATCGGACTGTAATTGGGCCATGCATCCTTACCTCCCTCCACTGCTAGCTGTGATTGGTTTAAAGTAATGTGACGTGTCCACCCGCGGGAAGGAGGGAGGGAGGAAAGACGACGCTTGACCTAGCCGCGGCAGTTTCATCCCTCCAGGCCACACCGTGTATACGCGAATCCATTGTTCTGTAAAATGGCTTCTGCCGGACCACCGCCCCCAGAGAGAAACCTTTCCTTACCTGGACCCAGCCGCCCTAAGCCAAAGAAGACACGACGTTCCATAAGCTACGAAACTAAGTATAAGATCATACAAGAGTTGGAGAAGGGAACAAGACAGGTTGATCTCGCGCGCCAGCATGGTGTTAACGAGTCTACGATCAGGACAATTAAGAAGGATGCAGCCAAGATAAAGGAGCACACGAACATCACAAAGTCTACAGGTGCTTCTATGATCAAGTATTGCCACAACCAGGTGCTTCTCAAGACAGAAAAATTACTTGTGAGCTACTTGGTGCGTCAGGCGCGACGGAACATGGCGGTGGACACGCGCTCAGTTAAGGAGTACGCACCTGAACTGTATGCTGCAGTGTCACGAAAGATGGGAATTACAGAGCCCAAACCCTTTAAGGCTTCCTCTGGGTGGTTACAGAGGTTTAAGAAGAGAAACAAGATCACCAATATCAACATTGGTGGTGAAGAAGCTAGTGCTGACCGTGTTGCAGCTAGGGAATTTCCTCCGTTTTTGCGTGAGATTATGGAGGAAGGGCAGTACACCGACGACCAGGTGTTTAACATGGACGAATCTGGTCTTTTTTAGAAAAAACTACCTTCCAAGACCTTCGTTGTGAAGAATGCCAGCAAGTGTCGGGGCCGGAAGTTGCAGAAGGAGCGCATCACCGTCCTGTTTACCACCAATGCCTCCGGTACCTGTAAGCTCAAGTTATCGGTGATCCACACAGCACGCAAGCCGCACACCTACAAGAGCATGGACATGTCCAAGCTAAATGTCCACTGGCTGACCACACGTAAGGAATGGATGTTCTCTACACTGTCCCTCTCCTGGTTTGATGACTGTTTCGTTCCCAATGTGAAGAAATTCTGTGAGCAACAGAATGTGCCATTCAAGATTTTGTTGCTGCTGGACAACGCACCAGGACACTCGCCCCTACTGTTAGATCGTCACCCCAACGTAAAAGTGGTCTTCCTTCCTCCCAACACTACGTCTATATTACAGCCCATGGACCAGGAGTTAATCTGTAATGTAAAAGCTGCATTCTCTACTAAAAAATTCAAGCTCCTGAACGACTACACCAACACCAAGGAAGAGTTGCGTAACCTGAGTGACACCAACACCGATAGCAAGAGCGAAGACGACGAGGATCAACAGTTGGCAGAGCAAGAAGTACTTGTGAAACAGTTTTGGAGAAAATTCAACGTCAAGAAAGCTGTGGACTTCTTGGTGGAGGCATGGGATCAGCTGTCTGTAGCAACTGTTCGTCACGCATGGAGACGTGTTGCAAGGCATTCCGGCCGTTAGGCAGAGTAAATCTGTGACTGGTGAGGTTCAGACTGTTGCAGTAGCAGTGGACCTTGCCAGAGAAGCTGCGCAGAGTGTTACAGCTGCAGGCTTCTCCGAGACCACCAACGACGACATCCTGGAGGTGATAAGGGATCCTGATGTGACTACCGACGACATGGTAGATGATGATGACGTCAGTGAAGAGGCAGGTGGTGCGTCATCCCAAGAAGAACGCCGCTTATCCCATAGTAATGTTAGGGGTGCCATCGAGTGTATCGAGAAAGCCAAGCTCCTCCATTCCGACGACCCTGATGCAAACAGGTATGAAATCTTCACTACCCAGCTGTTGAAGACTATGGAGCCCTACATCAAGGTTTATCACGACAACATAAACACCAGCCGTCAGCAAAGCATAACAGAGTTCTTCGCCTGCAACCCACCACAGCCAGCCCAAGCCAGTGATAGTGACAGAGGTAGAGACAGTGATGATGACTTTGAGGGATTTGTCAGGGAGGCACTAGTAAGTGTGGATGACACCGATGAAGACTCACCTGAGGGCCAGTAGCCTGCCCTCTGCCTCGGAACCAGCCTCCATTCCCCTACGCCGACCCATCTCTTCTACTAACGTAAGTGTTAACCCCAGCCTTGTTTTTTTCTAACCTAACCTTCAGTTTATTCTTCTTTTATTGACTGTTCCTTTCTATATTATGTGTGGGTGAATACCATCATAAAGTTAGGAGGTTTATTTTTAGTAAAACGTACGTATTGTGTCGGGAAAAAGTGGAGTTTGGGGGTCGGCCCGGTCTCTATTTCAATTAATCCCATATGTTATGTTGTTCACTTTACGCGTTTCTCACTTTACGCGGGCCGCCGTGGGTTGAATTAACCGCGTAAAGTGAGGGTTCACTGTAATTATTTATACTGTATACCCAAATATAAACTACCTGTACCATATTACTCAGTTAAACTATCCAGAAATCAGTGTCAAATAACACAAATAGTATACGTTCACAGTTGGCTGCAAATATCATGTACGATACAGTATCTACACTCATGGGTGCAAATAACCACTCCACAAAAACTGAAGGAAAGACGGATGGATGGATGGATGGAGGGGTCGTGTGCAAGATCCATTTGTTTCAATGGGAGGACCCAAAAAATCCTTAATAGGTAGTTTTTGAGTGACATTATCCATGTTTCCAGAACTAGACCATACACTAGTAATACTGTCAGCCATTCAGGTTATGAAGCCTGCAGGTGGTGAGCTAATTGTTCATGCTGGGTGTCTCAACAGAGAGAATGTGACATCTTCCCAAACAATCAAAACTCTGAGGGCAGTCACTCAACATACTACAAAATACCTTCACATCAATGGACATGTTTAAGGTTTTTTCTTTCAACAGCGAATCTATTTTTACTTCTACAGACACCCTCACCAGCATGGGATTTTTCATTGTACCCAACTGATCTTCTGCCCCCAAAGGGCTGTAATAAGTAACAAAAACGGAGAAAATTCACCTTTGTTTAGGTTATATGAAAGATATGTGCAATAAATAATAAACTGTATACATAAAATGATGGGTTTATATTCCTCACAGTACAGTATAATATAATTATTTGATTAATTTTCTTTAAAACAATTAATATACGACAATTATTACAGCACTGAGAATAATTTCCAATATCTGGAAAATATAAATAAAATTCCAAAACCATCTCCATTCCGTGTACATTATTCGAAGTATTTCCGAGTGATTGCATCATGCGCCGAGCGTGTGGGTGGGCTAATTGCATGGAGAACTTAGGTTGTAGGATCAGAGTGCTTGAGTTGTGATTGGCTACAGCTGTCATGTGACTACATGGGACACCTATGATTAGCTGATTTATCTTGCAGTCTATCTCCAAAAACTTAAGTATCAGGGCACACACTTTGCCTTCTGCCATTGTCAAGTTTCATTGCTCACTCGCTGCTGTTTTCACATATGATCTGTGTTGTGCAGTACTGTACCAGGATGCACCCAGCCAAGAATACCATTAAAGCAGTGTTAAGATGTGAAAAGTAATTACTGTACAATTATGTATACAATAAGTGTAAAAGTACCATAAGTACAGTACATAGAGTGAACAGTGTATGCCTACTGTAGCTAGTGTGTAGAGGGTGTATGTACAATATACAGCATGTGTACAATCCCTCTTTCATGGAGGGAAAGGAGAGTGACAGTTAAACACCAGCTACAGTAGATGGTAGAGGGCAAAGGTAGTCCACCCTGTATCATCATAATACCATTTGGCCTGCCTGTACCACAGGCTCAAGATGACAGTATCTGCTGGCGAGTACAGTATTGTATACGTGGTGTATAGAGTAGTCTATTTTGTTGATTTAATATACTGTACCTGTACAATAGTGTTTGCATACATAAATACACTTCTGTGGCTGTATAACTGCAGTTATGCCTCCCTAGCAATAGTGTCACAGTTTAAACTTGGAAACATTCAATGCCCAGAAAAATTCCATAAAAGTGCGATTTCTTCCGGGGTTGAGGATTCGTCTCAATACCCAAAAAGCTATTGAACACGGAAACATTCTGCACCAATTTCTCCTCGTTTGTATGGTAACACTTAAAGACAAGAGTCCAAGTTAACAAAATAAAAATATCGAAAGAAGAAAGATGATACAGTACTGTACAGGTACTCTGAGAAAATGACAAAAAGTGCACATATTATCACTTACGATTTTTCCATCTTGGGTCGGCTGAGGAGACGCCATTGATGCCAGTCTGTAACCATGTTGGAATGTAGCAGTATCTGCTACTTTGGGAATTTTAGCAGTTTAGTGCAAATGGAACAGTTTCTTCAAAGGTTTTTTTAAAAATTTTAAGATTAGAATGGAAGATAATTGATGTTTTAAGTTAGGTTACTTTTGGTAGGTTATTTGATCAATTATAATTAATCACTCAAATAATTATTTGAGTGAAAAATTATAGCATGTAGCCATACTGTATCTGCTCCTTGTAGAGCTAACCACCAACATAATATTATGAAAGTACTGTACCAGATATTGAAACATTCTACAAAACCTTACTTAAATTAACCTAAAACCCAATACGGTGCTGTACTGTGGTTATCTTGGATTTCATTCTTTAAAAACATAATTTCTTCAAACAGAAACAAATACAGTACAGTACGACAGACACGAGAAACATGTCAGCATCATCTCCTAGACGTACAGATGTAAAAGTTATATTATGCAAGTGTTATCCTCATGCACTTACATCATTTTCTTGCTCAAGATAAGAAAACTTTTAACTTTTATGGAGAAATTTGCTCAAGTTGGTAATAAAGGAATGCCAGTCATCGAGTACGGTATTACCACTTAAACTTCTTTCTTACCTCAGGATCAAGCCAAATCTGGTGCTGAATAACAAACCGTAATTCTATTTTTCACCCTAGTTTTTCCTGTAAATAAAAATGCTCTGTATCCATGGTCTTCATGATACTCTGTTTGGGCAGCCTCCTATTGGTGACAAACACTTCTCAGTGACTAAATGACTGAAAATGCTAACACTTCCCAGCCAGCAACTGACCTTCCTTTCCATACGAACCTGCTTGACCAAATGTACCTGAGCTATTAATATTTATATACTGTACTTACATTCTAGGATAGGTAAGTTAAGATAGGTTTGGATGTTATTATGAGCCACTTTAGCAAAATAAATTTAAGAAAACTTGTTTCTTATCTTTCGAATACCTGTATCAATGAAAGTCTAAAGGAACTGCAAATTTCCTACATTTGTTTTTTCTACAGTATTCTCATGAGGAAATTTAGCAGAGATGTCATCACCAACACTATGTTTAGGATTATTGTTAACGTGCTCACTATCCTACCTAACCTAACCTAGCTTAAAATAATGCACTTCCACCCCAAGATAGGTACCAGTTCCATAGCCCAGGTATGGTTGGTTCTTTTGCCTTATTCATGATGTACAGTATAGTAGATGTTAGGTGGTCGCTGGTAAGTATTTGCAGGTTATGAAACACCATCCGGGACAAAATCATCAAAATGATAATACAAATATTGACAGAAAATCTCTTTATTTAATGGTATTCATTAGTCTAAGAAACAATTTAAAATCATCATATAAAAATGTTGCTACTGCCAGTTTTTCATGTGTATGAAACAGAAGCATTTAATGTCTTTGAGATGTTTGCCCTTTAGTGTCTGTGAACAGCTGACTGAGGTGGTCAATGTTTGCCTTTATAACAAAACAGCCAAGAAAACAAAAGTAAGAAAGTTGCAATTCCTACAAACTTTTATTGATATTAAAAAGGTCATTAACAAGTCTTCTATAGTTTTTCCTAAAGTGGCTCATCATGTAATGTAAACTATTACTGTACAGTACAAGGTTTTGCCGATTAAAATCATGGTAATTAACCCACAAACAATAGCAAATGATATAGGCTCATAAGCCAGTGTCACATTATAACGCAGTAATAATATTCCTTAAAAATGTTCGTGTGAATGGAAATGACAACATCGCTACTGCAGGGAAGCCGCCCCACGCCAAACTAAAGGTAATGTTACAAAAATAGCAAATTCCTTTTACAGCTCGTCCTTCTTTGGGATGTTATTATTTTTAGTAATATAATTCAGAATAATTCATCACCATAATCACCGAAAAAAAAATTGTCTAAAGTTGTTGCTGCAGTTTCTTAGTATTATATGTAGTATGGTTATCAATGTTCAGACTCCTGCTACTGTAATCAGCTGCCTGAGCGGAGTCTTTATATACATTTACCAAAAAATAAAAAAAATATTGTAAACAGCTTTGTTCTTATTGAAAGCTTATGACAATACATTCCTTAGTAGATTACACAATGAACACACACACATAGTATCATGTATACTCACAGTAACCAGCCTACTTGGGTAACACCTGAGGGCTACACCGTCAAACAACTGGGACAGACACAGAACCTTAGTCCAGGCCAAGTAAAATGGGTGGACTCTGCACGGCGGCGCCTTCACCCATAACAAACATAAATAAGCAAGTATTTAGTGTTAAATGAGCAGTCTAACTACACCTTCCTTCCAACTACCAGGATTGTCATCTCACCTTCTGTGGGGGTTCTTCGACCACGGGAGCGGTCTCAGAGCTCTCTTCCAGCTTCTTGACGGGTTCTGTCTTCACTTTGAGCCCCTGTTGATGTTCTAATTTCTTTTCTGTCTCTTCGAGTCGACGGGCGATCTCACCAGTGGTGGTATACTTCTTCCCCTTCACCTTCTTCTTGTCCTTTTTCGCAAAGAAACTATCCAGGTCAGCCATAGTGATCAGCTTTACGGAGGGCGGGATCTGCCTACACCAGACCGGCGCTCAGAGCTCACCAACTCCTAGCAGGACTCGGAAACAGGACCAGATGGAAATAAGAAATCACATGTACCTAAACATCACCAGAGTGAAGGCAATCAGAAGGAAGTACTATCATCGAGAGTATTTGGAAACCTTTTGTATCATTCAAGTTGTCATCTATATAAGGTATTCGGATACCTCATCGGGTACCAAGAAGGTATATTCGCTCATTTTCGATCCTATTATGGCTAGATTTCGTTTATCTATAGTTCAATGGCAACAGGGAAAACGAATTCCCATTTGCCGGGTATATGCAGAAATAGTGCTTTTAAAACTAATAATTATAGTTATAAATCAAATTCGCAAAGGAATTATAATTAATTTGTTTCATATGAGCTATATAAATTGCGGTAACCAAGATATGAGCTGACGTAAAGCTAAGATTTTAATTCCTTTTAGTTGGTAACAGTAATGAACACTGACATGTATTTATTCTTTCCAATAGCGTGTGTCATAGTGTGTGACGGGAGTTTAATGAAATGTCAAGTGATCTTCAACTCTTAAAAATTTTATATAATGTGTGTGATGAGGATATAAGCCCCCCTCCCCCCCACACAAAAACCCCCACCCACCCCTCCAAATCCACACCCACAAACCCAACCCTCCACACCCACTCACACACACACCTACCCCTCCACACCCACCAACAAACACACCTAGCCCCCACCCCCACAACAATATCTTTTTTCTTTTTTTCTTTTATCCTCTTCACCACTGATCGGCTCGTTAGCCGCTTGGGCGATCGGTCACGTTTCTGTCACTCACTGTTGGCAAGTACTGGGCATGTACCGGCTCCTGAATGTACCTGAACCCGCTCCAGTGTTGGTCAAGTCTGGTCTTGAAAGAGCTCACACTCGGTGCCGTCACAACACTCTCTGGCAGATGGTTCCAAGAGTTCACAACTCTCACACCGAAAAAGTTTGCCCTCACAGTTTTCTGGACTTGCGGCTTCTTCAATCTTGAGCTGTGACCCCTTGTGGGGCGAGCGTCCGCCAGCTCCAAGTAAGGACACTCGACTGAGTAGTGGCCCCCGAGATGCTTATACACCTCAACTAGGTCCCCCCTTGCCCGCCTGTAGTATAAGCTAGGCAAGTTCAGGCGCTCCAATCTCTCAGGGTAGCTGAGGCGCCTAAGTGCATACCTAACCCCATCAACTATGTACCGTCCCTCGTAATGATTTTCAAGAGTGAGGTACTTTCCTGTTTGGAGTAGTACCACCCCGTCTGGTCCTTGAGATATACTAGAGACTGGCAGTTGACTGAAAATGTCCAAGGAGGGCCACCAGACTGGTGCCTAAGGTACCCCAGTTACATTGAGAGACCAGAACACCTGCAATTACTTTTGGCTGATATTTTCAACCTCTCCACCACTGATCAGCTCGTTAGCCGTTTGGGCGGTCGGTCACGTATTTTAAACACTGTTGGCAAGTACTGGGCATGTACTGGCTCCAGAATTGCCTAGGTCATACTATAGACGGGAAAGAGATGACAACTTAACTAATGTTTGTAAACATATTAGAGGGCACAACTCAATCGATTATTTATACCTGGAGCTGGCAGACGCCTGCCCCTCAAGGGGTCACAGCTCAAGGATGAAGAAGACTGTGAGGGCAAACGTTTTCTGAGTGAGAATTGAAAATTCTTGGAACAATCTGCCAGAAAATTTTGTGACGTCACCGAGTGTGAGCTCATTCAAGACCAGACTTGACCAACACTGGTACAGGTACGGATACATTCTGGAGCCAGTACAAACCCAGTACTGTTCTTACCATGGCGAAGAGGATAATATATATATATATATATATATATATATATATATATATATATATGTGTGTGTGTGTGTGTGTGTGTGTGTGTGTGTGTGTGGGTAGTCCTAGGCATGTCTGTATAAATTATGAATATGGTAAGTGAAGGGTGTTTTTTGTGGGCTAAATGTGTTGCATAACTTGCATCTGATTATATTTTCTGAATCCGGGTTGTCAAAGGCAGGCTAGTATATGGACTGGCTCACGTACATGAAGACACATCCTGAAAAAAGCTTCATCTGCACCTTAGTGGCCGACTGCTCTCACTGGATCAAGAACTGTCTTCGTTGAACAATGTAACTCATGCGGGGCCATAATGATAATTAAATTAATTTGCTCTTTTTAAGAAAGCTACATTTGATTAATTGTATAGCATTACGGGAGGATAATATATAAGTTACTGAAGACTCAAACCAGACCAAAAACTGTGCCATTGGCATAAGTTGTATTCGATGTGACACTCGTATTAGAATTAAGATTGTTACCCCTCTGCCACTTGGTATATTTTCTATGACAGGTCATTCCAATTTCAAGGAGTAACGGGCCAAATGTGCCTCGGCCCTGCTTGGCCGGTATTACCATATCTAAGTTATGTCTCTGTTCACCGTGCTTGTGTCCTCTTTAAGATATTTATGTTAGCAGAGAGGTGGGGTGGCATATTCAGAACCTCTGTACAAATATTCTTAAACTGCATCTTATCGTGTGTTATCCTACTCTCAGCTCCCTCCGCCTGGCTCTCACTTTTACACTTTTATCCTCTTCATCACTGATCGGCTTGTTAGCCGCTTGGGTGATCGGTCACGTCTCTGTTACGCACTGTTGGCAAGTACTGGGCATGTACCGGCTGCTGAATGTACCTGAACCTGCTCCAGTGTTGGTCAAGTCTTGTCTTGAAAGAGCTCACACTCGGTGCCGTCACAATACTTTCTGGCAGATTGTTCCAAGAGTTCACAACTCTCACTCCGAAAAAGTTTGCCCTCACACTTTTCTGGACTTGCGGCTTCTTCAATCTTGGGCTGTGACCCCTTGTGGGGCGAGCGTCCGCCAGCTCCAAGTAAGGACACTCGACTGAGTAGTGCCCCTTGAGATGCTTATACACCTCAATTCGGTCACCCCTTTCCCGTCTGTAGTATAAGCTAGGTAAGTTCATGCGCTCCAATCTCTCAGGGTAGCTGAGGTGCCGAAGTGCAGGCACCAGTCTGGTGGCCCTCCTCTGAACATTTTCAACCAATTGACAGTCTCTAGCATATGTCGGGGACCAGACGGGGTGACAGTACTCCAGATGGGGAAGCACTTCACTCTTGAAGATCGTTACGAGGGACGGACTGTCTAGATATCTGAACGACCTTCTTATAAAACCCAATAATTTATTTGCCTGATTTACCTTCTTCTCGCAATGGCCCGATAACTTCAGCCTATTGTCAACATACACACCTAGGTCCGTCTCACATTCAGTCTCAAATAGTGCAGTTTCTTCATCCCGTTGGGACATATGATACGCCTCCTTACCGTTGGTACCCCCCAGGTGCATCTTCTTACACTTCGTGACATTGAATCTCTGCAGCCATTCCTTCGACCATTCCTGGAGCCCACAGAGGTCCATCTGCAGCTCTTCACTGTCCGCTTGGTTCTTGATTTCCCGAAATAACTTGGCGTCATCGGCAAACATTTGTATTGAGGAGTGTATAACGTCAGGCATGTCATTTATGAAACAAACAAACAACAGCGGGCCCAATACACTGCCCTGTGGTACCCCGCTTGTGACAGGTACGGATGATAATTTCGTACCATTAATCACCACACACTGCTTGCGGTCATGTAGAAAGTCTTCTATCCACGCTAGGACATTTCCCGAATTCAGTACCCTTCCAGTTTCATTTTCAGCTTTTCTTGGGGTACACTGTCGAAAGCCTAGGCAAAATCTAGGTAAATATTGTCGATATTACCACCCCGTTCCAGAATATGGGTCCAAATATCTAATACCTTGAGCAATTGTGTTAAGCAGGAGCGCCCCAGCATAAAAACGTGTTGGTAATCCTTCACAAGGTTGTTTCGTAGTAGATGTTCCATCGCGGCATCTCTGATAATACTCTCAAGTTCTTTACATATTACACTGGTCAGGCTCACCGGTCTATAGTTGTTCGTGGAGTGACGATCGCCCTTCTTGAAGATAGGACTCACATAAGCCACTTTCCATTCACTGGGGACCATTTGTTCATCCAGGCATTTACAAAACAGGATCTTCAGGGGCTCGGCAAGCTCGTTGCACAACTCTCTTAGCACTCTAGGATGCACCATGTCAGGGCCGGGACTCTTATGGACCTTTAGCTTTGACAGTTTATTTCTAATACCCTCTTCTGTGAACACAATGTGGGTCAGTGCTGTGTCGAACCGTCAGTCCTCAAACGCAGGAAGGTTAATCGCATCCTCTCTTGTGAACAGAGAGGAAAAGAAGCTGTTCAATGCCTCAGGTTTATCCTGGTCAGAATCTGCGTAACTACCATCTTCAAGCCTCAGATATGATACTCCTACTCGCGTTTTTAATTTCGACTTTGCATAGCGGTAAAACGCCTTTGGGTTTGACTTGACCTCGCTTGCAACCAGCCTCTGGAACTCCTTTTCAGCCCTTCTACATTCTATCTTTGCTTGGTTTCTGGCTCTTGCATACATTCTCCTGTCCTGCTCATCATTTGACCCAACCCACGTCTTGAAATTCTGGGTTTTCTTCTTAATTTTGTCGACCGCCGCGTGGTTCATGTGTAGGGATCCCCTCGTATTCCTAGAGGCACTGGGTTTGGTCTTGGGTATATATTTATCGATCAAATGGGTCACTTTACTAGTTATGATATTCAGCGTAGAGTCTGCGTTCTTGTGCCTTAGTGAGTCAGGCCAGTGGATACCCCCTCATCTCTTCCCTCATCCCGTTGTAATTTCCCTTGTAATATTTGCACCTTGGCCTGGCTTATCTTGAACTAGGTAACAGTTAAATCTGAATGACAACACTATATGGTGACTGGTGCCAACTGGGGCAAGGTGTTCCAGTTTGGTCAACATAACCTCCTCGTTTGTTATGATGAGGTCTAGTGGCTTGGGTGTTTGCTCCCCACTGTAATGTGTCGGGTCTCTAACATGTTGGAACAGAAAATTCTCTCTCAGAGTTTCTACAAAAAGAGTAGCAGGGTTATTCAAGTCATTTGGGGTGAACTCGTTTCTCCAGTCGATGTCGCTAAAGTTAAAGTCACCCATGATAAGGAGATGGCTAGGGTTGAGCATCGCCGCGTTGTCTATTAAGGCTCTTAAGTTCCGTTGATTTAGTGGGCCACAGTCTGGGGATCTGTAGATACACCCGACAATAAGTAAGGCCCTTCTCAGAAGCTGCAGCATTTGCTAAGTACACTGTATTTTGCAGGGTGTGGTTAGAAATGTCATTGTTTACACGGCGCTCGCCTCCTCCTGTCTGGTAGGCGGAGCTGGTGCCACCTCCCGGGTGGGGGATAGAGTGGGTGGAGGGTGCGCTGCTGCCCCCTGGCCCTGTGTCGGCACACTTGCTTCCACTACCCTCCCCCTGAATATAACCCATGTACACCAGACCCAGTTCCTCCTTGATTCCTCCCTCTTCTGCTTCAAGTCCTGCAGGAGCTTTTTGTGCTGTTCCCTCTGCATTACCGTGCGATATGGGTGAATGAATACACTCCGAGATGCCTCGCTCCTTGCTAAGTTTTTTGCCAGCCGAATAACCTCCCATTTCTCCTCCTTACTCACTAGTGTGATCCTGAGGGGGCGAGGCTTATACCCTTGCTTTTGTCCCAGCCTCCTCACATCCTGTGGGATTGATGGCATCTTCAGAACCTTTACACATATTCTTAAACTGCATCTTATCGTGTGTTACCTTACTCTCAGTTCCTTCTGCCTGGCTCTCCGGGACTCCAAAAACTATTACATTGTTCCTGCGCTGGAAACGTTCCCGTTGTTCCTCCTCTCCCCTAACAGTAGGTCCGTTAATTTTCATTTCTTCGACACACTTCTTCAGAGTCCCTAGCTGCTGTAGAACCTGTTCTGATCCTGCATTACTCTCCGCCCTTTCCCGTGGCCCCGCTGAGGCCTCAGCATAACTCCTCTTAGCAACCACCTCCATTCTAACTGCTACTTCCCCAGTCTTAGCAAGGATCTCTTTCCCAACTTGTTGTAGTTTGGCAACCAACAAGACTCCAGCTTCATCTATTTTCGTCCCTAGGGAACTCGTTCCTCTATGGCTTGCAATCGCCTCATTCACCTTGACTACGCAGTCAGGGCAATACCAGCAACAGCTTTCATGCTTTACGGCAGTTTGCATCATCCTAAATGTTGCATTAGTCAGGCCTGTATCCTCCATATCCGACGTCTCCCTGCAATAATCACATATCATACTCATGGTTGTTGTTGTGAGAAGATGCAGACTGTGTATAGATCTACACCTATTTAAAATTAAAGATAAAAAACAAAACAAAACAGTACTTAGCTACTCTCTATTGGCTTTATAACCTCCCCTGTTGCCTTTACAGTTGTCTTCTGTTTTTCTTCTTTTTTTTTAAGTTCACTTCGGCGTTTGTCGGTGTTTATGTGCTATCTCTATGTCCACTGCATTTTGCTATGAATAACGGATTTTGCACACCCACTCAGTCCTTGGTTTCAGCTGGCAGTGGTGCCTTTCCAGCTTGCTTGCCAATTTGTATTCACTTTAAGTTATTTACAACCTCTTCCGCGGTCACTGATGACACTATGAAATGATTTAACTAAAGGCACAGTACTACACTCCCTGGTTGGCCTTTATCACAGCCATAACCACAAATCCGTAAAGAAAAAAAAATTTTTGTCATATGGCAATGATTTTGTGGTTGTAGGCCTCTTGACCTGGGCTGTACCTCCAACTCGGTGGAGATTGAGTTTTCAAAAATAGAATCTCATCTAGCATTAAAAATCCTACCTCGATTTACACTTTCACATCACTAAGACAATCTTGATGATCTTATGTAATCACTGTACAATTTCTGCGGCTCATCAACGAAGGCCCGAGTGCCGAACACGCTTTGTTACAGAGACGCAACACGACCCGATGTGTCCATATTTCTTGGTATTACGTTGTTCCTGCGCTGGAAACGTTCCCGCTGTTCCTCCTCTCCTCTAACAGTAGGTCTTCTAGTTGCCATCTGTTTGACACACTTCTTCAGAGACCTTTTTGCTGTAGAACTTGTTTAGATCCTGCAATATTCTCTGCCACCTCCCTTGGCCCCGCTAAGGCCTGAACATAACTCCTCTTCACTACCACCTCCATTCTATCGGCTACTTCCTCAGTCTTAGCAAGGATCTCTTTCCCAACTTGTTCTAGTTTGGCAACCAGCAAGGATCCAGCTTCATCTATTTTTGTCCCAAGGCAACTCGTTCCCCTATGGCTTGCAATCACCTCTCTCACCTTGACTGTGCAGTCAGGGCAATACCAGCAACAGCCTTCATGCTTTAGCGCATTCTGTATCGTCCTAAACGTTGTATTGTTCAGGCCCGCACAATCTATATCCGACGTCGCCTTGCAGTAATCACATGCCAACAGATTTCCTGGTGCCGCTTCAGACCCTGATTCTATACCCCTCATGGTTGTTGCTGTTGGGGAGGAGGGGGTGCAGACTCTGTACAAATCTACTCAACCTTAAGCCCACCAGTTTACCATGTGATGGACTTCTAATCGTCGGCATAATAATTTTAATACTATTGATCTATTATTATTATTGCTATGATAATGGCTTCTAATCTGTGTCTTGGTAGCAGGGCTTCAGCGTAAAGGTCCCTTTAAAAGCCCCACAGGCTCGCTGCCTGGTTATAGGCCGTTATGATTAGTGCTACCCACCGGGTTAGCACAATTAATTTCTTCTGACCAAGAAATTTACCCGTCAGTGGGATGACTTCCTTTATAATCACATCTACTAATTGAAGTCCAGGTGAAGTGAGATGTGGGAGTGATCATGCCCATGTAGCAAACATGTTATTTAAAAAGAAAGAAAAAATTATCACTTATCTGCCCTCTGCTTGTCTTAACCTCCTCGGCACTCTCGTGCGTCCATTGTTGCCGCCCAAGACAGTTTTAGTTGTCTTCTGTTTGTTATTTAAGTTTTCCTCGACGAGTTGTTGGTATCTATGTGCCATCCATATGGTCACTGTATCTTGCTATGAATGATGGATCGTATGCCCACTCAGTCCTTTAGAAACACACAAAAATCTTTTTTTGGAAGGTAATAAAAGGACGCTTTTTTTTTTAACCATTATTTACTTATATTCTCTGTTCGTTCTCATCAACGAATATATCTCTATGTGCTATCACTGTGTACACTGTATCTCCCTATGGATGGTGGAGTGTAGTCACAATTTCAGTCCTTGAGAAAGCACACACACACAAAAGAAACAAAAAATGTTTGTTGATTATAGCTTTAATTTAGATTACCAAGGAGAACGTCATATGCTTCTATCTGTTAGCGTTGTCTGGTGGGCTGTGGTGCCACACCTCACTTAACACCCAGCAGCCACTGTACCCGTTATAAATGGTACAGGTTCTGATATAATTCATTAAGTATAAAACTAAATACAGTGGACACTAATACTCATGTATATTTCAGTTATATTCATATGCATATAAGGTATAAATACATCCATATATATATATATATATATATATATATATATATATATATATATATATATATATATATATATATATATATATATATATATATATATATATATATATATATTAGTTCTGGAATTAATAAGTGGCAGGCTGAAGTTGAGAGTATATTATACTTTCTCTACTAGGGGAAATGCCTTAGTGTACGTACACAGAACACTTGAGTGAGGTGATCTCTGGGTAACAAAAAATATGCGTCTGATTTCTGCCCAGCCTCTATTAGCAAGAGGGAGATGAGGCCAGGTATGTTATGATTTGGTTGACCTCGCCTGCCCTCTGGAGTGTGAGAAGGGAAACACATCAGATATACGTGACCACATAAGGGGACAGACGTGCCCATAGGTACTCTTGACCTCCCGATCGTCCTACAAAGGTCCCCTCAGCCCGCAAGTTTTTGCTAGCATGGGGGGTCGACATAAACGTCCCAGAAGTGGCTCTCTCATGGACGTAGACATCTCTGATACGGATGCCATCGCCAACTCGCCTGGTCTATACTGAATCCAACACCTTTCAAAAGTCAGACCCCAGTGATTATGACAGTGAGGGGTAATGTTTCTGTGGGAAATTCTAGCCGGAGTGGAAACACCAATGCCACGGACCCTATCACCCAGCCCCCTGCCAACCAGCCAAGTAAGCTGAATCTGCACTTCCCCAAGGACTCAGTGAAAACCATAGAGGAACTCTTTAATTGGATGGTGAAGTATTGCAGACAACACTGTCTCAACATTCAATTCCGACAAGATAAGAACCGGAACTTTATCAAGTGTCAGACTCCTGAGGTCTATGAAACACTTAGTTTTGTTGGCTTTGACGGGGTTGTCCTGGGTGCCCCCCCCAGTAGACGCTGATGAATGTTGCCACATCCTAGTGTAGTGAAACGTTTCCCCCTATACGCTGACATCGAAGATGCCAGTGACTTTAATTCTAGTGGAAGGGAAGGGAATGCCCAACCAATGTGGAGGCTCACCCACTCCTCCCTCCACTGTATGCAGAACCCCATCATCCTAGGCCTGCATTTTGTGTTTTCTGTTCTCATTGGGGTCACACCTTCACTGCCTGCTGCCGACGTGATCGTCCCAGATGTCGCTTCTGTTCACGTAACCATAACTCTGTCACCTGTGCCCAGAAAATCAAAGACCACTTTAATAGGGGTGGTGTGGGCTATGTAGTTGATCCCAGGTGCTGTAACTATGGTGGCCGGCACAATGCGGACTCACGGCAATGCCCCAATCGCCTGTCTGTCCCAGGTGAAAAGCCTCCCTGAAGACCGTGTCTACCACAATGCACCCCCCCCCCAGTCTACCGGGCCAACACCCCTCTGTGTCCCCTCTGTCTCCAGCAACGCCTTCTTCAACAACACCTGCCCCTGCCTGGCCTCATCTGGCTGCAACACAGCAGTCCCGGCCGTCTCCTAACTCAACTACTACTGGGCCTCCTCCCCGTCTCTACTCTAACGCTGTCAGGCCTTGTGCTCCCACCGGTGCCCCCCCACAACCCCCCACCAGTGACATGACACAGATCATATCCCTCTTCCAAGAATTTACCAACCGCATTGAAAAACTCTTCACTACACTCTGTACCACCATCTCCGACCTACTCCTGCCACCCAGTCACTCCTCTCTTCTGGTTTGACACAAGCTGGTAGTCCCCCTGTGAGCCTCCCCTGCTCACGGCCTACTCCACCACCGGCGGCCTTCACTACTGGTGTAGCGGCTACCGGGCCTGCCCTGGTGTGTCGTGATGCCCCAGAGCAAAGTCCTGCCCCCTCTTCACGACACGTGGTGCCTCAACCTGTCCTCCACCCACCGCAAGCAGCGCCCGCTCCTGTGTCGGTGCTGTCTCCACCAGGGCTACCTGGACCTGAGGCCACCACCCACGGCTACCCGTACCCCACCGGCATGTCGACGCACACGGCATCACAATCACACTAAAAGGTATGTCCCTCAATATTGTCAATGCCTATATGCCTCCCTCCACCCCTACTGTACCTGTCCCACCACACCATATCACCTCCACCCCCACTGTACTTCGCCACGCCTAGTACATTGGCAACCCTGAGCCTGGCCGCACTGTTTGTAAACTTTGTGGCCAACCCGACTCTCACACCCTCTCTCACTACATCCTCACTTGCCCTATGACCTCCTCCTACAGGTCCCCTGCCGTTACCAACACCTCTTCCCTCCCTGACCAGATATCCCTCCTCCTAGTGACAGGCCTGGCACTTGACATTATTTGTGACCTGCCATAAACAGATAAATTGTACCAGGAACTTTCCCCCCACACACTCATCATTCTGTCACTTTATGTAACTTGCTGACAAAACCCACGACCCTTCAGGCTTTTAGGCCCTAAATGCATGAGTAATAAAGGCAAGCATGAACTCCTCATGCTTCCCAGGTGGGCGCTATAAACGCTTCTGCGCTTCACCTTGCACAGGATGTAAGGGGGTGCCAAATAAACTTGCCCCCTCGGGAGCAATCTAAAAAATATAAAATAATAATAATAAAGAACCATAAAGAAATATAAAAATGAAAAAAAAATCAAGAGTGAGAAACAATATACGTATGTTGTGTTGAAACCCCGCAATTGTGTGTAAATGAGACAGAAAGTCAGATCATCAACCTGGGACATGGTCACATATGGCAGCAGGGTCTACCATTAGACAACACATTATGCTTCCAATGAAGGTTCCAAGTATTCCCTGAAGAAGGCAGTGATGGGTAGGGAAACACCGGGTAACACTGAAGTCCATTTATTAACGGATAGGAGAAATACAAGTGGTGACTAGCGTGTGCCATGCACGGCCCACGGAGCCAGACTGAGGCTGCCTTGCCATATGGCAGCCTCGGGGCAATGTTGCCACATAACACGTGCAGTGTTGCCACGTAATTATATATATAAATGCTACTCGGCACAGTAGCTTATATACAAAGTTGCTACTCCGCACAGTAGCTTAGATACATAACCTACATCCAATATCTTCCCAGGCGGTAGTACGTGTGTATTGTGTCTGTATGTGTGTATTGTGTCTGTATGTGTGTATTGTGTCTGTATGTGTGTATTGTGTCTGTATGTGTGTATTGTGTCTGTATGTGTGTATTGTGTCTGTATGTGTGTATTGTGTCTGTATGTGTGTATTGTGTCTGTATGTGTGTATTGTGTCTGTATGTGTGTATTGTGTCTGTATGTGTGTATTGTGTCTGTATGTGTGTATTGTGTCTGTATGTGTGTATTGTGTCTGTATGTGTGTGTGGTCTGTATGTGTGTATTGTGTCTGCATCCAATACCTAAAATATTTAACGTGGACTTCAGAACAGTATTTATATATATATATATATATATATATATATATATATATATATATATATATATATATATATATATATATATATATATATATATATATATATTTTATATATAACAAAGAAGTATGTCTGTGTGTTTGTTTGTGTGTTTGTGTGTGTGTCCGAAGAGAATCTCGTAAACTACTTTACCGATCTGTAGTGATGATGGATGGTGTTATATAGTGATGATGGATGGTGTTATATGTAGTGATGACGGATGGTGTTATATGTAGTGATGACGGATGGTGTTATGTAGATGATGGATGTTGTTATATGTAGTGATGATGGATGGTGTTATATGTAGTGATGACGGATGGTGTTATATGTAGTGATGACGGATGGTGTTATATGTAGTGATGATGGATGATGTTATATGTAGTGATGATGGATGGTTATATGTAGTGATGATGGATGGTGTTATATGTAGTGATGATGGATGATGTTATATGTAGTGATGACGGATGATGTTATATGTAGTGATGATGTATGTTGTTATATGTAGTGATGATGGATGGTGTTATATGTAGTGATGATGGATGGTGTTATATGTAGATGATGGATGGTGTTATGTGGTGATGACGGATGGTGTTATATGTAGTGATGATGGATGATGTTATATGTAGTGATGATGGATGGTGATATGTAGTGATGATGGATGGTGTTATATGTAGTGATGATGGATGGTGTTATATGTAGTGATGATGGATGTTGTTATATGTAGTGATGATGGATGGTGTTATATGTATGATGATGGATGATGTTATATGTAGATGATGGATGGTGTTATATGTAGTGATGATGGATGGTGTTATATGTAGTGATGATGGATGGTGTTATATGGTGATGATGGATGGTGTTATATGTAGTGATGATGATGGTGTTATGTAGTGATGATGGATGTTATATGTAGTGATGATGGATGTTGTTATATGTAGGATGATGGATGATGTTATATGTAGTGATGATGGATGGTGTTATATGTAGTGATGATGGATGGTGTTATATGTAGTGATGATGGATGGTGTTATATGTAGTGATGATGATGATGTTATATGTAGTGATGATGGATGGTGTTATATGTAGTGATGATGGATGATGTTATATGTAGTGATGATGGATGGTGTTATATGTAGATGATGGATGGTGTTATATGTAGTGATGATGGATGGTGTTATATGTGTGATGATGGATGGTGCATGTAGTGATGATGGATGATGTTATATGTAGTGATGATGGATGGTGTTGTATGTAGTGATGATGGATGATGTTATATGTAGTGATGATGGATGGTGTTATATGTAGTGATGATGGATGGTTTTATATGTAGTGATGATTGATGGTGTTATATGTAGTGATGATGGATGTTGTTATATGAAGTGATGATGGATGGTGTTATATGTAGTGATGATGATGTTGTTATAAGTGTGATGATGGATGTTGTTGTTATGTGATGATGGATGGTGTTATGTGTGGTGATGATGGATGTTGTTATATGTGATGATGCTGGATGTTTGTTATATGTGGTGATGATGATGGATGGTGTTATATGTAGTGATGACGGATGGTGTTATATGTAGTGATGACGGATGGTGTTATATGTAGTGATGATGGATGATGTTATATGTGGTGATGATGGATGGGTATGTGGTGATGACGGATGATTGGTATATGTAGTGATGATGGATGATTGTTATATGTAGTGATGATGGATGATGTTATATGCTTAGTAGTGATGATGGATGGTGTTGTAGTGATGATGGATGGTGTTGTAGTGATGATGGATGGTGTAGTGATGATGGATGGTGTTGTAGTGATGATGGATGTGGTGTAGTGATGATGGATGGTGTTATATGTAGTTATGATGTATGGTGTTATATGTAGTGATGATGGATGGTGTTATATGTAGTGATGATGGATGGTGTTATATGTAGTGATGATGGATGGTGTTATATGTAGTGATGATGGATGGTGTTATATGATAGTGATGATTAATGGTGTTATATGTAGTGATGATGGATGGTGTTATATGTAGTGTTGATGGATGGTGTTATATGTAGTGACGATGGATGATGATATATGTAGTGATGATGAATGGTGTTATAAGTAGTGATGATGGATATTGTTATATGTAGTGATGATGGGTTGTGTTATATGTAGTGATGATAGATGATGGTATATATGTAGTGATGATGGATAGTGTTATATGTAGTGATGATGGATGGTGTTATATGTAGTGATGATGGATGATGTTATATGTAGTGATGATGGATGGTGTTATATGTAGTGATGATGGATGATGTTATATGTAGTGATGATTTAATGGTGTTATATGTAGTGATGATGGATGGTGTTATATGTAGTGTTGATGGATGGTGTTATATGTAGTGATGACGGATGGTGTTTATATGTAGTGTGATGATGATGACGTTATATGTAGTGATGACGGGATGATGTTATGTAGTGATGATGTATGTTGTTATATGTAGTGATGATGGATGTTGTTATATGTAGTGATGATGGATGGTGTTATATGTAGTGATGACGGATGGTGTTATATGTAGTGATGATGGATGATGTTATATGTAGTGATGATGGATGGTGTTATATGTAGTGATGACGGATGGTGTTATATGTAGTGATGATGGATGATGTTATATGTAGTGATGACGGATGATGTTATATGTAGTGATGATGGATGGTGTTATATGTAGTGATGACGGATGGTGTTATATGTAGTGATGATGGATGATGTTATATGTAGTGATGACGGATGGTGTTATATGTAGTGATGATGGATGGTGTTATATGTAGTGATGACGGATGGTGTTATATGTAGTGATGATGGATGATGTTATATGTAGTGATGACGGATGATGTTATATGTAGTGATGATGGATGATGTTATATGTAGTGATGACGGATGATGTTATATGTAGTGATGATGGATGTTGTTATATGTAGTGATGATGGATGGTGTTATATGTAGTGATGATGGATGGTGTTATATGTGGTGATGACGGATGGTGTTATATGTAGTGATGATGGATGATGGTATATGTAGTGATGATGTATGTTGTTATATGTAGTGATGATGGATGGTGTTATATGTAGTGATGATGGATGGTGTTATATGTAGTGATGATGGATGGTGTTATATGTGGTGATGACGGATGGTGTTATATGTAGTGATGGATGATGTTATATGTAGTGATGAGATGGTATATATGTGTGATGATGGATGGAGTGTGATGATTGATGGTGTATATGTAGTGATGATGGATGTTGTATGATGATATGTAGTGATGATGGATGGTGTTATATGTAGTGATGATGGATGTGTTATATGTAGTGATGATGGATGTGTTATATGTAGTGATGATGGGTGGTGTTAATGTAGTGATGATGGATGTTGTTATATGTAGTGATGATGGGTGGTGTTATATGTAGTGATGATGGATGGTGTTATATGTAGTGATGATGGATGATGTTATATGTAGTGATGATGGATGTTGTTTTATGTAGTGATGATGGGTGGTGTTATATGTAGTGATGATGGATGGTGTTATATGTCCTGATGATGGATGATGTTATATGTAGTGATGATGGATGATGTTATATGGAGTGATGATGGAGTTGTTATATGTAGTGATGATGGGTGGTGTTATATGTAGTGATGATGGATGTTGTTATATGTAGTGATGATGGGTGGTGCTATATGTAGTGATGATAGATGATGTTAATGTAGTGATGATGGGTGGTGTTATATGTAGTGATGATTAGACAATAAAATAATAACAGTTTAATGCTAAAAAAATATACTTTGCTGTACCGTTGTAGTGAAAAACATGGTGGAACTTACATACACTGTTAATGAACTATTGATGGAAGAAGTAGTTTTGGGGACTGAACAGTGAGACAATGTGGAGCCTCCCGGAGGGTGGCGTCCTACTGTGGCCTAGCGAATGAGCCGCCCGGAGAAGTGTTCAGACACCCTATCCACAAACATGAGAGTACATCTACAAGGAGATCAGGATGCTGGACGGTTTTCAAACCTTCTACTACAGATTGGGAATGGAACTTTCCCTGTTGATTCAGAAGGACAAATAATCATTTCTCAAGGATGTGGAAATGTTGTAAAGTCCTCAACTGAGCTCACTAACATGGTCTACCCAAACATTATCCACCACTACAAGGATCACAAGTGGCTGCGTGAACGCGTATTTCTGGCACCAAAGAATGAAACAGTGGGTGAAATCAACATGACTCTACTCAGACAGCTTCCAGGCAGTCAGACCTCATTCAAATCTGTTGATACAGTAATCGACCAGCACCAAGCAGTCCAGTACCCTGCAGAATTCCTTAATTCTTTGGAGGCCGCTGGAATGCCTCCTCTCCACCTCACTCTCAAGATTGGAACGCCTATAATGATCTTAAGAAATCTTGAACCACCAATCCTCTGCAATGGCACAAGACTGGTGGTGAAGAACATGATGCCACATGTACTGGAAGCTACAATATTGACAGGAAAAGCTAAAGGAGAGGACGTTTTTATACCAAGGATACCTCTCATCACCACTGACCTGCCATTTGAGTTCAAGCGACTTCAGTTCCCGGTTAAAGTGAGCTTTGCCATGACCATCTACAAAAGCCAGGGACAGTCCCTAAAGATGGTTGGCCTAAACCTGGCGTTTCCTTGCTTCTCTCATGGACAGTTCTATGTTGGATGCTCGAGAGTGAGAACTGGCAAAAATCTGTACATACTTGCCGCTAATGGCAAAACCAAAAATGTGGTCTACCTTAATGCACTACAGTGAGACAATGTGGAGCCTCCCGGAGGGTGGCGTCCTACCGTGGCCTAGCGAAAGAGCCTCCCGGAGGGCGGCGATTCCGCTAGTAATTTATATATTTAAGACTATCTTCAAACATCTGTTATTATAGTTCTTCGTGTGTGTGTGTGTGTGTAATAATAATAATAATAATAATAATTAACGGTGTGTGTGTGTGTGTGTGCAGCTTTTAATTTCCGCCTTCGAATGTTTTAGTGACAAATTCAATTAAACGTAATTTACGTTTAGGTTAGATTAAGTTACAGGTATGTGTGTACTACTGCCCGTGTAGCGTGTACTGTACTGGCCAAGTGGGTCTTTGACGTCAGGTACTGTACACAGCATTTATTTTGTGCTATAGTAAAGGTGTAATCGACATTTTGAATTTACTTCGGCAGTAACAAGTAGGTTTTCTATGGCCTTGTTGCTTATTACAATTCACAAAAAAATATTCTAAAAATAAGTCTGATTTTAGCCAGAACGAACCTGTGAGAATTGTTCTGTATCAGTGATTGGTCGGTTACTCTTACAGTAGTTTAGTTAGGTTCTCTTTTCATAAGTTGCCGAAGCACCAAGTCACAGACCACGTCCTATAAAGTCAATGTCACGTTTTGGTTATTTCTATACCGTATTAACAATCTGTACATCAATATTAACGTTTTTTCTCTCGAATATCAATGAAAACAAACTAGGAACAAGTAAACAAGCCTTGGACACACTCTCATCTTAGTCGGTTCTGTAGCAAAAACTAATTGGGAACTGGAGGTGGAGTGATAGCCCATTCCTCTCCTGGTTTAGTTAACGTCAAGTGTTTTTATTAGTCAGTTCAAGATGACGCGGCTCTGTCTTCATGACCTCTCTCACACTCCTGACGGCATTCTTTACGGTGGCCCTGGGTTCAGCGCCATTGGCCTGGAGGTCTGCCATCGTCTCCATGAGGGGCTTCCCGTTTGTCTCCGGCAGAAGGAAGACCAAGGAGCCGGCCACCATAGCACAGATCGCGAAGATCAGGCATACCACCGGCTGGTCCTCTGTCTGGTGGGAGTACACGAGCCGTTATGGTGTGTGTGTGTGTGTGTGTGTGTGTGTAATAATAATAATAATAATAATAATAATAATAATAATTAACGGTTTATTGAAAGAGCTTGGCAGCCAGAAGGCTGAAAATATACAGTTACATATTTGGAGAATGGGTTACGAATTACAAATAATATACAAGTAACATAAGTGACACAAATAAGACATATAATAACTAGATGGGGAAAGGCTCAAACTACAGTTCATTTCAACATAGTGACAGTGTAAGGAGCAGTGGTTACTGGGAGTGAGTACACTGATTTATTACAAGTTATTGATAATTTTTACAATGGTTGGGACTGGGCTGTTCTTATAGCGATCAGTTCGTGCACGTATGGGCTGGATGCGGTTGTGGTGTCGAACAGCAATTCTCGGACAAGGGATCTCAGGTGGTAGTAGGAGCCGGTGTCGGGGATGGTGTAGAAGCTTCTTACCAAATTTGCAGATGAGGTCGTGGTGATGGTCAGTGAGAGTCGAAAGGGTCAGTGTGTTGAGCGCTTCTTGATATGTGGAGTAGGAAGGGGAGAGAATAATCTTGCATGCCCTCTTTTGCACTTTTTCTAGGTGTTTACGTTGTGTGGCATTTAGGGAGGAAGACCAGGTGGGGGAGGCATAGGTGAGCTTGGGAAGTATGAATGTTGTGTAAACACTGAGGAGCTCGTGTACAGGAACTCCGAGGGACTTGAGTCGGCGGAGGAGGTGGAGACGGAAACTGGAGGATTTGACAACTTCACTGACGTGTGGTTTCCAATTTAGTTTGTTGTCTATGGTGACGCCGAGGAGCTTCGTGGAATCTACAACCTGGAGTGTGTTCGGACCTAGAGTAATGGAAGGAGGTGGGACAATGTCGGAGGAGAGGTTGATGTGCATAACCATGGTCTTGGTATGGTTGATGGTGACATGGTTGTTGGTGGCCCAGTTTTGGAGACTGTTCAATAAATCCTGAAGGGCGGTATAGTTGGGAGCAGAATTGTTGACGCTGATCCCAATGGTGGAGTCGTCGACATATTTCCAGCGAGCAGGGGTTTCTCTTAGGGCATCATTGATGAGCATAAGGAAGCAGAGTGGTCCCATCTTGGTGCCTTGGGGGACGCCACAGGTGAGTGACTGAAAGGTGGAGACAGCCCCTCGGAAGCGTACAGCTTGGCGTCGGTCACTGAGGAAGTCTGTAAGCCATGGTATAAGACTTCCGAAGCCCGAGGTCAATAGCTTTGTTGATGATTATATTGTGGTCGACTAGGTCGAACGCTTTAGTGAAATCAATGAAGGCGACAGCTACAGACGTTTTTCGTTTCTCGAGATGGCGGTATATGTAATCGAGAAAGCTGACAAGACAGTGAGTGGTGGAGGAAGTTTTCATGTTGCCAAATTGCTGAGGGTCTACGACTCCTGCAATATCAGCATAAGCCCAGTCGAACACAAAACTTTCACAGATTAGGCTGGGTATTGGGGTGATTGCAATAGGTCGTAGCTGATTTAAGGATTGTGGGCTGGTTGACTTGGGCACTGGTGATACATAAGAGGTCTTCCAGTCAGCTGGGCATCTGGCTTGACTGAGAGAAGCATTGATGATGGAGCAGAGGGGTTTGGCAAGCTCCGGGGAGAACTCCTTGAAGAGTTTCATTGGTAAGTCAATGGGGGTGGTAGAGCGTTTTAATTTTAGTTTGTCCAGGCGTTTTGCTACGTCAAATTCTTCTACTAAGTCAGTGGGAAGGGGGGCTGGTAGGTAAGCAGGGAGAGTGGTTGTGTCAAGCCGTGGGAGCGTCTGGCATATAGTAGCGAAATGGTTATTTGTTTGCTCAGCTGCGTCAACATTAGTGAGATGGCTAAGGAAGGGGAGGGGGTGTGTCTTATTGTTTAGTCCACAGAGTTCTTTAAGCTTACCATACCATTGACTGATGTTGGTCTGCTTCAGGTGTTGTAATTTGGTTGGGTAGTGGGACTTCTTTGCAGTGCGTATTTCGCGGATGACTCGGTTGCGAAGTGACCTGTAGCGGATGTGGTCATTGAGATGAAAGGCTCTGTCTCTCTGTTGCATAAGTCTTTTGATCCGAGGTGTGATCCAGGGCAAGTCAGCTGGGTGAGATCTGACAGACTTCTCGGGGAAGAAGTGGTGGTGAGCTTCCGTGGTGGTGTTGGTATAATTTATCCATTTGGTTTCCACGTCATCCACGCTAAGTACTTCAGTCCAGGGATGGTGAACTATCCACTGCCCAAAGAGGCGCACTGCAGAGTCAGTAATCGGCCTGTAGGTCTTGATGTAGGGTCTCTGTACTTGAGTGGGAGTGGCAGCTGGGGACCAGAGCACTGATAAGTGTGTGCTACACCCGATAGGAGGCATTGGTTGAGGTGGTTGGTACTGGTCCGCTAAGTCAGTTAAGATAAGGTCGAGGGTATTCTGACCGTGTGTGGGGAAGGTCACAACTTGTGATAGTGATAGCTGGTCCTGGATATCAGTGGTGTCAATTTCATTTAAATCCCCACATAATACTAACTTGGCACATGGGTACCTAACTCTGAGGTGGTCTGAGGTGGTGATGAGATGATTGATAAGAGTGTGTGTGTGTGTGTGTGTGTGTGTGTGTGTGTGTGTGTGTGTGTGGAATCCCAGCTGAAGGGTGAAGAAGCCACAAGTCCAGAAAACTGTGAAGGGTAACTTTTTCGGTGTGAGAGTTGTGAACTCTTGGAACAATCTGCCAGAGAGTGTTGTGACGGCACCGAGTGTGAGCTCTTTCAAGACAAGACTTGACCAACACTGGAGCAGGTTCAGGTACATTCAGCAGCAGGTGCATGCCCAGTACTTGCCAACAGTGCGTAATAGACGTGACCGATCGCCCAAGTGGCTAATGAGCCGATCAGTGGTGAAGAGGATAAAAGAAAAGTAAAAGTGTGTGTGTGTGTGTGTGTGTGTGTGTGTGTGTGTTATGGTTCACAAATACAAAAAAATACACTTGCACACCCAGAACAACAGGCACACCGACGCTTGTCCACATCCAAATTGACAGACGGACAGGCAGACACAAAAGCCTGTGATATTATTATTAATATTATATATATTTTTTATCCTCTTCACCACTGATCGGCTCGTTAGCCGCTTGGGCGATCGGTCACGTCTCTGTCACGCACTGTTGGCAAGTACTGGGCATGTACCGGCTGCCGAATGTACCTGAACCCGCTCCAGTGTTGGTCAAGTCTGGTCTTGAAAGAGCTCACACTCGGTGCCGTCACAACACTCTCTGGCAGATTGTTCCAAGAGTTCACAACTCTCACACCGAAAAAGTTACCCTTCACAGTTTTCTGGACTTGTGGCTTCTTCAACTTTGAGCTGTGACCCCTTGTGGGGCGAGCGCCCGCCAGCTCCAGGTAAGGACACTCGACTGAGCATTGCTTTCTGAAATGTTTATAAACTTGAATTAGGTCACCTTTGGCCCGTCTATAGTATAAGCTAGGCAGTTACAGGCGTTCCAATCTCTCTGGGTAACTAAGATGCCGTAGAGCAGGCACCAGTCTGGTGGCCCTCCTCTGGTGCCATGGACACAGCCACTCACCAGGTACTATGTCTGTGGGGGAGGGACGCACATGCTACCATGGACACACACACAGCCAAGACACATCTAGTTATGCATACACACACACACACACACACTCACCAGATAGTCTGTGATGAAGGGGGGTACACTGAATCCTATGTACGCAGCCAAGGTACACACGGCAGTACCCCATGGACGTAGGGTGGTGGGCAGCAGCTCTGGGGCGTACAGGAAGTTGACCTGGGGGGGGGAGGGGGAGAGGATTTTAGAGAGAGAGAGAGAGTTCTTCCACAAAATGTAATGGAACATGGTTTGCGTGTGTTTGTGTGTGCGTGTGTGTGTGTATAATTAGTGAAGTGTCTGTGGAGGTTGGGTTAGAACATTTGTGAAGGAAGTCATGGATGAAAATTGTCTTATAATTGTCTGAACTATTGATTGTAAAGATAAAATTCCCGAAATTCTAATTATATCCTCTGCTATAGATTGACCCAATCGAATTGGCTTAAATCAGTGTCATATATGATTAGCTTAAATGCTCGCAGCTGCCTTCTCGAGATTAATTAATTGACTTAATAAGTGAGTCAGTGTTGGCGTTCAATTGTTTTAATTAACTATACGTCTTAGGCTGGCTGTTGCTGCTCCTGTGTGTGTGTGTGTGTGTGTGTGTGTGTTTGTAATGGTCAGCATGCTCGCCTCGCAAGCGAGCGGACCCGGGTTCGATCCCCAGGCAGGGTGAAACTATGGGTAAGTTTCTTTACGCCATTTGCCTCTGTCTATCCAGCAGTAATTGGGGACCTGGATGTTAATCGATTTGCGGATCCTGTTCCGGGGTAATGGTTAGCCAGTGCAGTTGGCAGGTTGTCCGGTCTTCTCGGACTATTCCTTGACACTGGGTCATGCAACTTGTTAATTCAGGGTATGGTTGCTGTGTTGGCGACAGCTTCTACACCTTAAAACAAATTCACGTCTAGGTGGCCCTAGGGCCGGCCATCCTCGTTACACGAGGGGCAACCATTATAACTATATTCTATAAAGGTTAGTTGTAGTTAAAAATATCACTTAACCTAACATGGGTATGGTTAGGAATCTGTCCTCATTATTACTACTTTGGTGTAGTCGGGAGTTTGTCTGGTAGAGTAAACAAAATATATATAAGGACCAACTCGGATTTGCTAGGAAACTTTTGTCCATATATCAGTGAAGGTTTGTCAACATCACTTAGTTTTCTTAGTATGTTTACGTCCCTGGCCAGCTCCTATCCAGCTCTTGTCCAGCTCCTGTCCAGTAAGTGTCCAACTCTGAGACATACCAGGTCAAGGGTTGGACACACACACACACACACACACACACACACACACACACACACACACACCATATTTTACAACTTCAGCACTAAGTCAAGTTTGGTTAGTTAGTTTTTTTACGTGATTAGCTCACCAGGGCCTGGGGGGCAAAATAATAATAATAATAATAATAATAATAATAATAATAATAATGATAATGATAATGATAATAATGATAATAATAATAAAAGAATTAAAAATATCGATCAATAGTGAGAGACAATGTATGTATGTTGTGTTGTCAAGTAAGAGAAACAATTGAGACCCAGCAATTGTGTGTAAATGAGGCAGAAAGTCAGATCATCAACCTGGGACTTGGTCACATATGGCAGCAGGGTCTACCATTAGACAACACATTATGCTTCCAATATCTTCCCAGGCGGTAGTACCTCCCTGTTTGGTAGCTGCCTACTACCTACTACCTACAAGTGTAGTTTAGATTATGTCAGGTAAGTTTACATTAAGTTAGGTGGGATTGTGTCCAACAAGCGACCTCAAAGGAACACTAGTTGCCTCTCCCGCTTTCTGTTACAATGAAACGCGGCAAGACTCACCTGGTAGGCGGTACAGATGAACAAGTAACTGATCATCACCAGTGTCAGCTCCACCCACTCTATAAAGAAAGGATCATTAACCAGATAGTTTACAGCTATTACCTCAGGAAGTGTTGGTGACGTCACTGAAGTGATCTTTGGATACTACAAGTGTCTCTGGTAACCTTGGTAACTCACCGTTGCATAAGCCCGCCAAGTCAAAGACCATCTGCGTCAGGAGGAGGAAGCCACAGGTTAGGAGAGAAAAGGCAGCGACAGCGCGACGACCAAGACGATGTGTGACGGGCGCCGTCAGGGTGTAGGCAGGGATCTCCATCAACCCCAGCAGCACCATGTACAAAAACGGTGAACTGAAGAGTTAAAACACGACCAATTAAATAATATACAACACCGTTTATCAATAAGTTTCAAGTTTTCCTTCGACAATTTACAACAGGTGATGTGCAGATGATCGCTACAACAGTCACCTCAACTGAGAGTCAATCTGTCCGCTTCACCTGATGACGGAGAACCTCGACACATCGAACCTTAAGGTGGGAATCATTGCTCTATTTCACCTGATGGTCAAGATTCATTATTTATGTCACGTGGAAGCAAAGAGTGAGTTTTCTCACCTGAAGTAGTCGGCGCTCAGGGGAAGACCCAGGTAGACGACGCCCTGCAGAAACCACAGGGTCGACAGCACAGCCATCAGCTTCCTCGTGACGGAGTTGGTCATCAGAGCCATCGGTGCTGACCACCACGGCTCCTTCACCTCTCTCAGGCTCTTCTCTCTTACCCCCGTGACAACAATGCTACTTCTCCGTCTGGGTCCCTCAGGCCACACACCGTCCTCAGGCCACACACCGTCCTCCAGAATGACTTCCACGGTGCTCACCTCCTGGATTTTATTGTTCTCCTCAGAAAAGGTGGCCCCCAAGTTCCTTAACCCGCCGCCTCCTTCTTCCTCGTGTTTTACCTGACTTGCTTCTTGGCTCTGAGACAATGACACAAACTCAGCTGTTATAACTTATTATTCCCCTCACCATTACTTGTTTAATCTATAAGGTCAATAATGTTCCTCTCTGTATGTCTGTCAGTCCTCAATTCTCCATAGATTCACACAGAAACATATTGAGAATTTTCCTTATCAAATCGGCTAAAAGTTTACAAGGAAATAAAACAATACTGTATGTGGGTCAGGTTAGGTTAGGTTAAGTCCTTTCTATTAATGACACTACAAACTCCTGACATGACACTCCAACCACTGAAACAACCTGAAGAAGCACTGAAACAACCTAAAGAAGCACTGAAACAACCTGAAGGAGCACTGAAACAACCTGAAGAAGCACTGAAACAACCTGTAGAAGCACTGAAACAACCCGAAGAAGCACTGAAACAACCCGAAGAAGCAACAGCCGCAATATTACCTTATACATGTGGGGAATGGTGGCAGTGATGGTGGCAGCGATGGTAACAGAGTCAGGTAGGGTCACCTTATTGAGTACTGCACCTCGTTGTAACACCTTTACGGCCTCGTCAACTCGCCCCTGCACCACTAGCCACCTCGGCGATTCGTCCACAAACCTGACAACAAGAAGACCGCCATATGGAGCCGAGAACTTGTTGATAAGACTTTGGGCCAACATAACATTGTTTATGTGACCCTTCCGTGATAGTGTGTGTGTGTGTGTGTGTGTGTCAATAATATAAATTACTCCATGATTGAAATTTCTCCCCCAAAATAGAACTCCAAAAAGCTCATTAAGACAACAACAAAACACCCATGACCAAGAAGATAAAGCCGTAACTCTCTCGTGGTCTTGGATATGGTTAAGAAAGGATAGATCCCACTCACACGACGACTACGAGGAGGAGGAGACAGGGAATAGAGCCCATAGCCTGGAGTGTTCGCCAGTCCCTGATGAAGTACGCCATGCTGCCCAAGAACACCATCATGATAGCGTAGGGAAGGGCTAACATGATCCCTAGCGTTGGCCGTAGGCGAGGCACACACACCTCCAGACCTGCCACAGTAAGTTAGTACAGTGTTAGACCTGCCACAGTAAGTCAGTACTGTGTTAGACCTGCCACAGTAAGTTAATACTCTATGTTTGTCTTTGACACCCCCAAAATGTTCTACACTATGGAGGGTATATGCAAACACTTGTTATCTTGAAAATAGGTTCTTATTATCGTACGGGAGATATATACAGATGGACCAAGAAGCTCTCTTCTACACCATAAGGACTAGTGATCTGAACTCTCTGTATCACTCGGCGCTGGCATGTACAGATGCCAGCATTCACAAGCTGAATACATAATATGTAAATATGATAATTCACATACATAACATGGTGCATAATAAATGGAAATATTACGTAGGATTGATACATGTTCTATAATACTTTACTATACATAATTAATAGAGTAATATAAGAATACACAGCTTAAGGTACTACTTCATGTCCATATTATACAAATACAAGATGAGTTAACCTGCTAGTCTATGCGAGTAATTTATTTAATTTCATAAAACATTGAAGAAATTATCATAAAAAACTGGTAATTATATAAGTTATCATATGAGAGAGAGAGAGAGAGAGAGAGAGAGAGAGAGTCTGACTTAACTCAAAAAGCTAAAAAACAAAAACATATAAAAATCAAAAGTTAGACTGACAGAGAATGAAGACCGGGTAGACCATGACGGAGTTGAAGATCCCCAGTAGGAGCCTACAGGTGAAGAGGAAGAAGAGCCAGGGTGTTGTAATGAGCAGCACCACACTCACCACCGTACCCACCACCCCTATCCTCACCGACCACCGCCGCCCATACCTGAAACAACCATTGTGCCGTCAGTTGGTGTGTGTGTGTGTGTGTGTGTGTGTGTGTGTGTGTGTGTGTGTGTGTGTAATAATAATAATAATAAACGGTTTATTAATAGAGTTGCAGTCGGTGGCTGAAAATATACAGACTTACATGTGATTTAGACATAATGATATAATATACGTTCAATACATTTACAGGGCTGTACAGTACATAAATCAGGAGTTGTTTATTATTTTAACAATAGATGGGATGTGTGTGTGTGTGTGTGTGTGTTAGTAATAATTTCAGTACATGTCTTTTAGATCACCTGTAAATTAGACATCTCTGATTATTTCACTTGAAGATTAACGACACTAATGCTAACCAAATCAAACCTAACCTAACCTAACCAAATCTAACCTAACCTAACCTACCTTAACTTAATACAATCAAACTTAACCTAACTTAACTTAATATAACCTCCATAACGTAAATTAATTTAGGAGTTTATTCTTCATTTCAATTAAGCTTGGGTGTCTAATCTTCAGGTGAACTAAGCTGGGGGGGTGTCTAATCTTCAGTTGAACTAAGCTGGGGTGTCTAATCTTCAGGTGAACTAAGCTGGGGTGTCTAATCTTCAGTTGAACCTTTTTTTTCCTAAACGTACAAATATCTCAAGACTTCATTGGCAGGTGTTACTAAGGGAGTGATTCACCTGTGGGCGGAGATGGCTGATAAGATGGAGCCCACGAAACAGCCAAGGGTGTAGATGGTCTGGAAGAACGGTGACAACGTCTATATCTCCTATAGCTACTGTCCAATTTCCAACATAATACCCAAATAATAAATCAAAGTACACGAAAAAAAAATGAAAAACACACGATATATTTTCAATCACAAAAAGAACTACTAAAGTAAAAGGAAGAAAAAATGAATCTCTCGTTTATTTATGTTCAGTATCACAAGTTATCACTCACCCGTTGTAAGAGAAGGTGTTATTGTTAGGCAGGTTACAGGTGAATACAGGCTGAGGGTTAATGAATTCACAGCCGACGAGGAACACAGGTAAGATTGCAGGCACTGTGGGGAGGAGAGGCAGTCGTTAAGTCGTTTGGGGGCGGTAGTGGTGGTTATGGTGGTGGTGGTGGGGGTGGTGGTGGTTATGGTAGTAGTGGTGGTGGCGGTTATGGTGATAGGGATAGTGATGGTGGTGATGGTTATAATGGTAGTGATGGTGACGGTGATGATGATGATGTTCTTAGAAACATTTAAAGGATAATAATGATGCTTATTACACACACACACACACACACAGGCTATAGGCGTAATATATTTGTTATCCTGTCTTTTCTTATATACGGAAATGACAAAATATCGGTGTTTGTCTAAAATAAAATGATGGACAACACTCGCCAGAAAATAGGCATCAACTGAAGATTAGACATCTTATGAACCTTGTGAGGCATACTATGAACCTTGTGGGGCATCTTATGAACCTTGTGAGGCATACTATGAACCTTGTGGGGCATCTTATGAACCTTGTGAGGCATCATTATTTGTTTAGTCTCTAACCAGTATAGCAACCAGAGTATTATACACTATGGATGAATAAGTTTTCATTATGCATTTTACATTGACCCGCAGGAGTCAGAGATGTTTTCATAGCAAGCATGTAGTAAGTATTTATTTAGCCTGCTCAGACGCAGCTGCTCTAGTCACGCATACGGTCTGGCGAACAGTATGTCCACCAGAGATGTCTCATCACTTATTTAATAAAAGGCTCTTACTTGATAACTAAGTACATTCATTATCACTGGTAAGACCTTCAAGCATTTGATGTAAATTATTAATCAGAATAGTTAGACATTTGCAAAGTCAATTAAGGATGATTCACGGCTCTAACGAGATCATTTCCAGACAGCTTTTTCAGTAACACTGCTGACGTTGATTCAGGTGTTCATGCCAACTCTTCCTACTGGTAGAAGCTTCTAGAAGCTTGGATCCATGCATCATCCTTTCGTGACGTCACTGTCAGTTAGCCGGGGTAGGTCCGCCCTGGTATAGAACATAAGAAAATAAGGAGTCTGCAATAGGCCGGTTGGTCTGTGCATGGCAGCTCCTGTCGAGAGTTACTACCACTCTCTATCATCCATGAATCTGTCTAGCCTCCTTTTAAAACTTTCCAGCGTTCCAGCACTTACTATAAAGTTGCTAAGCTTGTTCCACTCGTCCACCACCCTATTTGTGAACCAGTTTCTTCCTATCTCCCTCCTAAACCTAAACTTATCCAACTTGAATCCGTTGCTCCGAGTCCTATCCTGCTCGGATATTATAAGAACTTTATCGATATCCCCTTTATTGATTCCTTTCACCCACTTAAATACTTCTATCATATCTCCCCGCACTCTTCGTCTTTCTAGGGAATGCAAGTTTAGTTTCTTTAACCTATATTGATATGGAAGGTTTCTAAGTCCCGGAATCATTTTCGTCAATCTTTGCTGCACCGACTCGAATCTTTAGCTGGACACCACACATTACTGATCTACCACTGAGCAGTAGCCTGAGAGACCCCTTCAGTCTTAGCAGATCTAAATAGTATCTCTAACACTGCTCTCAAGCACTCAGTCCCCAGAAGATGTGAATTACACGAAAGCGCTTGGGAACTTCCTGTTTTCTTGTTTCCTTGTGGTTATCAGCATATATATATATATATATATATATATATATATATATATATATATATATATATATATATATATATATATATATATATATATATATATATATATATATATATTGATAAAATCACACGGGAAAATGGAAAAAAATCCTTTCATTCCTCTCAAACCAGACAAGTTCCTACACTTAAGAATATTTTGACTCTGCCCTATCGTAATGGATTTGTCCCGTTAGTTCGGTCCCTCAAGCTTCTAAATATTAATGTTGTTTTTAAGTATGACTCAACCATTAACAATATTTTAATAAAGAATAGCCCAAGTTTGAATGTAAATGGAAATGTTTATTGTATTCCATGTAGCAAATGTAATTGTAATTATGTAGGTCAGACAGGAAAAACACTGCAGCTCATAATCCAACAACATAAGTATAATATCAGAACAGCATCTGAAAGCAGTGCCTTGTTCGTTCATGTTAGGAATATTAATCACCCCATTGCTTGGGAAAAAAGCTTAGAAGTATTTAAATCATCTTGTGTCACAGAAAGACGTCTGGTTGAAGCTAGTTTGATTAAGGAGTTAAAATCAATAAACCTTAGTGATGGTCAGTTCAAAACTGATATGTTACATAAATTTATTTGTCAGTGGCCCAAGGTTAAAAATGCTTTGAAAACCTTTGATCTAGATGTAAGATAGTTATTTTGTGGGTCCCTTATTTTTGACCTGACCTGACTAGTCACGTCACCCCCCTTCTCTTAAGCTCCTCTACGTGTGGATTAGTGGATGACATCATTATGACCTGACCTCATGTTTTTAAGGTCACCCTGTATATTTAAGCCTCTCTCTGTCCATGTAATCCAGTTGCCTCTGAAGATGTCTTGAATAAAGACGAAAGCTAAGGTGCTCCGTTGTTTCCATTTTCCCGTGTGATTTTATCAAGATTTATCTTATCCACGTTTTCATTGTGGATTTACATGATATATATATATATATATATATATATATATATATATATATATATATATATATATATATATATATATATATATATATATATATATATATATATATATATATATACAAGTAAATCACTGTAGGTGCGCGTGATCCAAGTATATTCACAGATACTCACAGATGATCTTCTGGAAGAGGCTCACGCCTGTGACTCCAGCTCAATAGCCTCTTCTCTACTCAGACGATGGCTGCGTGTGGCGGATATTTGTGCCCTATAATTATATACTTGTTCTTGATTTTTCCAGTATTTATCTAATTTTGCTTCAAACTTTTCCACCGTCTCCACATTCACTACCCACTCAGGTAACCCATTCCAGTTGTTGACAACCCTACTCGGGAACGAATGTCTTCTGAGATTTAGCCTCGCTCTTGTTTTGTAATCTTCTTTGTGTTCCCCGGGTAGTGTCATCCTCCCTCATCTGGAACATTCCTGCTATACATGCCTGGTCATATATGTCACACACTATCTTGTATGTTTCCACTTGGTCCCCACGAGGTCTTCTGTACGCCAGTGTGGGAAACTGTAATTACCTTAGTCTTTCCTCATAAGATCAATTCTTGATCTGTGGTACTAATTTGGTAGCCCTCGGTACATTCTCTACTGCTTCAATATCCTTAATGAGATATGGGCACCAAATTTGATTAGCATACTCAAGGTGTGGCCTAACCAGAGCAGTGTACAGAGCCTTGAACATAGGTGCATCCAGATGAACAAAAGTTCTTCTAATAATGCCCACTATTATATTAGCCTTGTTGATTTTCTCAGCTAGATGGTCAGAGAACGTCAGCTTATCATCGATGTCTACCCCTATATCCTTCTCTACAGTGGTCTTCTTGATCATGGTGTACATATGATATCCATGGTCAACAACTTTTGTTCTTCCTATCCTCATGTATTTACTTTTTTCTGGGTGAAAGTTCAGCATCCACTTCTCAGTCCAACCCCTGATCCCATCCAGGTCCTCCTGCAGCGTGTCACAATCCTCATCTCGTTCGATTTTCCTAAAAATCATTGTGTCATCCGCATATAGATATACCTCACTGTCGTGTTTAATTGCCCCAGGCAGGCCATTGATAAAAAGGACAAACAGCAGGGGGCCGAGGACAGAACCCTGAAGGACCCCACTAGTGACCTCCCTCCAGTCAGATACTTCTCCATTTACCACAACTCTCTGTTTTCTCTTAGTTAAAATATTCCTTACTCAATCAAGATATTTTCCATCAATGCGATAACTAGATACTTTTTCTAATAGTCTTTGGTGGGGTACTCTATCAAAAGCCTTCATGAAGTCACAATACACTTATTTAGATCTGCTAGGACTGAAGGGGTCTCTCAGGCTAGTGCTCAGTGGTAGATCAGTAATGTGTGGTGTCCAGCTGAAGACTGACTAGCTATACCAGGGCGGACCTACCCCGGCTAACTGACAATGACGTCACGAAAGGATGATGCATGGATCCAAGCTTCTAGAAGCTTCTACCAGTAGGAAGAGTTGGCATGAACACCTGAATCAACGTCAGCAGTGTTACTGAAAAAGCTGTCTGGAAATGATCTCGTTGGAGCCGTGAATCATCCTTCATTGACGTTGCAAATGTCTAACTATTCTGATTAATAATTTACATCAAATGCTTGGAGGTAGGTGATACGAGACTTACCCAAGAGGGCGGCGAGGATGAATAAGTAGTTCCAGGGACCCATACCCAGCTGAGTGAGGATCAAGTCGACCCCATCCACAGAATCCATCTTCACTGCAAGTGCAACAAATTCATATTAAAACATACTTTACTATTTTTTTTTACTTTTATCCTTTTCACCACTGCGACGTCGGCTCGTTAGCCGCTTGGGCGATCGGTCACGTCTCTGTTACGCACTGTTGGCAAGTACTGGGCATGCACCGGCTCCTGAATGTACCTGAACCTGCTCCAGTGTTGGTCAAGTCTGGCCTTGAAAGAGCTCACACTCGGTGCCGTCACAACACTCTCTGGCAGATTGTTCTAAGAGTTCACATTTCTCGAAAAAGTTTGCCCTCACAGTTTTATGGACTTGCGGCTTCTTCAATCTTAAACTGTGACCCCTTGTGGGGCGAGCGTCCGCCAGCTACAAGTAAGAACACTCGACTGAGTAGTGCCCCTCGAGATGCTTATACACCTCAGTTAGGTCGCCTCAGTAACATGTCATTCTAGTCGTTAGCACATGCTGCTTGCAGCACACACGTTTCCTGCAACACGTGTCAATGTACTGATCACTTTTGTACATGCTAGTATGTAAGCAGTTTAGTCTTGTTTAGTCTCTAACCAGTATAGCAACCAGAGTATTATACACTATGGATGAATAAGTTTTCATTATGCATTTTACATTGACCCGCAGGAGTCAGAGATGTTTTCATAGCAAGCATGTAGTAAGTATTTATTTAGCCTGCTCAGACGCAGCTGCTCTAGTCACGCATACGGTCTGGCGAACAGTATGTCCACCAGAGATGTCTCATCACTTATTTAATAAAAGGCTCTTACTTGATAACTAAGTACATTCATTATCACTGGTAAGACCTTCAAGCATTTGATGTAAATTATTAATCAGAATAGTTAGACATTTGCAAAGTCAATTAAGGATGATTCACGGCTCTAACGAGATCATTTCCAGACAGCTTTTTCAGTAACACTGCTGACGTTGATTCAGGTGTTCATGCCAACTCTTCCTACTGGTAGAAGCTTCTAGAAGCTTGGATCCACGCATCATCCTTTCGTGACGTCACTGTCAGCTAGCCGGGATAGGTCCGCCCTGGTATAGCTAGTCAATCTTAGCTGGACACCACACATTACTGATCTACCACTGAGCAGTAGCCTGAGAGACCCCTTCAGTCCTAGCAGATCTAAATAGCATCTCTAACACTGCTCTCAAGCACTCAGTCCCCAGATCAAGTGGCCAGCCTCTGTATATATATATATATATATATATATATATATATATATATATATATATATATATATATACACTAGCGGAATCGCCGCCCTCCGGGAGGCTCCACATTGTCTCACTGTAGTGCATTAAGGTAGACCACATTTTTGGTTTTGCCATTAGCGGCAAGTATGTACAGATTTTTGCCAGTTCCCACTCTGGAGCATCCAACATAGAACTGTCCATGAGAGAAGCAAGGAAACGCCAGGTTTAGGCCAACCATCTTTAGGGACTGTCCCTGGCTTTTGTAGATGGTCATGGCAAAGCTCACTTTAACCGGGAACTGAAGTCGCTTGAACTCAAATGGCAGGTCAGTGGTGATGAGAGGTATCCTTGGTATAAAAACGTCCTCTCCTTTAGCTTTTCCTGTCTGTATTGTAGCTTCCAGTACATGTGGCATCATGTTCTTCACCACCAGTCTTGTGGCATTGCAGAGGATTGGTGGTTCAAGATTTCTTAAGAGCATTATAGGAGTTCCAATCTTGAGAGTGAGGCGGAGAGGAGGCAGTCCAGCGGGCTCCAAAGAATTAAGGAATTCTGCAGGGTACTGGACTGCTTGGTCCTGGTCGATTACTGTATCAACAGATATGAATGAGTTCTCACTGCCTGGAAGCTGTCTGGGTAGAGTCATGTTGATTTCAGCCACTGTTTCATTCTTTGGTGCCAGAATAGCGCGTTCATGCAGCCACTTGCGATCCTTGTACAGGAGTGGTGGATAATGTTTGGGTAGACCATGTTAGTGAGCTCAGTTGAGGACTTTACAACATTTCCACATCCTTGAGGAATGATTATTTGTCCTTCTGAATCAACAGGGAAAGTTCCATTCCCAATCTGTAGTAGAAGGTTTGCAAACCGTCCAGCATCCTGATCTCCTTGTAGATGTACTCTCATGTTTGTGGATAGAGTGAGTGTCTGAACACTTCTCCGGATTTAGGTTAGTTTAGATTTGGTTAGATAGAAGTTGGTTAGTTTATGTTAGATTGGGATAGCTTTGGTTAGGTTATAGGTTAAATTAGACTAAGTTAGGTTAGGTTAGAAGAAGGGTGTTTAATCACCAGGTGAAATAAATTGGGGGAGCTAATCTTCATGTGACCCGTCTATAGCTATATGCAGGGAGTTTCAGAAAGAGTTATATAATTTCAATGTTCTGTCATTTCACTGTTTATAACGATATACCCTTCTGTTTCTCAGGTCATGGTGGTGGTGTTGTGACATGTAAAATATATCATCAGCAGGACTCTCAGTCAAGCATGGTGTTCAGTAAAGACCACAAAGTAAAATCTTTAATTGATGGTTTGAGGTTAAATAATAGGTGGAAGTACGCCGGCGGTTCTGTCATGAAAACAATCTCCCCATGCGCACTGGACCTTCAAATTGTGATATAAAGCGATTTGTGGAGCAGTTTAAAACAAATGAAGTTTGGAAAACCGTAGTGAAGGCAATAGTGGTCACCCATTAATTATCACAAAGAGCCAAGTCAACATTAATCTTGTCAGAGATTCAGTTATCAACAGCCCCAAGAAATCTTATCAGCTCCACTGCCAAGAACTGACTATCTCACCCCCATCTGTGTTGCGCATTCATGCTCGTGCAGGATGGTGTCCCTCAGCTGGAGAAACTCGATCTGCTTCACCAGTTGTTCGGAAACCGGCTGATCAGTCTGGACACAGCACACGAGTGGGCGTCACATAGCCCCGATCTCAATCCCCTTGACGTTTATTTTTGGGGAGCTGCCAAGGGCACAGTCTACCCTAATACACCCCGAACACTCGCCCCTGTAAAGCAGGAGGTGGTAGAGTTTGGCCAGGCAGTCACCCCAACCACCTGCAGTACAGCTGCACAGAACTTTGGCGTCCGCGTCAAGGCCTGTTTAAACAGAGGCGAGACACACATTGAAATCGTGTATTACAAAAAGTTTGCTTTAATGATTTAAAATGTCATAATATGAACTTTGAGTCAATGTATAGATCAGTATTCTGTGATTAATAGTTTTTTTTTATAAAAGTTTCAAATCATGTAACTTTTTGAAACGTCCTGACATGGTAGTACAGTACCACGTTGGAAACACCGCTTCTTGTTCCATCAGCGAAGTGAAGTTTACATTTCCAGGAATCTTTAATATTGGATTTTGATTTGAACGAGTTCTTAAGTTTCTGGCCTCAGGAATAAGTTAAGTAATATCATGGCCCCATAGATTCTTTGATCTTGTTTTGGCGATATAAGCGACCTAAATATTGTTTTTATTTAAAAAATAAAAACAACCTTTGAAGGAGTTAAGTCTTACAGAATGCTAAAAATTCTACCAAAAGTGGTTGAAAACGCCTTAGTTAAGGACGTTCAGGTGACGGGCAAGTCGAAGGGAATGATTGAAACCCATCTTTTGACGCATTTAATATTTATTGATGTGGTCAAAACCTGCAGACAACAAGGCGTTCATTAGTAGTATATAGTGATCTATCTGAGACATAATTAGTTAGTCTCACACAATTTATCTTAATTATAATTGATTATTGAGCATAATGACATGATACAAAGTTCATAACTCTATCAATCTTAGCTACACTTCATTCCGCGTTGTCTTATTGCTCTAGATAAGGCAGGAACGAGTGGGCATAATTAGTCCACAATATTTCAGTAATGAGGGGTATGTCATCACTTTGGCTGTACTTACAAGTGCGGGTCAAAGCGAACCAGTATGGTGTTCCAAGGGAAGATAGTTCTGTGTAAATTGTTTCAGTACAAAACTCGGCCAGGATTGGGAGTTGTTGTTCACCACTGCTAGCAGAGTGTTGATCCTCAGAGCATCACTTGAGGGGGCAGTCTCCTAGAGTCCAGGTGGCCACGCCGCCTATTAAACCATACATTAGCAGAGTCATGACCTCTTCTCCGTAAACACCACTCAAACCCTAATCTTTGTTCGGGTAAGGCAGTAAAAACGTCAGCACTGATGCCAGCGGTGAAAACACTCCCGGCGATGACAGCTCTTACGCCAGTGGCGATGACACTGCTGGCGGTAAACACCGTCCCCCAGCTGCCACATCTGTCGAGGTAACAGGTCGCGTGGTGGGGGGGCATCACTGAGAGGGCGACTTGTGTCATGAGATCCAAGACACCCCCTCCGCGCCCCCGCCAGTGGTGAGGACACTCCCGGTGGGAAACACCCCCCCCCCCCCGCTATTGCAGTATAACAAGTAAGTCTCATTCGATCTCAGACAGGGTTTAGATAGGGCAGTGATAAAGTTAACAAGAGCTAAAAGTAAATTCATTTCAGGGTTTCCGTCAGAACCCACTTGACTGCTAGAGATTGACTGATAGAGATTGACTGCTAGAGATTGACTGCCGTTTGAGACTGCTGTTGATGATATGATGATTAGCGACTGTCGCCGTTGGAATGATCAGTGCAGGCTTGTCACTGGTTAGCGGGGTAGCAAAGGATCTCTTGAGTGAACGAGTGCTCCCGACAACTAAAACGACACGGGACCAGCATCAGCAGTGGGTGATCAGCTCTTACCACTTGGGTGCACAACACCACGTGTCCTCGGTCAGCTAGAAGTATTACCTACATAAGAAAATAAAAACATAAGAATGGAGGAAACTGCAGCGGGCCTATTGGCCCATACTGGGCAGTCCCGTTTACACCCAACCCCTATTGCTCATATAAGCATCCAACCTATGTTTGAAGCTATTCAGCGTATTCGAGTTAATGATGATATTTGGTAACTTGTTCCATTCAACCACTACTCTGTTTACAAACCAATGTTTACCTATTTCGCGCCTAAATCTAAATTTGTCTAATTTAAAACCATTGTTACGAGTTCGCTCCTGGTTGGATAGTTTGAGTACCTTTGTAATGTCCCCTTTGTTTAGCCCTGACTTCCAATTATACACCTCTATCAGGTCGCCCCTCGCTCTACGTCTCTCGAGGGAGTGCAAATTAAGATGCTTTAACCTGTCTCTATACTCAAGGTTCCTAATCCCCGGGATTAGTCTTGTCATTCTCCTCTGAATTTTTTCCAAGGATTCTATATCCATTCTGTAATACGGTGACCAGTACTGAACTGCGTAATCCAGGTGTGGTCTCACAAGCGCAAGACACAGTTTTAGGATGACCTCGCTAGTCTTGTAACTAACACTCCTTTGTATGAACCCAAGTACTTTATTAGCCTTGTTACGAGCAAAAACACATTGTTTACTTGGCTTAAGGTTCCTACTTATCATTACTCCTAAATCTCTCTCGCAGTCGGATTTCTCTATGGCATCGTTGTTCATCTGGTATCTGGTTTCCCTGTTTACATCTCCTATACTGAGTACTTTACATTTGTCACGTTGAATTTCATCTGCCATTTTTCAGACCATTCGAAAAATTTGTTTAGATCTTCCTGTAGTTTTGCGAGTCCTCGTCAGATTTAATAACACGTCCTATTTTAGTGTCATCAGCAAATTTACTTATGTTGCTGTCTATGCCGATATCTATGTCGTTTATGTATATAATAAATAATAATGGTCCAAGTACTGAGCCCTGGGGAACTCCACTAGTGACGTTGCTCCAATGGGACTTAGTGCCATTAATGCTCACTCGCTGTTTCCTGTCCTGTAACCACGCCCTAATCCATTTAAGGATATTACCTTTGATGCCATGTGCTTCTACCTTTCTAATTAGTCTTTCGTGGGGGACTCTGTCGAAGGCTTTGCTAAAGTCGAGATATACCACATCATAATTGTGCCCTTCGTCCACCGATTCGAAAACTGATGAAAAGAATGTTAATAGATTAGTTAGACATGAACGCCCGCTTGTGAAGCCATGTTGGGAATCATTGATCAACTTGTGCTTCTCCAGGTGGTTTCGAATAGAGTTTGAAATGATTGATTCAAGTAATTTGCCTACTATTGATGTTAGGCTGATTGGGCGGTAGTTAGAGGATAGTGATCTATCCCCCTTCTTGAAAATCGGTATTACATTCGCTATCCTCCAGGATTCTGGTACTACACCTGTATTTAAGGACATGTTAAACAACTTTGCTAAGGGCATACTAAGCTCTTCCTTACATTCCTTTAATACTCTGGCAAATATCTCATCGGGACCAGGTGACTTATTAGGCTTTAGTTTGTCTATTTGCTTACTAACATCGCTACTAGTCACTACTATCTCGCTTAATTTGTTTTCTTCACTATCTCTGAATAGAGTCGGTGCCTCGGGTATCATGTTTACATTTTCGGTGGTGAAAACTGTTGAAAAATATATATTCAAATTATTGCTCATTTCTCCGTCGTTGTCAGTGAGCTCGCCGGTATCTGACCGTATTGGTCCAATCTTTTCTCGTGTTTTAGTTTGATACATTTGGTAGAATCCTTTGGGGTTTGTCTTCGCCTCCCTTGCTATCCTTACCTCATTATTTCTCTTGGCTTTCCTTATCTCGGTTTTAACCCTACTCGCCAATACCTTATAATAATCCTGGAGGTAAATTTCGCCATGATTTATCCTTCTACCTATAGCCTTCCTTTGGCCAATGATGTTCTTTAAATAATTATTTATCCATAGTCCATAGTCACCTGCGGGCGTTCTCTCTTCCCGCCCATGGACGCACTGAGAGTACACTGAGGCTATCTGAGTAAATTAATGGTCACACACTGAGACCAGGAGTCTAGGGGATACCTAGAGAAACATTTTATCTCCCTTATTACGGGTGTATGTTGAGTTGGGTGGAGCATGGTTCACGGGTATTGGTGGACCCAGTAACATCTCAATAATAGTGACAATATTTTTGTGTGTAGTTAGTACCATTTTTTCAGTTACTGATATTATCTTGACGTGTGTAGTAATAGTTCTTAAATGATTTTGATAGTATTGTTTTTTAATGTTGGTGTCACTAAGTGAAACCAGAGTGATACTGTGATTTAATTCCTTTAATGCATTTAATTTTTCTTTATAATTCCGATCTCAGGTATAACCTTTGTTCCCCAGAGTAGTGTTTAAGTTAGGTTAGGAAGTGTGCATCTGTTGGGGTGATATAATTTTGTTGAGTGCCCTTAAGGCCTATTCATTGTAGAGTTATTAATTTCTATTTTTTATACCATTTTCTCAGTGGTTGATATTATTTTGTTGAAAGCCCTTAAGGCCTGTTTCATGTGTGCAAGCAACATTTCTTAATACTCTGAATTTATTGTTGTCTAATGAGGCATTGTCTGAGTTTCTAATAATTTCAATATCATGTATAACTTTTATTCCCCAGAGTAGTGTTTTAAGTTCAGGTTAAGAGGTGCGCATATTGGTGTACCATTATTTGATTGTGTCTGTAGTGTTGGAGGGAATATAAGTGTCTAAATTTTACAGTGTGTCTCATTCATCCCAGTCACAGACGCTATCCTTCCACGGGTCACGGACAATTCATTTTGTTAGTAAATTTAAGTGTTCTTGTGCTGGTTCGGGATTTTTCTAAAGGGGCGCTTCCACTGCAATTACCATCTAATAATTAATAAACCCCAAGTCAAGTGAGAAATTAAAGTCTAGTAAATTTCCGACCGGTTACATATACAGGTATATATATATATTTATATACACTGGAAGAGTACGGGATTCTGGGGACCGTCTCAGCCTGGACAAGAGACTTTTTTCATGACTGCAAGCAGTGTGTGGTGATTAATAGCACGAAATCGAAATGTGTATCCGTGACAAGCGGGGTACCACAGGGCAGTGTACTGGGCCCGCTGTTGTTTGTTTGTTACATAAAATTACATTCCAGAAGCTGTAAATTCCTCCAAACAAATGTTTGCGGATGATGTCAAGTTATTTAGGGAAATTATAAACCAAACAGACTGTAATGAGCAACAGAAAGATCTCTGCCAGTTTCAAGAATGGTCGAAGAACTGGCTGCTAAGATTCAATGTCACAAAGTGTAAGAGGATGCACCTGGGGCGTACCAACGGTAAGGAGTATCGCATGTTCCAACGGGACGAAGAAACAACATTAATAGAGACTCAATGTGAAAAGGACCTGGGTGTGTATGTTGACAACAAGCTGAAGTTCTCGGGCCATTGTAAAAAGAAGGTGAATCAAGCGACTAAACTAGTAGGTCTTATAAGAAGGTGCTTCCTCGTCTGGAATACTGTCACCTCGTCTGGTCCCCGAGATATGGTAAAGACTGTCAGGTGATAGAAAATGTCCAAAGGAGGGCCACCAAACTGGTGCCTGCAACTTGACAAAAGTTTATAATTTATTAGCACTCAGTCGAGTATTCACACCTGGAACTAGTGGATTTTTTTTAAATAGAGAAAGGAGGGGTGAAAGAAGATTAGAGGTGGGGGAAGGAAGTTATAGTTCGGAAATTGAAGAAATTTAGGAAGAGGTAAGAGAGGGCGGGCTGACCGCCTAGCTAAGCTAATAGTATGTTAGGATTGTGTCATGGGTTAGTTATTGTCTGTCGGTACAGGCACTAAACATCCTACCCTATCCCATATATGGGTGTTTTAAGGGTCTTATTTCATATTCCGCCGACCCTACTGGCGGATGCTGGTCTAGGGAGGTTGTCTATTGCCTGGCCGTATAGATCGGGGGTGGTAACGGACCTTTTGAGATTTGGTAGTTTTGGGAACCATTTACAGTATGGTTGTTTTCGTTAACTGGTGGGAGTCTTTGAAGGAGTTCTATCTTTTGCTAGACTCTGCTGGCCAGGGTGTGCAGCTGCTGGTTGTTGGGTTTTATTCTCAGTTCTGTCCGCCTTATTTAGGCCCGGGACAGGGGGGGGTGGGGGAGGGGCTTAGGGGCATAGTCCTCCTGGACACATGCAAATATTTTACTTTTATCCTTTTCACCACTGATCGGCTCGCTAGCCGCTTGGGCGATCGGCTACGTCTCTGTTACCCACTGTTGGCACGTACTGGGCATGCACCGGCTCCTGAATGTACCTGAACCCGCTCCAGTGTTGGTCAAGTCTTGTCTTGAAAGGACTCACACTCGGTGCCGTCACAACACTTTATGGAAAGATTGTTCCAAGAGTGTCCTTGTGGCCTTGAAACAAGGGCTTGTGAGTATTATTTTACAGTCACTCATAATTTAAACGTCAAGGCATCATATTTTTACGGGGAATATCCCATCCGGATACAGATCATCGACACACAACGGGGCCTGAGGGGGACGAAAGATAAGAGTAAAAAAATACAAATGACAGGAGAAAAAGCGTATGTCAATCTACACCACGAAGATGCTGGAAAGCCAACTTTTTGAAGTGAGGCTGATTCTATTGTGTTCGACATACACACAGAAAAGGTGGGCCCTAAGGGCAAGACGAGTGTTATGAGCCCACTGCCTTGGCGATGGTACACAGAATGCCACATCCACCGAGCATGGACAGTATAATGTGCTACCAAATATGCATCTACAAGGAACTGTATGTGTGGCGAGGTGGGGTGTCTTGACTGGAATGGACGGAACCTGATTGCACTGTTACCATACCAATAATTTTTTTTTTGTGGTGGTTGCGTATGTACGTGCGTGCAGGAAGGCGAGTTGCCTCGTACATTGTTTGCTATAATACCTGATAATTAATGTATTTGATACTTATATTTAAATGTGTGTGCAAGTGTAAATGCTTTAGTGTTTGAACAATGTCAGTATATATATATATATAGAAAAAAATATATATATAGATATATATATATATATATATGTTTACTTGCTATGATGTGACTTGCCTGTGACTAGTTGGTGACACTCGATACACGGAAGCTGTTGCCTCACCTGAATCAGTCGCTGCCCCTAAACCATCACCACTTCGTGTAAACACAAGACAAATTAATGGGTCTAACATGACAGCAGTTTCCCCCCAAGAATAATACCATCACACCACCCTGGTTTTCTGGGGCTCTCTCTTACTCCTCCATGTATTGATGAATGATTCACAATGGAGGAAAAAGGTTCTGAAGAACAAAGAGTGAATGGTCAGTGATCTTCCTTCACCTGAGGGTCATGAAGCAGAACTTAAGTGCTGGGAGCAGAAATAGAATGCCTGGGAGTCTGACCTGACAGCTACACTCAGGTAAACCTTCCCTTTATTCCACCCTAAACATACAGTACACTGTACATTATGCTCCAAGTCAATGCAACCTTACCAGTCACTTCATGTGGCCGGTCACCTTCACATGAAGTCGACCGAGTAACCTCAAAAGTTCCCTGCGCTCTACAATGAACCAAGGCATTGAACGGTCTCACCTTGTTGGATGTTTATACAAAATAAACAGACATAAATAAAGTGATCACTAGCTTTGCTCGAGGTCATCCAAGGTGGATAATTAGTAGAGATTTTGGATGATAAAACAGCGCCAGCCAGTGTATGAGTTCTTCACATTAGCAAAATAAAATAATCCTGAATTAATATTATTGCATGTCCTCTATTTTGTGTAGAATATGATAACTAACCTTGACTCATTGTGTTAACTTCTGTGGTTTCGAGGGTTGTAATGGCGAGTGTGCAATATATACAAAGACGGTACCGAGTGTGAGCTCATACAGACTTAACAACACTGGCACAGGTGCAGATACAGCCAGTACATACCCAGTACTTACCAATAGTATGTAACAAAGACGTGACCGACAGCACAAACGGCTAACAGCCCGATCAGTGGCCAATAAAATAAGTTGAAGTAAAGATTTCCTCAACTTTCGTAATACAATATAACAAACAATATACTGTATAGTGTATACCTTGTCCCGTGACTTACTTGTTGACGGTGAACCAGTTAGGCGGCGTGAGAGGCGGTTGCAGGACTTACCGCCGGTCTGAGCCACCACCGACTTAACACTGTCCCAATACCTTGCTGCTTGCCCTTGCTCACTCTCCCTTCCCGTCACCCCTCTCTCACTCCCCATGTCCCTCACCCCCCTCCTCTCACCCCATGTCCCCCCATGTCCCCACCCTCCTCTCACCCCATGTCCCCCCCATGTCCCTCACCCCTCCCTCCTCTCTCCCCATGTCCCCACCCCCTCCCTCTCTCTCCCCATGTCCCTCAACCCTCCTCTCTCTCCCCATGTCCTTCACCTCTCTCTCCCATGTCCCTCACCACTCCCTCCTCTCTCCCGTGTCCCTCACCCCCTCCCTCTCTCTCCCCATGTCCCTCACCCCTCCCTCCTCTCTCCCCATGTCCCTCACCCCTCACCTCTCTCTCCTCATGTCCCCACCACCCCTCCCTCTCTCCCCCCCCCCACCCTCCCTCTCTCCCCATGTCCCTCACTCTCTCCCATGTCCCTCACCCCTCTCTCTCCTCATGTCCCCACCACCCCCTCCTCTCTCCCGTGTCCCTCACCACTCCTCCCTCTCCCCATGTCCCTCACCCCTGTCCCTCTCTCTCTCATGTCCCTCACCACCCCCTCCCTCTCTCCCCCGTGTCCCTCCACCTCCTCTCTCCCATGTCCTCACCCCCCTCCTCTCTTCCCCATGTCCCTCACCCTCCCTCCTCTCTCTCCCCATGTCCCCACCCTCCCTCCCTCTCTCTCTCCCCATGTCCTTCACCACCCTCCTCTCTCTCTCCCATGTCCCTCACCACTCCCTCCTCTCCCCATGTCCTCACCACCCCTCCTCTCTCCCGTGTCCCTCACCACTCTCTCCCCATGTCCCTCTCCCCATGTCCCTCACCACCCCCTCCTATCTCTCCCCATATCCCTCACCCCCCCCTCTCGCTCCATCCCCCCTCTTTCTCTCCTCTCTCTGTTCCCTTCCCCTCTCTTCTCTCTCCTCCCCATCTCACCTTCCTCCCTCCCAAACACTCCTCGTATTAGGACTGTGAGCCACACGACACCGCTACCTCAGCTACCGGTCACAGGGTGTTGGCGGGCCCTCTGGGGAGATCAGTGAGTGAAGCAGAACAACAAATGGTGCTGAGAAAATAAAACTACGATTCGCTACATCACTATCATACCGATATTAATCTACCCAGCAGTACCTCCACAGTACCACCCAAATATTAAAACTATAGGTGGTCCGAAACGAAACCCTGAGATTCGTAACAGGTGAAAGACGCCCCTTCACCATAACCACAGAGAACGGAGAGTAAGACCTATCAACCAGCAGCTGCACACCCTGGCCAGCAGAGTCTGGCAAAATATAGAACGATCAGAGCAAGGATTCTTACAAAAACTCCCACCAGACAACGACAAAAACCATACATGGTTCCCAAAAGGTCCCTAAACCTCAAGAAGTCCATTACCATCCCAGGTCTATACGGCCAGACAATAGACAACCTCCCTAGACCAGCATCCGCCAGTAGGGTCGACGGAATATGAAATATGATCCTCAAAACACCCATATATGGGATAGGGTAAGCTGTCTAGTGTCTGTGCCAACAGAGAGACCAGCCAACCAGAATCCAACTTTAAGAAAACCACCCACAATAACTAACAAATGACACAACCCTACTGTAGCACATGATTAGCTTAGCTGACCCGGAGCAAGGTGGTCAGGCCGCCTCCTAACTCTTCCAAAATTTCTTCAATTTCTGTATTATTAATTCCCTTCCCTCCTCCTCTAATCTTCTTTCATCCCTTCTTTCTCTCCCCCAAAAAAAAATTGTGGTGCTCCTCAGGGGACTCCGTGTGGACCCATCACTTTCCTGGCCATGATCACTAGTGCTGCGAGACTCCCACAGACGCCTCAAGTACGTGACGACCTTACCATCAACAAGCCGTGCCCACTAGCACCACCAACACCAACACGATACAGTCCACTCCAGCACACTCGTCAAATACAACTTATTTGCAGACGATAGTAATCTCTATGCCAGCAACTCAGACCTCCATTCCTTGATGAGAACTATGAACACTGAATTAACTAAAGTCAGGAGCCGGGTAATAAGTAATAAACTGACCTTAAACCTTGAGAAAACCCACTACACTATCTTTCACAGAAGGAAAAACTTACCCCCATACTTGGACCCCCTGTACCTTGATAATACAATCCTCAAACGTGATCAAAATGCTAAATTCCTTGGGGTTATTGTTGATGAGAAACTTAACTGGAAAAACCAACATACAAGCCATTCACATGCAGTAAAGTCAATAAACAGTGCGGTAACCTGTATCACACTCGACAGTCACTCACTCTTGCAGCAATGAAATAAATCTATTATGATCTTGTTTACCGACACTTGATACACTGTCACACACTATGGGGGGCCTCTTGCTCTACAAACATAGACTCCTGATTACTACACAGAAGATCACATTATTATATTACTTCGGCTAAAGTGCCTTGTAAACTTAGGATGCACGTTATACTTAACTAATGGATTGAAAATCCTTAAAGGCCCTGCGACAAGATCACGAGACAAGAGCACAAAGTAGCACACAGGTCATCTAGTACACACAAGTGTGGTCCGGGCGCAACCAGTGTCCGGGTCAGAGAGTGTGTGTCATGTGTCACACCACTAGAGTTACCTCGTGGTGCAATGTAATACGTGACTGTTGTAGACGAACATGCTGATAAACCAGCTAACCACGTCAATAACAATTAACAACACGCAATAGGCAGCTATTAAACAGGGAGGTATTACCGCCTGGAAGATATTGGAAGCATAATGTGTTGTCTAATGGTAGACCCTGCTGCCATATGTGACCAAGTCCCAGGTTGATGATCTGACTTTCTGCCTCATTTACACACAATTGCAGGGTCTCAATTGTTTCTCTTACTTGACAACATAACATACTTATATTGTTTCTCAATAGTGATTATTTTTTAAATTTTGTATTTATTATTATTATTATTTTTTATTATTATTATATTATATTTGTATTTAATATTTTTTTTAATTTTTGTAATAATTTTTATTAATTGTTATTAATAATAATTATTATTTAGATTGCCCCCGAGGGGGCTAGTTTATTGGGCACCCCCTTACATCCTGTGCAAGGTGAAGCGCAGAAGCGTTTACAGCGCCCATCTGGGAAGCATGAGGAGTTCGTGCTTGCCTTTATGACTCATGCATTAAGGGCGTAAAAGCCTGAAGGATCATGGGTTTTGTCAGCAAGTTACACAAAGTGACAGAATGATGAGTGTGTGGGGGTAAAACTCCCGGTACAATTCATCAGTTCATGGCAAAGCGCGGCAGGTCCCTGTCAGGGGAGTGGAGGATGCGGGTGGAGTGTGAAGTATATTTTCGCCCCCAGGCCCTGATGTGGGTCATTGACCTGTGCCCTGGAGGGCTAATGCAGTAAAAAAAAACTCAGTATTATTCTAAAGTCCGTGACATTTACTGTATTATTATTATTATTATTATTATTATTATTATTATTATTATTATTATTATTATTATTGCCACAGCCAAGTATGACTTTCTTCTATTTTATCCACCAGCGCTAATAAAACATTCAGTTATTAGGTAGAAAATAATTTTACTGATCAATATAACCAGATAAACTATCATGAGCAACAGTTTATTATATTACATGAAAAAACTACAGTATATTTCTTAACTGCAGCCCTCATCATCATGCTCTTAGTCTTACCAATATTTTCTTGTTTTAGTGCATAAATGTTCAGTCGTACAATCAATGTCTAAGATGTTTACTTCTAATATTATGACAAGAAGGAAATGTAATGTTCTTTGTTTGAGTTTCTGCACAAGGTTGGTTAAGACTAAATTGTTCCTGTTTGCAAACTGTTCTCCTGTTCTCTGTATCCACCAAAATGTTCACACAGTCATTAATGCAGTAAACTAAACTAAACTGGGTACGATTTGATAAAGATCCTATTACTGGTGACTTTCCTCGACCGCCAACAGCCCAGACGAGCAATGAGTGTTACACTTGTTAACTTTTTTATGCAGTAACCACTGTACAGTAGGTTGCTCACCTCTGTTGATATTTGCTCTAGAGTCAGTTCCTCTGTTTCAAGCCGGTTCTTCACCATTTTAGGCATGCCCTATCAGTTTCTCCACAGTCCGGCCAGTGAATGGGCGGATCTTGATGACTACCTGAACATGAAACGGGTTGTGGACAAGCTTCAGGTCGTCAATGAGGCTGCAGAGCGTGGTGTAAAACTTTGCCATGACTTTCTTAATGTTGCCAGGGATGAGGAGCGCTTTCAAGAAGTCCTTCAAGTAGTTGAAAATGACAGACTCCGCGTTCCTAATCAGCGCAAACGATCATCTGTTTCCGAACAGAAATCATGGTTTCTTGCTCTAGAGAAATAATACCTTGTGAATATATGATAAAACCCCTTAATGTACCATGAGAGAATAAGAATGATTAACTTTTTTGTGTTAGTGATAACAGCTTTTAATTAAGACAGACAAATGATTTGTGTTAATAACCCTTATGATGGTTGTGTAATCTCATATATAGGCGCTTATGCCGTATAAGCAAAATCGCTATTTTTCAAATTGCTGGAGCTCACTCAAATATGCATGACTCTTCAAAAAATTGCACGTGGGTATTTTTTATGTCAATATGCAACACCAAAATTTTGAACAGCATTTTAGGACAAAGTTGGGGCAACTGTCACACCCTAATGCATATGTTTGTATATATGTGTATGTATATATGTATATGTGTATATATGTGCATATATGTGTGTGTGTGTATATATGTATATATGTACTGTATAACAATAGTTAAACCAGTTGAATACGTGTATAACACGTGTGTAGAAACGTGGTCCAGTGTCAGCCATTTCAGAAAGAATTGGTCTCGATGCAAACTTGTTATCGTTCATTCTTGACAGAGTGGACTCTGGGTCAGTAATATTCGTACGAACACGCGGGAAAGACAGTGTTCAAAGTGTACAGACAATTAAGTAACGTTGTGTGAGTATTGATGGCCCTATTACAGGTTGAGAATACGAAGTAGAATACATTCAATGGAATATATCTATTTCAGTATTCAAGCAAGGACGTCGCTCGTGTGTGACATCACCGTGGGCGTGTTAGTGTGACATCGTCGCTAGTGTATGACATCACTGTGGTTGTGTTTGTGTGACATCACTCGTGCGTAGTGCACGTCACGAGTTTGAGGGACGTCGCTCGTGTGTCACCACTGTGGTCGTGATTGTATGACATCGCTTATATTACTTCAGTTGTATGGCATCGCTTATACGACTTCAGTTGTATGATATCGCTTACATGACTTCAGATTGTATGACATCACTTGTATAACTTCAGTTGCACGGCATCGCTTCACCAGTCATGGAAGGAAACAAGGCAGAGGAGACGAGCCTAGCCAGGTAGAAGACCTGGAGGCCCTGAACGACGGAGATGCTAACCGGTCACTCATACAGCCAGGGCGAAGTAGAGTAACTCTTTCACCCGAGAGAAGGATGAAACAACAGGCCGGTTAAATAGGGTAATCGGGGGTTATCAGCAGACGCTCACCCAATTGACGGCAATGATGCAGAATGTGAAAGATCATATGGAGCAACTTCAGACTCAAGGCGATACGGAGGACTTTGGTGAGATGCTGTTGTTACCAGGAGGAAAGCCCTTTCTGGAAACGAGTGAAGGGATGACAGCCGCAATTCCAAGATATACAGCGAGAACACCACATGGACATGGAAGGGAATGAGTCATAATTGAGACGGGACAGCGATGATGCAGAACGCCACCGAAGGTATGAATCGACTACAAAGTAAGGGCAGCGCAGAACTAAGTGATAGCAAAGCCAACCTCCAGAAGGAGGACCTCACAAGAATAACTCAGGAACTCATAGCCACTGAGACACCGGCCGAGGCAGCATCATACTTCACAGACGGCTCGGTGGACCAAAACATCATAGATTCGGAGCGGCCTTCTACGCCCATAGTCAGACCCTCCGATAGAAACTTTTAATGACTGCTCCACGTTACAAACAGAGTTAGTACAATCTCAAAGGCCCAAACAAACCACATTCACCACCTTCTCCGGGTCATCACATGATGCCCATTACCCAGATAGTTTAGGAAGTATCCTTCCCAGCAAGTGCGGACCCCAGTTCGGGGGGCGCGCCACTCCGAAACTGACCACGTCCAAGAGTGGGGGTTGGTGGTAAGCGTTCACTGATCGAGGGTCCGCTTCCACTTGCAAACCTGCAGTATTCTTTCATACCAGCAGGTAAGATAACCTCCATCCCCAATCCTAAATCCGGCCTGGCTGCTCCAAGAGCTCCACCCGGAACCACCAAACGGGCCGCCTACAGGAAAAGGCCCGTGTCAGACTACAGTCCGACAATCTCAACAACAACAGTGGATCGCGGAAAGGTGTTATCACTACCAGAGACACGACCTTCCTGAAACCGAAACTGACAAAGAAACGCTATATACTTCAAGAGGACTCCCGAGGCTCACCTTAACCAGGGGGAGCGCGGAAGTTCTTCCGAGCATCAAACTCGCTCACCGAAACCACTAACGTTGATGAAGGACCATAAGTGACGACTATGTGAATAACGTGCATAAATACAAAGGGAAGCAAGGGAAGCCTCCTGGGATTGAGTGGATGTTGGAATTCACTATGGATATGGTCGACAAGGCGGAGGAGGCCCCAAGGGACAAGGACCAGAAGAACCAAGCTGAATATATGCAGACTCATCTTCATGCCAATCCTCGTCGAGGAAGAAACTTGTGGGTCTGGTGACATCAAGAATGAAGACAACCAGAGAAACGGACGATGAACGCTGCTCGTTATGCCGCGGAGATCACCTCCAGATGTGTCGGACATTCCTCAGCATGTCCACAGGGAAGCGAACTTCTCTCGTAAGGGAAGAATGTCGCTACTTCGCCAGCCTGGGTCGTAATCACCGGATAACGGAGTGCAGCCAGAAGATGGTGTGTGGTATAAATGGCTGCTCTGGAGTACACTCGGGGCTTTTACACTTCACGGGAGTTCTGACGAGCCGCAAGCAGAGGGAAGGAAGAACCGGAACTCCTAGACAACAAGAAGCTTGCCGAACAGCGATTGGTGGGACTGAAAAATGCCTCCTAAAGAACCCAGGGCTCTCTTGGAGGTATAAAGAAGAGATGAGACGTCTAGTCGACGAGGGACATGCTGAGCGAGTCCCACATCAAGATCTCAGTGTTACATCCGGGAAGACCTGGTATCTCTCACACCACCCCGTGTTGAATCCCAACAAGCCAGAAAAGGTGAAAATAGTTTTGATTGTGCAGCCAATTGTGAGTTGATGTCATTGAACAGCCAGGTGATGCAAGGGCCAGACCTTAACAGCAAATTTGATGGCTCATGGCTGATATCGAGGCAATGCTCCAATAAGTGCGAGTAGTACCGAATATCGAGACGCCTTACGAGTCTTATGGTGGACGGACGACCAGCTGCCAGGGGCCCCGCCACTTACCAAATGACAGTACACCTCTTTGGAGGTATGTGTAGCCCTTCAGGTGCCGGGTATGCGCTACAACGAACATTCCAAGATTGCAGGGAAAGTCTCCATGGCGACATCAAGAATGCGAATGTAACTTCTACATTGACGATCTGCTTCTCTCAGTAGATTCGCCGGGGAAGGCAACGATAATTACCCATTGACTGAGACAACTGAGGAAGAAGGGCGGATTCAGACTTACGAAGGAGGTCTGTAATCACAGGGAAGTCCTCAAAGCAATTCCACAGACAGAGAAAGCCGTGGGAATAAAGGAAGTCATTTGAAAGACGACAGGCTCCCCACTGAACGAGGGCTGGGAATCTTGTGGGACCTGGAAAAGGACGAACTAGAGGTCCGGGTCCAGATCCCTAAGAAACCAGAGACGAAACGAAACCTTCTGAGTATGGTCAGCCCCATATATGACCCACTGGGACTCATCGCTCTGAGCGTCACAAGAGCCAAAATTATATATTCCAAGATGAGTGTAGACGAGGTATTGGGTGGGATGAACGAATCTCCTTCGTGTGTGGCAAAGCCAAGCTAGCCCCTCTGAAACAGCAGACCATACCTCGATTCGAGCTCTGCTCGACAGTACTGGCTGCCAAGGCAGACAAACAACTACGACGAGAACTTGAATTACAAATAGACAGAACAGTGTTCCGGACAGACAGTACGGCAGTCCTTCAGTACATACGAAACACCGAGAGACGCTTCCAGTCCTTCGTGGCCAATCGAGTGGCAACAATACACGAGGACTCCAAGGTAGAACAATGGCGCCACGTGACGTCGGCACTGAACCCGGCCGACGACGCTAGTCGTGGATTACATAGAGCAGAGCTCAACGAGGAGGGCGGGTGGATTCGGGGACCTGCTTTCCTCTTGTTGGAAGAAGACAGTTGGCCAAAGAGTCTATTGAGGATTCCAGACCTCACAGACGGAGACCCAGAGGTGAAGAAGGAAACCACGGTATTGATGACGAACGCTGACCAGGGGGAGGGTATCCTCGATAAGCTATGGCCCAGGTACTCATCGTGGCATCGACTTCTGAATAGCGTAGTGTAGATTAGAAGGTCTATAGAATGTCAGCTGGGGAAGTGAAAGAACAGACATCACCGAAAACGTCGACTCAAGGTCAGCGAATTAGAAGATGCGAGGTTAGTCGTCTCAAGATTGATACAAAGGAAGGGATTTCCCCACGAGATGAACGAAGACACTCCATCAGGACTGGTGACGTAAGCAGACTGGAACCTTACTTGGGTGCAGACAGTCTGATCAGAGTAACCGGCCGACTGAAGCGTGCTGCTCTCCATCCAGAGCAAAGAACCCCCATACTGTTACCCAGGGACAAAACCCACAGAACTTATCGTACAGGAGGTACATTCGACCAGGGCTGGCCACTCAGGACGCGAGTACACTCTAGCTGCGCTACGCGAGACGAGACGTATTGAATACCCAAGTGCCATAAGATGATCGACCGAGTACTATGTGCGTGTGTAATTTGTCGAAGAAGCAGTTAAAAGCCTACCCATGAACGCCAAGCAGACCTGCCAGAGGACCGGGTCATCCAGAAGATCGGCCATTTACCTGCACTGGAGTCGACTGTGTTTGGTCCTTTTATGGTTAAACAAGGCCGGGCCCGGGCGAAAGGATGGGGATGCTTGCATACATGTCTGGCCACCCGAGCTATACTCCTGGAAGTCCTCACCTCACTGAACACAGACTCATTCATCAATGCCATGACATGGTTTACATCCCGCGGAGGATCTCCCAAGCGTCAGATCCGCACGTTGAAGAAGGTTCTCCAGGGGGTGATGGGCACACAGGTACTTAATAACGAGCGACTCAACACCCTGTTCTGTGCCATGGAAGAGATAGTCAACGGGAGGCCCATCACCCCAGTATCCGACGACCCGAAAGACCTAGAAGCACTCACTCCGCTTCACCTACTGCGAATGCACGAGGAAATCCTGCCCATTGGAGGCGATCAGTTCATAGCAGAAGCGTACAGACAAAAATGGAAGCATGCCCAATTCATTGCAGACCAATTCGGGAAGAGGTGGGTTAAGTAATATCTCCCGACAATCCGGCCGTGACAACAACACTTCAGGGCGCACAGCAACTTCCGCACTGGGGTCATCGTCATCATATCTGGACATCCTCTCCCAAGGAGCCGATGGATGCTGGGAAGGGTAGTGGAGGCAGGTCCAGGTGATGACGACCTGGTGCGGCGTGCCAAAGTGAAGACGAAGGACTCAGTGTTAATACGTCTAGTGACAAAGCTCTGCCTATTGGAGGGAGTTGGAGAGTGAGACTCCCGGCCGACAATGGGTTTCGAGCAAGCTCAACAGGGGGAGTGTTACCGCCACAGTAGGATATGTTACCGCCATAATAGGATAAACTAGAAGAGAGAGAGAAAGAGTGTTGACAAACTCTGCTGGGGTGTTAAATGTGAAACAGATGGCCCTCCCTCCTCTCGGGCTGACTCACTCCCTGTGGGGGTTCAGAAGACAGTCTCTATCCGTCCAGTGACCAATCAAGTCAGGGAATTAAATAAGTCCTACAGTAGACCCGAAACACGTAAGTTTTATATGGTTTAACGCCCTACTCTACTCAAATATACTATATGTAGTCGCTAATAGTGATGAAACATACGATTGAATTAATCATCTCATATGTAACATATGTAATTTGTACTCTGCAGGTTTTGACCGAATAAAGAACAATCGAGTCCTACGTGTAAGAGTCTCATTAACCCACAGTCGCTCAATGGGCGGCAACAACCACAACAAAATTACTTCTGTAAGACGCATCGGGACATCATCACAAACACACTCCTAGCCATTCTAGTTCAACACCACATCTCACATGGCCCCCTGTCCACATATCCATCACACTACACCTCTCCATCAACCACATCCTCCTCCATATTACAATACCAACACGCAGACTGGGACGCTTTTCAATCCACTCTTTCTGAACAACATTACCCACTCAACCTCGAACACCAACCCACAGGAAAAATAGAGAAAACATGTTCACAACTTTTACCACAATCACCACCGCAGCACACACACACACACACACACACACACACACACTCTACAAGAATATAACGTCTGCTGCACTGCTACAGACGTTGATTTGAACAGAGTAAACATAACCTCACATCACCACACTAGGAACACATACCATCCACCGCCTCCGCCAAGACCACCAAGTGCACTGGGTAAGTCTCGTAGAAGCCGCCCAGAAGCACAGGACACACAACCCCCGAGTGTTCCGGCAGACGAATCAGAGGACCAGCTGAAGTAGCAAAAACATTAAAACAACACTTGGAACATATCTCCCACCCACACCCCACAACCCAACATAGACCCATCTTAAACCACATAAATAGCATCACTACACAAACACAAAGAATACACGACAGAACCACACCAGAGAACAATATACAGTAGACACCACCACACAAGAACACAGCCTCACTGTACCATTCACCCCCGACAAAAGTCAAACAAGCACTCGACACAGCTCAGAAGAAAACACCAGGCGACAGCAACACAGGACACCAAATCCTAAAACACTTATTCCCAGAAGCAGTTACAGCTATAACCTACCTCTACAACACACAACTTGCAACTGGTTACAGCCATCATGAACCCGAAACCAGACAAAAACCCGACACACACACAAAACTACAGCCCGATCAGCCTCCTAGATGTCTTAGGTATAACATTTGAAGGACCATACAACAGACGCCTCAGGTACCACCTTGAAGACGAAGAACTACTGTCCTACAAGCAGTACGGATTCAGGGCAGACCACTCAACCCAGGACGCACCTAACCTAGTGACAAACTCCTTTGCATGAACAAAGGAGCATACAAGACAGCACCCATCACCAAAGACGTACAGAAAGCGTTTGACACAGTGTGGCACGAAGGACTACAATACTAAATACACACTAATTTTAACCTCCCCAAAAGTCACAGAAGCTCCGGTGCAACTTCCTAACATACAGGAAAATAGGATTAAAATCAAACACGCACACTCGGACTACTTCCCATTGCACGCAGGAGTCCCACAAGGATCAGTCCTCTCCCCAACACTGCACATAGTGCTGGTGACAACCACAGAACAATCTTATCGCCATCAGGCAAGCTGTGTTAAGCAATGGCACCTTTTCTACTCCTTCCACAGAACCTTCTTCACCTGTCACTTGCTTTTTAGTTAGTAGTAGGTCTTTCCCTCCTGTTCCTGTCACTACCACACACACTCCTCAGCCTGTCACTATATTTAACTTGCCAACACAATCCATGGCCCTTCAGGCATTTACGCCCTTAAATGCACGAGTCAAGAAGGTAAATCATGAACTCCGCATGCTTTCCTGTTGGGTTCTGTAAACGCTTTCGCGCTTCGCCTTGCACATATAATTAGGGGTGAGGGGATGATTACAGAAATATTAAAGAAAGTGTGGAGGACTGTGGTCGCCAACCCTCACATATGAGGACGGTAATCTGATTGATTTATTGATTACACAGGATATAAGGGGGTGCCCAATAAACTAGCCCCCTCGCGGGGCAAATCAGAAATCTGACACAGCATGAGACCACCTTTCATGCCTTAATGTTTACCACCCGACCCTATTAGATACTTCAACACTGCCCAACGTGGTCCTCAGTTACCCTCCAGCGAGACAAGTAGACTGTTCCTCTTCCAAAGTCTCGATCGCAAATTCGAGGAACGGCAACACTGGTTTGTCCACGTCATCGCAGACAGGCGCTCCTCCATCGACGACTTACAGCGACAGATAACCATCCTCCACGACAATCCCCCAGCTCTTAACTCTTCTGTCTACCCAACAACAGCTCCTGTCTCAAACCTGGCCCCGTCTAAGGGCCTCCTACTGGGTCTGGGAACGGCGCCCGGCCATGTCCACCTCTAATGCGTCACCTCCCGGCCACACTGTACAGTACACCAGTTAAACACACCACCGTGGACAGTTCCCCTTCTGGACTTTAGGACCACAGCTCCCCCTCCCTCCTACTCCTTTTCCCCACACTGGTGGCCAACAGCGAGGACACGGACATTACTACGGACCTACTGGAGCTATATCAAGAAAGATAAGAAAGATATCCCCTTCCAACTACTTGACCTCACTCAAGGCGCTCAGCGTCGACGTCACGCCATTAAAATGTCCCTCAATATTGTCAAGGTCTACATGCCTCCCAGAGACAAACCTTATCAGAGACCCTCCATATTACCATAAACAGATGAACCTGTAGAATGAATCCTCCCTAAGTACACTTACCCTTCTGTAACTAAATGTAACCTACCAACACAGCCCGTGGCCCTTAAGGCGCGTACGTTCTTAAGTCGCCTGAGTCACAGAAGGCAAGCATGACCTCTGCACGCTTCCTTGTTGGTCTGGTATTATTAATTTAGTGCATCCTGGGTCCGGGCTCTCCTCACTGACATTTATAGTATATAATTATGCACGAGTGTTTACATATTTCCTGGCACGTGTGTGTGTGTGTGCTTCGTTTTAGGGATATTTACGTCATAGCCATCACTTCAATATACATTTTTTTTCTCGAATATATGTGAACATAACAATCATGCAGAATTGTAGATAAAACGTAAGGCAAATCAAATTAAATATCTTCATCACTGAGCTAACTAACCTAACCTAATTTAAGCAGAGTATGGTCATATTAAGACAAGAAAAGATGTCCGTATTACCATTTATACACCAATTTCCATTAAGTTATAACATAGCACAAGAGCATCTGCTGCCTTTTAAAGCTTAATATACAGCATAATCAACAAATTTTAAAGTACTTTACTGCAAAAACTAAAAAATATTACAAATTCCAAGTAGGGCGACACACACCAAGTGTTACAATAGTCACCAAAACGATCAAGACGACCATCACATCACATTACTCAACCTGGAGGAAGTCCGTAGGAGGGCTACCAGACTGGTGGCAGCACTCCGGCGCCTCAGGTACTGTACTGTGCCCAGTTGCCTAGCTTATGCTATAAACGGGCAAGGGGTGACTTAATAGAAGTTCATAAACACCTCAGAGGACACAACTCAGTCGAGTGATCATATTTGGAACTAGCGGATTCCTGCCCTGCTAGAGCTCACAGCTTGAGGTTGTAGAAGCCACAAGTTCAGAAAATTGTCTAGGCAAACTTTTTTGGAGTGAGGGTTGCGAACTGTTGAAAATAATCTACCATAGCGTGTTGTGACGGCACCGAGTGTGAGCTCATTCAAAACCAGACTTGACCAACACCGACGCAGGTACAGATACACTCTGCACTCAGTGCTTGCCTACATTTCCTAGTATTTGCCAATAGTGCGTAACCCGAGCGGCTAGGAGTGATGAAGAGACAAAGAGGGAGGTGATGTGGCCTTGAGTGTTTATTTGGCGTGGTAAACACACCAGACACCATGACTCAGCTGCTGTGGTCTTTCCTCGCGAGGATTATAATGTACATCTTTGCTCCTCATTGAACCTTACTGGATAAAACAAGAACGCATCTAACTGGTTCACTAACATAAGCTACGGCATAAAACTAATTTCCTATGGATTCAGAGGTTAAAATTTATCTTAAAAGTTAATTTAAACACACACACACACACACACACACTGGGATCAGCGTCAACAATTCTGCTCCCAACTATACCGCCCTTCAGGATTTATTGAACAGCCTCCAAAACTGGGCCACCAACAACCATGTCACCATCAACCATACCAAGACCATGGTTATGCACATCAACCTCTCCTCCGACATTGTCCCACCTCCTTCCATTACTCTAGGTCGAACACACTCAGGTTGTAGATTCCACAATCTCGGCGTCACCATAGACAACAAACTAAATTGGAAACCACACGTCAGTGAAGGTTGTCAAATCCTCCAGTTTCCGTCTCCACCTCCTCCGCCGACTCAGTCCCTCGGAGTTCCTGCACACGAGCTCCTCAGTGTTACACAACATTCATACTTCCCAAGCTCACCTATGCCTCCCCCACCTGGTCTTCCTCCCTAAATGCCACACAACGTAAACACCTAGAAAAAGTGCAAAAGAGGGCATGCAAGATTATTCTCTCCCCTTCCTACTCCACATATCAAGAAGCGCTCAACACACTGACCCTTTCGACTCTCACTGACCATCACCACGGCCTCATCTGCAAATTTGGTAAGAAGCTTCTACACCATCCCCGACACCGGCTCCTACTACCACCTGAGATCCCTTGTCCGAGAATTGCTGTTCGACACCACAACCGCATCCAGCCCATACGTGCACGAACTGATCGCTATAAGAACAGCCCAGTCCCAACCATTGTAAAAATTATCAATAACTTGTAATAAATCAGTGTATTCACTCCCAGTAAACACTGCTCCTTACACTGTCACTATGTTGAAATGAACTGTAGTTTGAGCTTTTCCCCATCTAGTTATTATATGTCTTATTTGTGTCACTTATGTTACTTGTATATTATTTGTAATTCGTAACCCATTCCCCAAATATGTAACTGTATATTTTCAGCCTTCTGGCTGCCAAGCTCTTTCAATAAACCGTTAATTATTATTATTATTATTATTATTATTACACACACACACCATCTGAGGGAACTACTACACCACGTGAGTTCCTCCTAACACCATCTAGGAGGGAGTTACTACACTACGAGTTTGCTGTTCAACACCTACATTAATCTGTATGTTCACTGTATGTTCCTTCACCTTTCTCTAATGAAGGCTTTTGTTAAACCACCAATGTATGTAATAAGTCATTTATGTCCAATGTATATTTTCAGCCTTCGGGCTGCAGAACTTTTTCAATAAACCGTTAATTATTATTATTATTATTATTATTATTATTATTATTACATTTTCGCCCCCCAGGCCCGATGTGGGTCCGTGACCTGTGCCCAGGTGGGCTGATCTCCCGTAAAAAACTACAGTATATTAATCAAGCGTATCTCTTTCAGTTAGAAACTATGTGTTTCTTATGTCACATTTGGGCGTTTTTTATGTTTTAGCTGAAGTCAAAGGGGGTGCATTTGGCATATTCTGTTACTAGGATTATTGATTGTTAGAAACTCTGTGAATTTGACCACGCAATAGTGTCTGACTGTCTGGCAACCATCAGTCAGCCTCGTGAGGTGTGCGTGTCCAGCACACACCTGTGTGTGCATTTGGATTTATCACAAACAAAGTTACTTTTTTCCTGCAGATACGTGTATTACTTGACGTTATTGTAAATACGTTATAATGTTACAAGTTCATGTGTCCTGAGGAATTAACCATTACTCTAGGAAGTTATCTTAGAAACCACTACACTAGGAAGTTACGTAAAGTGGGCTTAATGGAAGGTTTTCCAAGCCAGTAAGTCAAAATGCAACTTTGCGGACGGAAAAGTCAGTTGAGGTGTTGGGTGTAGAAACTGAGGGACGTTCAGGGCCGGATTCAAGAGTGGGCAAAGTGGGCAGCTGTCCAGGGGCCTCCACATGTGCGGTAGTAGCTATATCAGGGCTGGTCGACTTGAATGACTCCAGTCAAGTCTCACTTTTGTGTGTGTGTTGGGAATTTGTTCACTATCAATAAATATACAGTTAATTAAAAATTTCTCAATGTTCTAATTTACTCAATATAACTGCATATGGCTTCAAAATTCTCCAAAGAAGTGTTCAAATTTCAAAATTTTCCCGGGGGGCTTACAGCGCCCCCCGGAACTCCCAGATGTTTAGGCTCGCTTCACTCGCCACCCCACCCTCTTGGGTAGTTATAATGAGGGGGGCCTCCACAAAGAAGCTGCCCATGGGCCTCCACAGGTCTAAATCCGGCACTGGGGACGTTAATATTACAATGTTACTAATGCGTTTCAAACAGCTAAGATCTTAAAGCGCATACACTAATTTCCTATTGACAGTTTGTGTAGTCAGAAAAACACAAAGTGAACAATAACAACAATACTGACATTGACTGAGCGAGAAAAAAACCTTCCAGTTGCCAACTATAAATCACTACCGTAACTCACCAAAATAGACAAACTTCCCACCCCACCTTGATAAATCCAAGGAGACATAACTTTACACAGTGTCATCACAATTACACTGATTATTGGACTCTTATGAGAATCTATTGCGAAATTTCCACATACCTAGGTTGATTTAAATATATCGGCAATCTTTTGTTAACTTCGGTAGGGAGAGCCAGGGGTTAGTGTCAGGGTTGCCAGATGGCCGTTTCCACGGCCAAACTTCTCTAATTAGGCCGTAAAAAACTTCGCCTGGCCGTGAAAAAAGTTGGATGGTCACGGCCAAAGCATTTGGCCGTATTTTGGCCGAATTTTGTAAAACACGTATTAATTCCTCATCTAGTGGATTTTGAAGAGAAGTCTAGCAGATTTTCAAATTTCACAATGAAAATGCTGGCTCGGTGACCTCACCTTGTAGTGGACGTCTCCCCTACAACTGCGTATCCGCATTCCAATGCCACAGTATCCTAGCAACCAGCCACCTGCTACGTCTTCCCTAGCAACGGAGTCAAGAAACCGGCGAGTTCCCACGGATTTACTTCCGGCTGCTGTGGATATAAGCTCTGTCTCTCCATTGAGATTCAGTCTGGCCTCGGTTCCTGAACACGCAACACCTCCTCCAGCAAGCTCCTCGCTGTCCAGCTCTCATTCAACCTGGAGGCCAGCAACAGGCAACATCTCCTCTAACGAAGCTCCTGCACATCTACCTCCTTCAACACGCTACTCACCGAACATGTCTACTGAGCAGCTCCTCACCACACGGCATCTCCAGCACCAGACTGTCTTTCATACAACTTATATTATATAAGAAAACCACCACCTTAGAGTTTCCATCCATCCATCCTGAGTGCTAGACAACATAATATCACGACACCCTACAACCTCGCCTAATCAGTGACGTCACCTCTTCACATGTTTACGTGACCTACTGAGCTGACTGATCGTTCTAGTTACTACCTTAGTTGTTAGTTCTCATATTTGAGTTGTTCAGGCTGAACGTGTCCAGCATATGGGTTAAGCTTCAGAGCTTACAAAGCCATCTGAGTTACTTTCTGAAATTCCGAGTGCTAGTTTTCAAAATGTCCACTAGTAAATGGAAAGGGTCCTAGGACAGTGGTAGAAAATATAGCAAACCAGGGGACGATGACGAACTAGACGTTTTTGCTGACGCCAACTAGTGTTATCAAGTTCTCCACCATTATCATGCTCCACCACCATTTCAGATTAAGGTAAATCTTCACTGTAGATTATAGATATTATGTTTATGTAATTATTGGGCTCTCAATTCTAAGTGAAATTTTGGTTTTATTGCGACATTTTAAGTGGATATTGTAGGGGATACTTTTATTTTGTGTGGATTGCAAAAATAGCCTTGTGCTTCCCGTCCAAAAAGTTTTGGCCGAATTTTGGGCGATTTGGCCGTGAGGTGGCGTGAAGTTGACCGTGAAGCTTGTCGTACATCTGGCAACCCTGGTTAGTGTGTGTCTGCGTCTCGGTGAGGAGGGAGACAATTTGGCTGGCAAGGAGTTGGTTGGTTCCCTGTTAGTATGAGCTTACTGGTCAAGGTCAAGCAGTGAGTAAATAAGTTGAGGAATGAAAAAATGAGTTACGTTGGTGCTAGATGACCTGATTAACACAATAGATCACACGAAGAATAGCCCTCCAGCTTATAATTTTCACTTTAAGATTTACCATCCTATTGCTAACCTAAAGCTAATCTACCATATTGTAAACCTAACCTAACCTAACCTAACGCCAAACTAACCTCTCGCAAATGTAATATAACGCTAACCGAACATAATCTAACAGGAGGACGATAATAGCCTCAGTAGCTCAAGCCCCATTCAAAAATTAAATAACAAAACAAAACTATCAGAAAAGAGGATGTTCTTAAGAGGATAAATAAACTAAAGAAGACAAAATCCCCAGGGCCGGATGAAATTTTCCCTCGAGTCTTGAAAGAGTGTAGGGAACAGATTAGCGGACCCCTTGTAAATATATTTACAAAATCATTAGACACCGGAGTTGTGCCAGACTTGTGGAAACAGGCAAATGTAGTACCCATATTCAAAAAGGGAGACAGAGCATCAGCGTCAAATTACCGGCCGATCAGTGTGACGTCAGCAGTGGGGAAATTTCTTGAATCAATTATAGCAAATAGCATTCGATCGCATTTAGAGAAAAGTAAATTAATCTACGACTCGCAACATGGGTTTACAAAGGGAAAATCTTGTCTAACAAATCTGTTGACGTTTTTTAGGAAAGTCTTCGAGGTAGTAGATAATGACGAAAATTATGATGTTATTTACTTAGACTTTAGCAAAGCATTTGACAGAGTACCGCATCAGAGACTTCTGAGAAAAATTAAGGCTCATGATATCGAGGGAAAAGTTTTAAATTGGATAAAATCATGGCTCACCGATAGAACGCAGAGGGTCAGCGTAGATGGTGTTAAATCTGAGTGGGGCCGTGTAAATGTATACAGCCTTAACATCAACCTAGAGAAGTCGACTTGTGAAAGAGACCTTGGGGTACTTGTAAGCCTTGACCTACGTCCTAGAAAACAGTGCGTTAATGTTCGAAATAAGGCAAACAGAGTATTGGGTTTTATATCTAGAAGTGTAAGTAATAAGAGTGCAGAGGTCTTATTGCAACTATATCTTGCGCTAGTCAGGCCGCACCTCGATTATGCGGTTCAGTTCTGGTGCCCTTATTATAGAATGGATATAAATTCACTAGAGTCGGTGCAGCGAAGAATGACGAAAATGATTCCGGGACTTAGAAACCTTCCATATCAGGATAGGTTAAAGAAACTTAACTTGCATTCCCTAGAAAGACGAAGAGTGCGGGGAGATATGATAGAAGTATTTAAGTGGGTGAAAGGAATCAATAAAGGGGATATAGATAAAGTTCTTATAATATCCGAGCAGGATAGGACTCGGAGCAACGGATTTAAGTTGGATAAGTTTAGGTTAAGGAGGGCGATAGGAAGAAACTGGTTCACAAATAGGGTGGTGGATGAGTGGAACAAGCTTAGCAACTTTGTAGTAAGTGCGGGAACTCTGGAAAGTTTCAAAAGGAGGCTAGATAGATTCATGGATGATAGAGAGTGGTAGTAAGAACATAAGAAGTCTGCAATAGGCCGGTTGGCCTGTGCATGGCAGCTCCTTTCGAGAGTTACTACCACTCTCTATCATCCATGAATCTATCTAGCCTCCTTTTGAAACAGGAGCTGCCATGCACAGGCCAACCGGCCTATTGCAGACTCCTTATTTTCTTATGTCCTTATGTAAAACGGGAACGAAATGTGCGCCTGGGTGGAGCTCGCCAGCAACTTACCTTGTTTAAGTATCGACCCGCAAATCTTCCTGTCGACTAATTCACAGTTGATTAACAGTGTCGACCAGAACCTGTTGATTTGTTCGTGACAAGTGACAGCAAGCAACACCAGCAACACACAAACACAGCACAGGATTAACAAAATCTCCCGTCGCTGTTCAAGACGCACTAGAAAAAGTCTGGGCTGTTGAAGTTTGCTCGTAGGCAAGATATCGGGAAATATTGTGTAACTCAGTTTTATCTTGTGAACGGTAACGTCAGCGATTTTGATAACAAAATACAGTATATAAATAAGAGATAAAAACCTGTCGTCCTGTAGTAAGTTTTCAGTGAAGTGTTTAGAGTAAAGCTTGACGTGTGCAGCTGTTATTTTTTACTCGCATCACTCGCGTGAAATATAAGAGTACAGCGTCAGTTATTACCGAGATTCAACACCAAAGGTCTTTAAGCGCGCGACAAGGTTAGCAACTACACTTCTAACAGTATAAAAAATATTGAAGATAAAACACTCTTCAGGGTCCGTCAGCCACCTTTGGATATTATACAAATCTGCTACAGTTGTCATTAACATTAATTGACGTCAGTGTAATTACTTCAGAACTCCATCTGTTATCTTTTCTATACGTTTATAATCGCTGTAAACACTACGAGCATTTATAATGTTGTGGTGCCAGTGTTAATTTTGTTGGACATAAGAATTAATGTTGAATAGATAAGAGAGTTAAGAATACTGTACCATTCTCTGATGTGTCAATGATAAATATAATCTGGGCGACCCTTATCATAGAATGACGTGCATGGCCTTGTTCAGAAATATTCGGAAAACTATAAGCACAGTTCTGTGTACGCTGTATCACTCAATGCAGTTTGCCGAGTTAATGCAAGGATTCTGGCACTTGAAGCCCTTTGGTTTATGTCAAACGTGTCACGAATACGACCACCCACTTGTTGTACCGGCCACCCGCGTGTAACATTTCTAAAGTCATTACCAAAGAAATCTAAAACAATATAGATCAACGAAACCTTTAAAAGACAATCATCACGCGTAAGAAAAGTTTTAGATATTTTGAAGACATTTTAACATTTAATAAAGGTAGGATACTGAAATACAAAATCTTATAATCCATTAGGTGTAGGGACGGAGGCGGGAAGCAGGTGACAATACCAACCATTATACTGTAGTTAGGGTTGCAACAAGATTTATACAAAACCAAAATTATACTCAAATCGTTTCATTGGGATACATGCCAGCTACAGTACCTACAGTATATTCCAAACTGGTCTGATCTTAGTCTAAAACTACAAAACGGAGAATTTCGCCTTCCCGGAGAGCAGGGTTTCCTCACTGCCGACAACCGCCACTACAAATGAGTATCAATCTGTGACTCGATCCCAACAGATTATGTACACGAAACTGCGTCTAGGGTACAGATACCTATGGGAGTACATTGGCAACCCTAAGCCTGGCCGCACTGGTCAACCCGACTCTCACACCCTCTCTCACTACACCCTCACTTGTCCTATGACCTCCTCCTACAGGTACCCAGCCGTTACCAATATCCCTCCTCCTAGAGACAGGCCTGGCATTGGGGTCCTGCCACTTTTTGCCATAAGATAAATAAATTGTACAGGGAATTTTTCCCCCACACACTCATTATTCTGTCACTTTATGTAACTTGCTGACAAAACCCATGACTCTTCAGGCTTTACGGCCCTAATGCATGAGTCAAGGAGGCAAACATAAACTCAACATGCTTCCCTGTTGGGTGCTGTAAACGTTGTTACGAGTTGGGGATTTAGAATATAGTTAAAAGTCTACCCAGATCCCAACAGGCAACAACAACAAAAAAACAAAGACAATCGGACTATAAAAGGGTAGACAAAGGATGCGAGTTTTTGTTGTGTATAATAAAGTACCATAAATTCCTTAACAAAATATTCAGCGTTCTATAATTTACCCTTAACCATACTTAACCTAAACATTAACAGTATATACATATTTATACAACATAAACCATTTTGAAGCAAGTGGACGTGGGGGAGGCAATATAAGGATACAAATACTTAAGTGCGGAGCTGAGATGGCTGACGAGTAAGGCTGAGTATTGTAGAAGACGGTAGGTAGTCACTGTGTCGTAGGTTTCCAGGATAGGTGATCCTGTGGTCACTTGAACTGAACTCTCCTCGAACTCGAGCTGACAAAGAAGACTTGGAGGAAGTGACGCAACAACCAGGATATGGAGAAGGGAAACCCCGGAGTGGTAACTAAGACGAGTCATACTCGTGTCTCGTCCCTAGATGGCGTTGCTCGTGGTGCTGGGTAGGTAGATCAGGACAATTGGTGGAGGGGTTCGTAACAACGTTTTTGCGCTTCACCTTGCACAGGATGCAAGTGGATGCCCAATAAACTAGCCCCCTCGTGGGGCAAATTACAAATTACTCGTGCCTGTTGTTTGCCTAAATTTTTTTTTCACTTCAATTTATTTTCAATTTCAACCTCGGTTTCTGTCATCACTATGGACTGTCCCAGCTAAGGGCACAGTACTACACTCAGATCATCCTTTGGACGGTCAGTCACAGCCATGGACGGACACGCCTCATTAAAATTTTCAGAAGTAAATCTTGGCATATGGCAGTGGTTTTATGGTTGTGTCCCAACAGCCTATAGCTCCAGTTGTGTAGGTTTAATATTTCAATATGCGATTGCGAATGACATTAAAAAATCGTAAATTGATTTACACATTCACATCACCAAGCCGATCTAGGTGTCTTATACTGTCCACTTCCTGCCACTCAACAACGAAGGCCCTAATAAAAAGTGCCAACACGCTTTGTTACAAAGACGCAACACGACCCGACCCGCACGACCCACATTTTGGAGAAAAGGCAATTGATGCTAGTAGCTTCTTGTCTTCCAGACAGTGCTGAGGAGATCAAATCTTCAATCTTCAGAGTTCAAATTGAACAAAAGACTGTAATGCTCAAAGACACAGTAAATGTACATACATTGAAGGGAGCAAGGTATATATAATTATTTTTTTTCCTGCGACGTTTCCTACCTGCACCCATACCTGAAACCAAAGCGGACGCTTGCCCCACAAGGGGTCACAGCTTAAGGTTGAAGAAGCCACAAGTCCAGAAAACTGTAAGGGCCAACTTTTTCGGGGTGAGAGTTGTGAACTCTTGGAACAATCTGCCAGAGAGTGTAGTGATGGCACCGAGTGTGAGCTCTTTCAAGACCAGACTTGACAAGCACTGGAGCAGGTTCAGATACAGTACTTGCCAACAGTATGTAACAGAGACATGACCGATCGTCTAGGCGGCTAATGAGCCGTCCAGTGGTGAAGAGGATAAAAGTAAAGTAAGAGTTGCAATGTACACTCAGGAGCCAGTGCATGCCCAGTACATGCCAACAGTGTGTAATAGAGACGTGACCGACCGCCCAGCAGCTAATGAGCTGACCAGTGGCGAAGAGGTTACAGCAAGTCCTCGCTTAACGTCATGGTTACGTTCTTGAAAAGCACAACGTTGACAAAAACAATGTTAACGGAACCAATTTTCCCCATAAGAAATAGATAAATACGCTAGTTATGTTCCCCAGCCTCTCTTTGCCCCATAAAATACATTACATATACATAAATTCAATGGAATTTTTGTAAAAAATATATATTATACAACCAAAAAAGATAACTAAACTAAATCATTTTGTATTGTACTCACTGATGGGCAGAGGTGAAGCAAGTGTGTGGTGGGTAGTGGAGAGGAGGAGGGTGGCAAGCCATTGAGACCCGGAGGGGGGCTCCCCTTCCCGCTCTGACTGGGGTTCCCCCGCAGCTGCTGTTCGCTCCTCCTCCCTTGCAGGCTGTTGTAAAGATGTTACTTCTGCCTCCTGACGACGAAAAAAAAAGAATCCAGCGTTGACTGCTTAGTTCTCCTCTTCTTTTTTCCTTGTATATCTCAGTATAACACCGAAGAGTTTCCTCCATGTTGCGGAGAATCTTTGAGCTACGTTCTCTGTTCTCAGTGAAGATTTACATTGCTTGCTGGATCATGTCGAATGCTTCTGCCATCCTCTTGGTAGTCAGCATTCATTGTGGTTCTTCTTTGTCGTCAGAGTCTTCAAAGGCACTTTGTTCTGTTAGCAGTTGCAGATCTTCATTTGTTAGCTCTTCTGTATGGGATGCCAGGACTTGCTCAATATCCTCAGATTCCAACTCATGAAAGCCTACCTGTCTGGCCAAGCTGAGGATATCCCTATTCAAAGTTGGGACTAAGCCTGTGAATCCCATAAAGCTGTTCACGCACTCGGGCCATAATTTACACCACATACCATTCGGGCAACTTTTTGAAACTTCTTCCCATGCCTTGCCAAAGTTGTCGATTGCATGAAGAATGTTGAAGCCAAGCCAATATCCTTGGATCGTAGGCTTATTTTCTCCATCAGTAGCCTTGAGAAGCTGGCCCATGATACGCCGTAAATAATACGCCTCGAATGTGGCGATAGCGCCTTGGTCCATAGGTTGCACCAGTGCTGTCGTGTTGGGAGGCAGGAATACAACTCAGACACTGTCACGTAAATTGTCGAGACTGGGAGGATGAGCTGGAGCCTTGTCAATGACAAGAAGAATTTTAAAGTCTAGGTTCTCCTTGGCACAATAATCCTTCATTGCATGGACGGCGTACAAATTTAACCACTGGCTAAATTTGGCGCTGGTTATTCATGCCTTCTTATTTGCCTTGTAAATGACAGAAAGGTGATCTTTAGGGTAACCTTTCAGGGCACGTCGGTTGGCAGCGCGAGCAATTAACACGGGCCTATGCTTGAAGTCGCCAGCAGTGTTTGTGCCAAGCAACAGCGTCAAGCGGTCTTTTGCCGCTTTAAATCCTGGTGCTCATTTTTCTTCCTTTGAGATATAGGTTCTTTCGGGCATCCTCTTCCAAAAGAGACCGGTCTCATCCACATTGAAGACTTGCTTCGCTGAGTAGCCTCCTTCCTCAATAATGTTCTTGAACTCATGCGGGAATATCTAGGCAGAAACCATATCTGAACAAGTGGCTTCACCAATCATCTTAATATTGTGGAAGTTATAACAATGCTTAAAACATTGAAACCATCCTCGGCTGGCCGTAAAGTTCTCATCCTTTGATCCTTCACCCTCTATGGCATTTAAGTCATCAAACAAGGATTTTGCTTTATGCTGGGTAACCATAAGGCTCACAGGGGCATTGCATTGATTCTGGTCCTCTGTCCACATAGCCACCATCTTCTCCATCCTCTCAATCACAGAACTTCGAGCAAGATTTGTCTTTGTTGCACTCATAGAAGTATCACTTCCAGCACTAGCCTTAATCTTGTCTATGCTGGTCCGGATAGTACACACTGTTGTGGGGGTTAGACCTTGTGCTACACCAATGTCCACAGCACGTTCACCTTTCTCAAAACAGTTTAAAACCTTCATTTTCGTAGCAAGGCTAATGGTCTTGCCATCTTCACAATACTAGCATCACTAACACTTGATGGGCGCTTGGAAGCCATTTCGAATGGTTATAGTACAGTATTTACAGCAAAAACGCTGAAGTAAGCACGTACGCTGTGGAAGCCTAACAAAGACTGGGGACACTGTGACGCTCCGCAAGAGAGTGTAGCGCGCCAAGAGAGAGAGGGTGATGTGCCATACAAAGTAGTCTTGTGTTGGGTGACAACGTTATAACGAATCGATCGGGACGTTGTCGCAATCATGGGTATCTAAAGAGTAGCGACATTATGACGAAACAACATTGTCTGGGACAACGTTAAATGAGGACTTACTGTAAAAGTTAAAAGTAATTGTGGCTGATAAGGCTAAAGTTTCTGCTGCTGGAAGTGTTGAGAGAGCATTGTAGTCCATTCCTATTGATAGTTGCAGGGAGACAAGAACTGGCAAAGAAGGAGGCTAGTGGTGCAATGAGTTCCTGCTTTGGTACACACTCAGACTTCATGGTGTCCAAACCTAGAAAGATCATGCCAAAGATGACAATTGCAGGTATTCCTACTGTATTTCCTGATGACTAATTGTCTCGGGCATTGCTGAGGAGAATAATGAAGTTAAAAAACTGATAAAAAAAGGCTCCAAGTTATCCCTTATCTTCACAAAGATAAAAGGAGAAAGTAAACTCTCAATCTTGAAGAAGTCACCTGAAGTACGAAATTCCATAGAGAAATTTCAAGGATACGTTTATGTTGGACTGAACAGATGCAAAACTTTTGACAGGTTTTAGGTCAATTAATGCTACCACTGCCAAAAATTTGGATACCCCACTTCAGGTTGTTCCAGGAAGCCTGGTGCTTCAGTTTGTGCCTTCTGTGCAGACATTCATGAGTCTAGGACATGCTCAAATAAGACCTCACCCTGCTGTGGAAATTGTTCCACTCCTGTAGTACCACCAGAGTCAGTCAGTCATTTTCCATAAAGTAAAGATTGCCCTATATAGACTTCTCAATAAAAAATAAAATAAAATGAAAACACTGACTTCTTCAAAAAAGCATAGTGCTCCCCTTGAACTTATTAAAAATAGGTCTGCTTAATACCCATGTGATCCAAAATAGAATTTGTCACATTAATGAGTTCCTGAGGGAGTTCAGCTTGGATATCCTCTGTGTACCTGAAATGTGGTTGTATGAATCAGACATCAACATTATTCTTTTGTTCATGTTCCCACACCTGCCGTAGGAGCTCTGGGTGGCCCTGATCTATTGTGGTCCTGCTCAACATAAGAATGATTACTAGTTACCTTTTTTCCTTTGAATTTATGGAGGCATTAATAAATCTTCATTGCCCAGTTATTAGAATTGATGTTGTGTATCGTCCTGGTCACCCAGGTACAGATAGGGAGTTCCTGGATCAATTTGGTTTATTTATTAAGACTTTTTCAGGGAAGAATGGGCGACGGTTGTTCTGTAATGACCTTTTTCTTCCGAGTTCTTTTTAATTCTCATTCTCAAAAATTTTGCCAATATGTGTGTTGTCCAGCACATCTTGTTGGACACACTAGACCTAGTTTTGTCTCCTACTGTGATCATGTATTAGATGTTGACCTGATCAATCCAGCAGTCTCTGGCTATGCTTTGGTACTTTTGTTTTAATATCCCAAGACCCTCTTACAGGAACTATAGAAACATTGACCAGACCAAGATTAATCAGGAAGTCCTCTGATGAGAAGGCCTAAATTACATAATAATGTCTTCCAATCCATTTCCGACTGTTATTGTCCAGAGGTCACGAAGAAAATTTCAGTACTGTATATAAGTTCTCTTCATAGGGATCATAGAAGTGCAGGCGGTGAATAGACCATTCTTGATCAGAGTACTGCATATGACTGTGTAGTAGGGCTGGTGTTTGTTCAGTGAAGGCATGGAAAGTTGAATACAACAGAAGTCAAGTCGCTTCTTGTGGCAGTGATCAGAAAAAATGTATGCAGTTTTGAATGGGCTGTTGGGCTAAAGGTCTGGAACTACTGTGCCTCAGATTTTTCCTTATTTTTTTTTATGACAAAGATATCACATGCCTGTATAAGAAATTACCCTGATTGTGTTTCTTTAATTGAATAATTTTCAGTTAAATTTTAATTGAGTTATGCCATAAATCTCACTTTCATCATTTTGTCCTGATGGGATGAACAACATTCTGCACTATATCATGAATTCAAAGAAAACTTTTTGTCGTCTTGATTCTGTAAATTTATCGAAGGTACCACTCACTTATGAACATGTTCCAGACTTTATTTGTATAATCATAAATAAATGTTTTGCAGAGGGCAATTTTGTGCAATCTGAGAAACAGGGTTTATTATGTCCACTTTTTAAGAAACCTGGTCTTGATATTGAAAATATGTCAATGAATCATCCAGTCTCCAATCTTTCATTCTTATCAAAGATCATAGAGCGTACTATCCTGGATCAGTTACTTCTCTCTGTTGAAAGAAATGGAGTGATCCCTCTGGTCCAGTCAGCCTATAGGAAGTGTTATTCAACATATACTGCCTTGAATAAAATTCATAATGATTTAGTAATATATGCTTGCACAGGAAGTCCTCCCTCCTGGTCTTGCTGGATCTCTCTGTAGCTTTTCACACGGTTGATCATCTTCTGTTGCTTCAGGATCTTTGGTCGTTTGGTGTCTGTGAGAATGTACTCTCACTGCTTAAGTCAGAATGATCCCAACATGTGATGGTTGGTGGGACCATTTCAGACCCGCTCCCTTTGCAGTTTGGAGTCCTACAGGGATCAGTTTTGGGACTTCTTCTTTTTACAGTCCACACCAGTAGTCTTGCATCTCTGCTGGATGCTCATTGTGTTGCCTACCATTTCTCTGTCGATGGCACACAGTTGTATGTGGAAATAAGAAATGTTGAGGATATTGAGATAATGAAATCCTTGATGTCTGATACTGTATTAAGATTTGGATGGCTAGGGGAAAACTTAAGCTGAATGGCGGCAACACCGAGATTATCGTCATCAAAGGAAATAGGAAGGGAGACGGCACAGATGATTTTGGCTCTTTTAAACTTTGGGGAAGTACAACTCAGTCCTGTCGATTCTCTTCACAATCTTGGAGTGTACTTTGACTCAAAACTGAATTTTAAACAGCATATAAATTCAGAAGTTAGGAATTGTAACTTTCATATTCTTAATCTACTATATGCTGTTAAACAGTTTTAGGTTAGACAGTGTCTTGTGACACTATTACATTCACTTATTTTGTCTCAAGTTGACTATTGTAACTCTTCATGAGTCTACCTGCCTAATTATCTACTGAAGAAAGTTCAAACAGTGTTGAACAGGGTTGCCAGACTTATTTTTGCTCTCCCACTACCCCATTCTTGATTGAATTACATTGGCTTCCAATAAAAGCTGGGATAAAGTTCAAACTCTGTCTAATGACTTTTAAGACACTAATGTTTGGTGAGCCTAAGTATTTGGCCAACCTACTAATTCCTCTAACAACACATTCTGGAATGATTTTGCATGGTAGTGATGATCGAGGAGCCTGGTGTGGTACGGGAATGTTTTTTGCTGCCTGATCCTTTTCCTATACAGCACCCAGAGTGTACATCAGTTACCTGCATCCATGAAGCAGCTGACTTCTGTGGAGGCCTTTAAGAAACAACCTAAGACCTTTCTTTTTTGAAAGCTTATGATCCTGAACTAGATACAGTGATGGAGTACAGGGCTTAGGAAGTGTTAAAACTTAAAGAGTACAGTACAGTACTGTATATGAATGATACAAGTCATATGCACTAGTGAATTCTTTAGAAGAACTGGCACTTTTGAAAAACAAAAGACCAGCTATTATTATCACAATTATCAAATCCATCACATTGTCTCAGCCACACTTGCTTATCCCTGGCTCATGGCCTCAGTGGCCTTGCATCAGTTCTCTCCTTGTCCTCAACTAGTACTGGATGAGCAATTATTTGAATGAGAAAACTTTATGATGAACTGTTTAGAAGGAAACTTGTATCCTTGTTCTTTTGGGGTGCTATGTACACTAGCATAAGCATTTGAAACATTCACTATCACCTCCATGTTAATTTATGCTGACTTCAGATACTTAGCCACCAAGTGAAGGGTGGCGAGCTATAAATGAAGGATTGCTCCCTGAAATCCCAATTTATGGTTGAGTTGAGCTTATAACCCTTCCACCTCTAAAGGGCTGGTGTGGAAATCAGCCAGGAATAAACAAGGTTGAATCTTGGAAGACCTGTAAGGCCATCCCAGAGAATATGAGACATGCACAGTTTCTTACTTGACCTCTTCCCTCTATTGTATGAGAAGGAAAAACCTGGGCTTTTGTTACTTGTACTTTTGGGGAGTTTTACTTATTATTCAGATTCAAGTCCAGGTATTACTGCCAAGCTCTTCCAAGTCCTGGAAAAGCACACTTTCTGAAGTTGCTTAGGTGCAAGCTTGGCCCTGAAATTGGATGTCGGGATCAATCTTATTTTTCTTATTCTGGTTCATCATCTTTATCAGTCAGTGCAAAAGATAATTATTCCGATTGTTGATCCAGGGCAAGCTTGTTTATAGTTAGGGAAAGTCTGGATTCTTTAAAAATTTTCTATTAAACATTTTCAACAATGGAAAAAATATTTCACAAAGTTTTGAAGGGCAATTAACAATTTATTCAGATATTTTATACACATTAACAAAACCATTTCAGTCAACAAGTCATGAAATTTTTTATCCACAACATTTAGCTAAGGTTAACAAAATAGCATCATCTTAATAAAAAATGACCTGTTTTACTTAATTGTTTCTGAGACCATTTATCCTTAATTGTATATGCTATTAATGGAGGTATGACACAACATCAGAGTATGTTGTACAGAAAACAAAAATACAGCAGTCTGAACAGAGGATATGGTCGATTGGTAAAATGGGCCTGTCCTGCCTAATAGGACCAAACCTAACCTAACCATTAAAATTGGGGCTCAGTCCTAATGGGACCCAATCCTAACAGGTCCCAATCCTAATGGTTCATTTAGGTCAGAACCTATTGTATATGGGACCAATTTGACCTGCAACCAAGTTTACTTGAGATGACTAATGCCACCATTATGAAGGAAACATGTAGTATAAATAAAGAATATGGCGTACAGTACTTCATTGTGTATTCAGTGGCAGCTGAGAATTTACCCGTGCTATAAATACTTATTACTGTGTGTCTTGCTTTTAATATTTTGACCATGACAAACTCTCATTGTGTTACACTGGAAAATGTACAATATTGTGTCAGTCTCATCTATGGTGTTTTGTCTATTCAAAATAGGATGAAACATGCATAAATTTTCCTCAAATATTCCACCTGCTTAATCTCTCCACACCTTTAGTGCTTAAAATGACTACACATGGAATTATTTGCTGAAAACTCTGTACTGTTTAGTTATTATATAAATTAAATTAAACACCAATTGCTACTGATAAAAAGCAAATAAGTGAACAATAAAGGTGCTACCTAAGCAAGTACAGTACAAGAATATATTAAAATTGTAAATTTTGGGTATGGAAATGAGACGAAAGTAAACATTTTGACGTGAGGAAAACTAAACTTTTTTTTTACTCACTCTTGCGAGCCCTTTCCTGCTATGGCAGAGGCTGACCAGAATCAAGAGGAGCTTGGAAACTAATTATCAACGGGAAATTTAAATACTTTTTTTGCGAGGGACAGTACCAGATAGTACTGCAGTGTGTATGTATGTCAATTTTAAAGGATGAGTCGGAGATAACATTAGTCCCAAATGTTTAATAACCAATATCTAGTCTTCACCAATATTTTCTTTTCTTTCTGAGGGGTTCCATGTAGCGTAAGTGAAGGGTGACCTCATGCCCCTATACTATATGAGGATATCACCAGCCCCCCCCCCTCCCTCCCATTGTCTGAAATGGTTTTGGCACTCCCATGGTAAACACTGAGAAATTTATACGCTACTGATGGATAAACTATAATAATGAAAGTGAAACAAGTATATAAAACTATGAGGAAAAGGTTAAGATTAGCATTCATACATCGAAGAGACAGACCACAGATGATTGTATTTTGTAAGTTATCTCTACGTCTCACATTCTGCCACCAAACACGTATATTAATGTTAATTTAAATAGCTATGACACATCTCCCACTAATACTACTATGAAACACCACGGCACAATGACAAACTTAACTGTAGTGAGCAGGTATGACTTTAATGATTATGAACCCAGAACAAGACAACCTCATTTGGTAATATTTATTTTTACCAAACGTTTGGTTGCAAATATATAATGTGATGAAAACTTTAAAACATTGGCTGTACATTAATTATCACATGTGGTGTGAGCAGAGTTGATCTGTACACCACATGGTACACATTGTATTATTTTTAACATGAACGATTAACATGTATAGGGCAGTTGGCACAGGTACGTGAAGAATTATATAATTTCTACTGCGAGCGTAACTCCACATCGAAGTTAAATAATTCAGGGAAAGCAAAATTTTCATTGATTGCTACAACTGACTACAGAAACACTGAAAATAAAAAGTATTTACATTTTCAACATTTTATCATGGGATTAACACCAATAATAGTTGAGAGGATTCACAGTACTGTGAATGTCAACTTTGGAAATGAAACACATTAAAAGATGGAAACTTGTATTAATTTATATTAAATATTAGCTTCGGTCCTTTAATAAAGGGTTCAGTTTCCACCTGTAAGAGGTTACTTTAAGACATGCTCAGCCAAGCATTTTGGAAGGGAAATAAATAATAAACTGGGTACCACAAGTGGCAAAGAATAAAATACAGATGAAATGATTCATTTGAGAACTGGGAGAACTCAAAGAGCATCTTTGAGAGATGTCAAACAGACGTTATAAAGTAATGAAGCAGAAGAACACACACTTAACATACAGTATTTAGTATCACACACAATGATGGAATGTGCAAACCTGTACGCACACAAATTATCAAGTAATATGTGTAATGTGTTATACAGTATTCCTATTTCTACTTTTTTTTAAGGAACACACTTTACTTTTGTTGCAGTGAGCCAACTAAGTACTGTATAATAAAATAAACAAAATGATCTTTGATGATGGTTAGTATGATAAGATGTGAAGAACAAAACATTTTGGTGTAACGTGAGTATGGCGGTAAAGATAACAATGAGGTGCGTTTTGCTGGTGTTTGTGAGGCATACTGTATGGAAAATGACATTTTGATGATATAACAGTTTCAGCTGCAACAAATGATTGATTTTTTTACAGATACGTATTACTGTATTGTGAACATTACAAAAAAGCTTAACATTCTTTATGCTGTTTTTCACAATTTATATGGGGGCAACCGCCAGGTGAGAATAATTGGGTTAGTTCAAGGCTTTAAGATTGGGCTGCTAAGCACACCCTGCTGACCATAGTTAGCCTGGAGAAAGAACCTATCTCTCATGGGTTGTGCTACCAACTGAGCCATGGTGCCCATAAACTTTTTATAGTGATATGTTTTACAATATGAAAACAGCTGAAATACCAAAAGCAGTGCAATTCAGGCCTAAAATGGTGAAGAATATGGTAGGTAAAAATTAAAGATAGCAAGGCCACTGTGGTACCCTATTCAGGGACTGACCAAAGGTGGCCTAGCCTTAATCTGCCCCAATCTAACAATTAGAAGTGAAACCAAGACCTAATTGGCCACATTCCTAATGGTTTGGTCAGGTTAGCTTGGGACCTATTAGGACTGGACCTCATTTGACCAGCAACCCCTTATACATAAATCCTCAGTTAAATCAAACTAGTAAAAAATAGACTATCTCAGATGAGGAAAAACTCAAAATTACCAACAATAACATTTGACTGGGAAAATAAATATATATATATATATATATATATATATATATATATATATATATATATATATATATATATATATATATATATATATATATATATATATATATATATATATATATATATATATATATATATATATATATATATTTTACAAGGTATAGAAATGCACAACGTTGTACAATAATTTCCACCACTTTTGGTTATGGTATGACGATGACAGAGTTTATAACAAGAAGGAAATGTACAATAAATAATTCTCAATTATGGGTATGTATAACAATGATAGAACTGTATACCCCCTGTATACTGTACTGGTACAAAGAAATTTACTCAATTAATAAAATTAAAAATTTTGGCCTTATTGTAACTAACTCAGAGTTTTAAGACAGAATATTGCAATTCTAAAATCATATTCACGAGTTTTACCCGAAGTACAACACTAGTTGGCACTTTGAGAAAAAAATGAATGTTGTACAGTATTAAAATAATTTTCATAAACTTTGACTCATGTATGACAGACACATGAGCAGCAAGTCAACATACAAAACAGTGTATCTAGCTAGAGTCAATAAAGGTTAGTAAAAGGCAACAATACAGCAGTCAACATGAAAGGTTCATACACTTAATATATTTAAGTGTCTTAAAATTATATCTATATAAAAAGTAATGTTATATTTTGAGAAAGAAGCCATAAATCTTTATGAAAGAATAATAAACAAATGCTATTCTACATTGGCACCTTTTTTATGTACCCACAAATGGCACAGAAAATATGTTCATATTTGGTTAGAATTCCAATTTAAAATAGCTTGCCATTCCTTAAGAAAAAAAAATGATGGATATACTTATATAAATAATTTAGTTACAATGAAAATATACCAATCTGGAAAGATGTTTTAAACCACCATTTGTATTATTCCATTACGATTATCTCATATTTATATATACATGTACAGGGTGTCGTTACTTATGCCAAAGGAGCGTTTTATTTCTTGAAAATGTGACAAAATGAAATGATCATAACCCCATTAAAATTATTTGAAATAGCAGGGTTTGGTTCGAGGGATTTTTCAAGACAAATTCATTCAAAATACCAAACTGATGGGTTTCCTTGTGTTCTCTGGGGTAGGCACAGCACTATCACTTCTTGGAATAGTTTGTAATATGTGTGGAGAAATGATAAATGGAATATATCCAGAAACTGCAGTGCTCAAACACTCGCTGCTGAGCATAAAGTAAACAACTTCCATGCCCATCCAGAGTGAGGGGGTAAATGTTGTGTGCCTCCCAAGTGGTCCCGCATTTCCCATCACAAACTACTGTACTCTGTAGATGTATTCTTGCAGACGACGGCATGACTTTATACGGATACAGGATCTAATTAATCAGTAACACTACAAGTATAATGAATCACAAAAGGAAACAAATTTATATGGGGACACCCTGTATATATATATAAATATAGTATATATATACTGTATATATTTACATTCTAAAAACTCTGTTTTATTAAGTTACAAAAGTAAACATTTACATATAAATTTATATAAATTCTAAACAATGTGTTTTGAAATTCATAATACTGATGACATGGTTATTTACGATTGTCAACATCCCAAAGCATATTTGTCAAAAATACATCATTTCTGAATTATAATGAATAGTTTCCAAGATTCACTTCCATTTATAGTCCAGAATATCCAGGGTACCAGAGCTCGTCACTTATAGCCTTCTTAACATTACAAAACAACAGACAGCACTGTATATCAAACAAAAGAAAAATGCCACTGTCGGATATCCACGATGGTGAAGGTTGTCAAGTCTTGGTTAATGCCAGCACTGACATAGCACTGCTCATAATTTCTTTACCTACATCGGCCTTCTTATTTAGTTTTAAAGTGGGACGGTAGAAAGGGATTATAGAGGCAGGGGGGTGCAGGATTCTTTACCTCGCAGGGATGCGGGCGGTACAACTGTAATTACTGTACAGTACCAAGTTTTATGAGGTCGGCAAGTTGCCATTCTTTTACTAGATAGATATTCAAGGAGTATAAACTTAGTAGCTGTTTTTTACATTGGCCTGGTTCAATTCCTCATGAACCTGGTGGCCTCCAGGAAGCTAGTGACGTTCAGGTTGATTCTCTTGTAGTTTGAGGTTTTAGTGAAGAACTGTCTGCCCAGCCCAAGGTTCTCATTCTCTTCAGTGACAGATACAATGACTTTAAACTTTAAAACATTAAATAACTGGAAACTTAATGGCTCAGCTTGAAAATTAGATGGTAATTTAGCTGCCAGTCACTTCAAAATGAGAAGGCTGCATATGATGGTTAGTGTCCACCTCAAATTATTTTCTCCTTCTGTATCCAGGATGTCCTCACTTGCCTTTAATGAACCTACAGCTCCTTAAAGACCCCAACTTTAAATTTAGTTTTACACTTGCATCTACCCTGGCCTCTCTTAACTTGAGTATTTCTTGTTACATATGACTTATCATTACGTACAATAATGGCAAACTTTAAACACCTAATGTTATAAAAAATATATGTGGTAGCTATCAGTTTATAATTTGGAAATTTTCCTTTCATATTTTTTAAGGAATATAAATGGAACTACTCAATTTTCTAAAAACATTACAATGGATGATAAGAATTAGTCTTTTTAATTTGCATTAATATCAGTCATTTCAAGACATTTATTACCTGTATCTAGGCTAGTTTTTCATTTAATGAATTCCAGTAAGTGAAACCAGAGCACACATCAAACACTGCATAAGACTAATGCCCTAAAAATTTTGGTTAAAATCCTGAAGTAGTCTTGTCAATTAAAAGTTTCCTCTATGTTAACTTATAACTCATCATCTCTGCTCTATTCACATAACACCTGTGCTGCTTAACAACACAACTTTCCTCCCTCCTGATCCCCAAGTCTCCAATAAGAAAGGTAAAACTTTTGTGTTACCTTTAGTAACTTCTACTGCAGCATTTTTAACTATCTCATCCTGTCAAATCCAAGTTCCACATCTATGCCTGGTCTGTTATCCCCAGCGCTCTCCATTCTCTTAATTCTGTAGTCCTCCTAAATGTTCTGGACCTGGATATCCATAAAATAAAAAAATATTCATAACACAATAACTGCTGCTATGCACATCTTCATTTTCACCAGAATTTCCTAAAACTGGCCCAGGTCACAAAACACTGCTGGGGTAGCATTATGGCAGTACAGTATAGTACTTAGTCAGCAAAAATAAGAGCAAACACTACATCTGTCTTTACAACTTGTGTGTGGACACAATTACAACCTGGTAACACAACAGATCCGAGTCATTCAGAACAATGATTCATAAACCTTTTTCCAAGTTACCTTCAGATCCATCTCCCTTTAAAAATTTTCCCTGATCTAATCTGTGTACAGTGACTGACTGACACACAAGGAAACACTCACTACGACTAATAATAATACCCTGGTTCCCACTTGATGGGAAAAGGGTAAAATGCTTTCTTTACATATTATATTGCATGCCTTCCTTACATGGCAAGCTCTGACATACCCAGTATGACCCCAAAAAAAATTTGAACACATTTATCCTGTGGCAAAAACACCTTCCTATAAATCAGTTTCTTAGTTTTAGATATCACATATCATGGCACAGGTATGGCAACCCCTTGTACATTCAGGTCTCAAGATCCTGCCAGGTTGAACATGTATATTAAGAGCTAGCTAACTCTAGACAATCTGGCAAAAAAAAAAAAATAAAAAAAAATACGAGTTTGGTACATCAGTTTTCCCTTGTTTACTTACACCAGTATATCAAAACAAAAAAGCATGAGAAATGCATGGTCAATACACCACAAATATTTTTGGGTCTTGTATCCAAGAAATTCTTAGCCCTTAGAGTACTGTAATTTAAAAAAATAAAATAAAATAAATAAATAAATAATAATAATAATTAAATCATGCAACTAAGGTACACCCCCATGGCCGAAATATATATATTTTTAAGTTAATTAAGTAATGTATATTAAACCTCTTAAAAAAGTATAAAAGGAATTGGAATAAGGCAGCAGACCTGGACCAACAACATCTATGTTCCTTTATGTGTTTCTGGATGAATACACATGTGATGCTGGTTCACGGCAAGGATCAACATGTGGTGAACTCATCCTTTAATGCCTTACTCACACCCATGTAAGTGTTGCAACAACTACATTGAGGGTCTACTGAACAACACATTTTATTTTACAGATTAAAATTGAGTAGAAAAAAGGCTAAGTTTCTGGCGAGTCGAGATAAAATGTGTGAATGGTTTAGACAGTACAGTACAGTACAGTACAGTACAGTACAGTACAGTACAGTACACAGAACAGTACAGTACACAGTACAGTACAGTATGAGTAAATGATTTATCGGTAATTATGTGGTGTTACAGCATACCCTGACCTCAAACAATATACTGTACTGTACTGGGTGTCGGCCTTCACCAAAAGAAGACTGCTGGCCCACATACAGTATTATACAGAATAATCTATACTGGACTGTAATATTTCTTCTGTATACAGTATATAAAGACTATGTATGTGTTCCTGGTATTCAATGCAACACATAAATCTGGAAACATTTACTCTTTCTGGAATTAAATTATTAAAAAAATCATGGGCATGATTACATGAACACCTAATCAATTGAGGATTACCTTGTTCAATATTCATTCACTTAAAGCTCAGTCAATTATCCAGTTTCAGCAATAAATTACTTCCCTTTTGTTAATGAACACAAGTTTGAAGTCAGTACCTCAGGTGAGGCTTCAGTGATATGATGAGGAGGTTAATGTAAACAAGTTTGAAGTCAGAACCCCAAAAGAGGCTGCAATATGACAGGAGAGATTAATGAAAACAAGTTTGAAGTAAGAACTTGAGACGAGACTTGAGTAATACGCCGAGGATGATTGGTCCTACACTATACAGTTGTTTCCCTGAACACATGACCGTGGGAGTCAGGAGGGGCAGCGGCAGAAGCCAAGTAGTGAGTGGACACAATACCCTGTGGACCACACCTCAATGTTGTAGCAGACTGGTCACTTTCTTCCTCCACATTTTCTGTTTCCTGGTTAGGCAGTTCAGTCATCTCTCCCGGCTCCCGGAGCTGCCACACAGGTTCATCCACGGGGGTGCCATCATCTGTGGGGCAAGGTAACCAATGCAACCATACAACCAAGATGAAGTACATCTACCAGAGCAGATTATCAATGAAACAGTTTTTCTGTTTAGTTTAATAACCTGTGAGATACATCATACTATTTAACAGGAGGTTGATGGAGAGGTTCCTTTAGAAACTCAGGTTCCTGAACTATGCAGCACACAAAGCCAGTCTTCACTATATGGCATGTGATTCTACCAGTACAGTACAGGTGTTTTTTATATATATATATATATATATATATATATATATATATATATATATATATATATATATATATATATATATATATATATATATATATATATATATATATATATATATATATATATATATATATATATATATATATATATATATATATATATATATATATATACACACACACACACACACACACACACACACACACACACACACACAGTTGTACCCCGCTTAACGCGGTTTCACTTAACGCGATTTCTCATATACGCGGTGCCTCGCCAGAACCGAACTTTCACTTAACGCGGTTCATCTACTCAAATACGCGGGAAGCGTCGCGGGCACGATGCGCACAAGGTCGCCCAGTCATCAAAACATTACCGAGTTCTTCACCCGCCACCCACCACAGCCGGCCCAAATCAGTGATAGTGATAATTATAGTGAGGATATGGACTTATATGGACTTTGAGGGGTTTGACAAAGAGGCCCTGCAAGCCTCTGTGGTGGATAGTGATACAAGTGATACAGGTGAGGGCCAATAATCTGCCCTCTGCCTCGGAACCAACCCCATCCCGTGTGCCCAGCCATCTTTTCTACTAATGTAAGTGTTAAAAAACCTAATATTATTGATATTTCTCTTAATTGTGTGTGCATACCATCATAAAGTTAAGATAATATTTTTACTACAACATAGTTGTGTGTAGTCAAAAAGTGGAGTTTTGAAGTCGGGCCAGTCTCTATTGGAATTAATCCCATATGTTCTGTTGTTCACTTAAGCGGTTTCATAACGTGGTACCCTGTGGGTTCAATTGACGCGTTAAGCGGGAACAACTGTATATCTTTATATATATATATATATATATATATATATATATATATATATATATATATATATATATATATATATATATATATATATATATATATATATATATATATATATATATATATATATATATATATATATATATATATATATATATATATATATATATATATATATATATATATGTGTGTGTGTGTGTGTGTGTGTGTATAATTATTTTCTATAATAATGTCTTATATATAACATTGTACAGTACTACCTTCCTATAAATATCTATTAACTTATATGAACAAAAATATAACCTCTACACCACAGAAACATTACTGTACCTGATAAAAGCCTTACATTAACATAAGTTTATACTATATAAATCCTATGTCTTTTCATATATTCTAGAATTGTTTATTGTCCTAAATAGTAATATTACCATTCCCAATTTGTCGTTAATAATCCCTACTACAGCCATTAACATAACTCTAATACCAAATATGCAGAAGGGTCATATATTTCAGCATCAAGTCTCCAAAACTATACATTGACTGTTTCTCACATTTAATATGAACCAAATACTGTACTCGCTCATCACCCATGACAAGTTACAGTTGACCAAGTTTCAAGTTAATTTTTTATACCATTTGTTACATACCAATTATACAAGATTCAAACTACAATAAAGACATAAAGAGACAACTCATATGAGTCTGGGTAAAAGATCTAGATATACAGTAGATGGGTTATTTACTCTAGTTGATGAGAAGAAGACCCAGTGTTAAGTGGAAGATTCTAATCTGGCAGATACAGTATTATGGAAATAATATCGAGTCAAAGACACACACACAAACACACATATGTGTGTCACCCACACAACCATGCATCTTCAAACAGGGTTTTAATTCAAATGGTTTATATTGTGCCTAAAACAAAATTTTCTTTTACAAGATAAAAGAGAACTATATTTGTTACTATTTCAGTGCTCAAGAGTGCTGTAGTTTGACAAGTTTGTTTAATAATTTACACAAAGTCATTCAAATCTTCTCTGGGTTTCCTACCTAAACAATAAGTGAAAACCCTGTTCAAGGCACCTCAGTAAAAATGATAAGCTGGATGAACCGATCATGTGAGAAGGACCAACAACACAAAAGAAGGTAGATATAAAGGTGCATAAGGGAACAGCATAAGAACAGGCCAAGAAAGACACAAATTATCACATGAACTGTCTGCTGAGTTTATGTATTTACAACAAACTACAGAAAGGCAGTAGTGTGCGTGTAGTCCTCGTTATCCGAGTCATCAATATCCGTGGTTTCGTATTTACGAGGCCAAATTATTGCTGAACTACAGTGGTCCCTCGGTTAACGAACGCCTCGGTTAACGAACGCCTCGGTTAACGAATTACCTTCCATAAGAATCTTCAATTCGGTTAACGAACAAAAATTCAATTAACGAAATCCTTACGAAAATCACGTTTTGTTGTGAGCATCAGCTGGTCAGCTGATGGCCCAGTCTGCCAATTCAGTAATCTGTTCTAAGTTTAAATTCGTTTCCAATGGAGTAAGTATCCTGTATCAATAAATTTGAGCTTTTTAATAATTTTGAATGTTTTATATTAAAATTATTAGTCATTTTAATATTTATTTAATATTGATACAGGGAACTAGTTAGCTGTGCACCCATCAGGTGCGTGGGTCGGTCACCAGGCATCAGTCTGGCTTTGTTTTCTGTGGAGAGAGCACCTATTTTGTTGGTGTCTTGAATATTTTTGCATTTTTCATTGAAATTGTTGGTCATTCTGAACTTTAGTTAATATATTGATAATATATAGCGCAGTGCAGTGTTGATTTAAAGAAAACAATCTTGAATTACACCTAGTGAACTTAAAATTTTATTGGTGAAATGAGGCATCAAGCATGGGTCCACTGAAAGTGATTTTTCCTCCATCCACTTCCTTCTCTTCTCCCTTCTCCTCCACCCCACTTCTAATTCCCATCATTATCATCATCAACCAGGAGCCTTGTACATACACACCTCAAAGTAAGTGTACCTTACTGCATTTTTTTTACTTTGTGTGTACTTTTCGGTGACCTGGTGTCATGATCGTGATGACGGCTAACCTGAAAACCTTAAGGATTCATATTACGCTCAAATGTCCACAAAACCTTCTGAGTCCCCCAGTGGAAACGTCCTCCGTTTTCTCTGTTTCCTTGATGACATCGAGAGGCCATCTTTGTCTGAAGGAAACTTTGAATATAATCCGCAGATTTCGTAGCAAGACGCTGTATGTTGGGACCTGTTGCCATCCAACCCTTTGTAATCAATTTAATTTTGCTTTTGATAGCTCAGTCAGAGCATTGTTAGTGAAGATAATAGTAGGGAATGAAACTGAGTTCATAGTCTCAGTTTCAACGTCAGAGTGTACAGTAAATTAATTCATCGGAATAGAAGTAGGTGGACTCCTGGTCTGTTTTGAGTGAGGGCCCCGCGGGCATTTCTACCGTTAGTGAGTGCCCGTCCCTTCATCCATACAGGTCCCTAACGCAGCCTAGGCCGTGTCTGTAGCGTGGATGTTGTATCCACTATGTCTGGGGAGATGTCCGAGGTCCAGTAGGATCAGTTACCTTCGTGAGACCCGACCGTCAGACACTTCAGATTACCTATGGGCCCCATAGCTGGCTTGTCTGACCCTAACGCTCGGCCGGCGAGGTGACCCCGGATCACCAAGCCACACACCACTACCAGCCCCCATCATTGGTGGATGAGTGTCTAACTCAGTAGGGCTATGGTGTGGTTGTGTTATTCCACTGGGATCTTCAGAGTTCGTTGGAAAGTACCCCATGGTGGCAGGACCCCCATGGCGGTTGCTTGAGTATCACTACTGACGACTGAGTGTTGTAGTGGCAGTTGCCCCTGGTCTTAATGGTGCTAAGTTACTATAAGAGTTTGTGTTATTGAGTATGTCCACCCAGTAGTGGTGTGAGTGTTATTGAGTATGTCCACCCAGTAGTGGTGTGAGTGTTATTGAGTATGTCCACCCAGTAGTGGTGTGAGTGTTATTGAGTATGTCCACCCAGTAGTGGTGTGAGTGTTATTGAGTATGTCCACCCAGTAGTGGTGTGAGTGTTATTGAGTATGTCCACCCAGTACTGGTGTGAGTGTTATTGAGTATGTCCACCCAGTAGTGGTGTGAGTGTTATTGAGTATGTCCACCCAGTAGGGGTGTGAGTGTTATTGAGTATGTCCACCCAGTAGTGGTGTGAGTGTTATTGAGTATGTCCACCCAGTAGTGGTGTGAGTGTGATTGAGTATGTCCACCCAGTACTGGTGTGAGTGTTATTGAGTATGTCCACCCAGTAGTGGTGTGAGTGTTATTGAGTATGTCCACCCAGTAGTGGTGTGAGTGTTATTGAGTATGTCCACCCAGTAGTGGTGTGAGTGTTATTGAGTATGTCCACCCAGTAGTGGTGTGAGTGTTATTGAGTATGTCCACCCAGTAGTGGTGTGAGTGTTATTGAGTATGTCCACCCAGTAGTGGTGTGAGTGTTATTGAGTATGTCCACCCAGTAGTGGTGTGAGTATGTTGAGCCTGAGGGCATAGTACCAGATTTCGTCTGTTGGTACATATATTCTTTCTCCTACCTCCATATTAATGTTTAAATAAATTTTGTATTTGTATATTGTGTCTATTATTTACCTACAGTATCTACCGTTATTTCTTCCCTATTACTTGATACTATCATTACATATACCCACGAGCCTCCTCTCGTCACGCTACCAATGGCTGTAAGTATTAAAGTAAAAAATTGTTATAAGAGGCACAGGCCCTTATACTGGAATCAATTACCCAATATCCCATTGAAACAATGGATTCGGTTAACGAACGACATTCTGGAACGAATTGCATTCGTTAACCGAGGGACCACTGTATAGGTAAAAAGTCCCCACACTCCTGAGGATTACAAAGAATAATATCCATAGAGCGTGGAAGTCTCAACTAAGAATGGTTCAAATTTCCCACTATACTGACACGCGACCCCCACCAAGCACTGTAAACAATGCCTATTCTCCTGCAGTTTTCTATTGTTGTTCGTGTGCATTCTTGGAAAATCGTTGCCTTTGTTTTAGCTACTAGTTTAAAGTGTAGGGCTAGTGCTAATCTAAGCGCCATTCCTAAAAGGAAGCGTAGCAGCTATGGACTAAACATGGAATTACCAGGTACATTACAGTGATATCTCCGTTAGCTGGAACGATTGGTGCAGAGCACTTCTGGGAACTAGAGATTTTCGGGTAACGAGACTACTCCCTCAAAGCCGAGAAAAAAATCCCTCGCCCTTGAAATTTTCCGGGTAGCGGAAAAATGTTCTCGGAAGTTCCAGAAATAGGCCATTACATCATCTCTCGAACCCGGAAAAATATTCCTCATTCCCGGAATTTTCCGGGCACCAAAATTTTTTTTCAAAGAATTTCTGGAAAATGCGCCCGATTTTCACCTCTCAAACCTGGAAAAAACTCCCCCATCCCTGGAAATTTCTGCGTATCGGGAAAATGTTCTTGGAATTTTCCGGAAAATCGTTCCCAAAGCCGAAATTTTCTGCAAAATTCCGGCTTTGTGAATGATTTTCCGAGAAAATTTCAATTCCGGCTGTCGAAGAGTACCGGGTTTGAGGGATTCCGGCTAACGGAGATATTACCGTAGATGTTATTAGTCGGAAGAAAAGTGGCTAGCGTGTGATGGACATTTCACATGCTCTTCAGATTCTGGAATATAAATGATAAAAGGTATACAGACAACCCTTCCGAGTGACATTTAGTATCCTATTAGCCTCGAATAATGAGGACCTCCTGTACTAAAAAAAGGCAGTTAAATAATTATATGAAAAAAAAAAGATTGAGATAATACACTTTCTTCCAACTCTCCCACACTTAAAGCACTTGTTCTACAGCACTGTTCTAAGGCCAGGGCAGGTCAGATGACTACTAAAAATTTAATACTAACAGGCATCTTACTTTAAGTCTTCATTTTAGTTATGTATCAGTTAAAATACTCTTAAGCAATAGCAAGGTTTGAAAGTGAAGCAAGTTATATTATACTGCACATTATACATACTATACAGTACTACTATAATACTAATGAATAAACAGAAGGTCCATTTATTACTACAGTACATATATGAAATCAAGTAAGCCACAAGTATTAAAAATGGAGAAGAAGGTGCAGTGAGGAGACTCGATGCTAATTCTAGTAACAGAAGGAAAAGCATAGAAAGAAAATAATTAGGAGAGGAGTCGTAGTTGAGAATGATACGAGTTGAAAGTAACAAGAGAAGACATACACACAAAGGATTGATAAGACCTGGAAGACCAACTACACAAAACATAAAAACAAACATTAATAATAAGATTTAAATTAAGAAGAAATGGAGGAATATTTAATCAAGTACTGTACTGCATTACACTATTGATTTTAGTTACTCTTTAACTTCTCGCTTACTACCTCCACAAAACAAGTTGTTCAAAGTGTTACTTGCTTCACAAAATGCAGCCTTTTCATTTTTTTTTTAAAGTAGGAGGTTAAAGAGGTAATCAATAAAGCAGGAAGTCTAGGGTCTCTACCTGAAGGAGGCACAAACCTAATTTTCATGACACTGGAAAACTTCAATCTTTAACTGAACGAAAGTGAACATCTTAGTTTTAAATATAAGCACTGTCACATTAATGATTTTCTTAAAGAACTGGGAAACCTGACAGTTCATTGTGAAAAGATGAAAATTTAGCCCCAGCTCCCAAAAATGAGAAGGCTGATATATGATAAAAAAACAAAACAAAACTTTGAAACTTACGGGGCACTACAGGAAGCACTATGGAGTCTAGGTTAAGACACAACACAACAGCACTGGCCAGGCGGGCGCTCAGACAAATCAGCATTGGGCTTGTGGCAAGGCTTTTGGCACTTTATATGGGGCTTTGGAGCGTTTACATCACTGGGATCTACGTCTGCAATGTCAAATGTGGGAGCTTGTGAAACTGTCTCTCCATCTTTGAGAGGACGTCCCACACTGGAGACACTGTCCTCACTGTAATGCACACTTAAACTTGATTCTGAATGAGTTAGGTGTTTAGCAGAGAGTTGGTCGCAACTATCGGCAAGAAGCAGGTTATTGAGAGAGTGCTGTTCTGTGCTCAGTTGTTTATGGACCATTCCCAGAGATTCCTTTGTACTATGGCATTCTCCCCTACTATCTGCACCTCCACTCTCGCCCATACTACAGGCGCCAACACTCTCTCCGGACTCCATATCCTGATACACCCCTGAGACCGGAGAAGGTGGTGGTTTGTCTCCACTATCACAGAGCTTTGGTGTAGAGGGTGGGCTAACTTCCTGGGGAGATTTCAGAGGTTCAGAGTAAAATTGTAGACTTGACACTTGTTTATCATGTTCACTATCTTGAGGCACAGGAATCTCTTCAAACCATTCTTCTGTGGAGGAACTATGATGGGAGAGTAACCTGGAGGAGGAAGCTCGGAGTCGGAGCCTTGCGGACGGCGGATATGTGTGATGCATACACCTTCCCGTGTCGAGCGAATGGGAAGAAGCTAAAGGCACATGGCAATGAGGTCTGGGTGGCACAAAGCTCGTGTTTGGTGCTGAGTTGACTCGCTTCAGTAGCTGTTCGTGGCCATTAACATCTGCCCCTCCCGCAGAAGTTCCCCCAAGTAATAATAGGTTGCGCAAAAGGTCTCCAGATTGCACCCCAACTTCAGTTCTCCTTTGAGGTCCTCTATTTGGGTAGCCACAATGACAATGATGGCTAATTTTTTCCTCACTAACACCAGCACTACACACACACTGAGGCACTAAACATGGCCCACGACTGCTGACACTACCTTGAGCAGGAGCCACATCTACCCTTACTGGGGTGACACATGCAGCAGCCGGGGTGATGGGGATGACCTGGCCTGGAAGGGAGGACAGGGTACTGGGGCACACAGAAGTGACTACAGGTCTTGGGCAAGGTGGGTAGGACTGACACAGGCACCAACCCGCCTGCATAAAACACTGAGCATCAGGTTCATGCACAAAGTTACGACATGGTGCGTGAGGAGAGCAACACGGCACTATACCTGCTCCCATGGGCACCTCCACACACAAACTCACGGGCTGCATAGGAGAAAAAAAAAAGTATTCAGTTAGATTAAACAATGTCCTAAAGTTATTAGTCATCACTAGCCTATTCAGCATACAACATACATTATCCAAACAAATGGGTGCCACTTTTAGGCTGACTAATTGTTGGTCTGGTCATGCAACTCTGGTAATACCTGTAATATTCTAAAATTATTTATGCATACACCTACAGCTTTCTGAGGGCCAACATTATCATTATTTTGGCAATGGAAAGCAATACCACTGTAAATAAAATAGAGGTACTCTTGGTAATCTATAGACTCTAATCCAACTGTGCGTCCATATTTAGAGTATGTCACAGACACCACTAAACCAAGGCTTATACCATTTAAGTGACAGACTGGTGTAAGCACTAACATGGTGGCATCCATGACGTACAGTTAAATGCTGGACGGGGACCGACAAATTGATATGTGTAGAAAATGTCTACATATTTCATTATATATACAGTGAACCCTCAAAGATTTGAACCCAGTAAATCCTGATTTCGAAAAATTTTGACAAAACTTAGGGGTTCCAGAAGCTAAGAAGCGTTCCCAAAACAGAGCAAAGATCATCTTAGGTCCAGAGCGCGGGACACAGGTGCCCGAGGAGGTGGGAAAAATAAACAGAGTTGTCAATTGTTGTTTGTGGGAATATTATTTCATTCACTCTAGTAATGATACAATGTTTCTTATTATGTTTTCGTAGGTACCATATTTTACAGCACATTAGACGCACCGCCATATAAGATGCACCCCCAATTTTAGCAGGGAGCATTTAGGAAAAAACTAGTGTGTATTTTTCCCCTTAGCCATAGTTTTCTTAAAACAATATAAACAGTACCAGTAAATGTGAGGAAATAAAAATAATACCAATAATAAGTTACAAAAAAAAAAAAAATACTCTATTGCCAAACCAGTAAATAAAAGCCAAATGAAAGTTTAACGCAGTTGCCATTTGCATATACAGTACTACTGTACTGTACATCTGTACTCCCTGTTTACCATAATAACGGCAATGCTACCTCTGCTGATTCCCTAGCAACGCTCCCCCTCCCACCACCAACACCCCCCTGGCTGGGTGTTCGCCGAGGCCAGGGTTGAGGTAAGGCTGGGTGATCGGACGCAGACATTCCACCACCACAACACTCCGAGACTCACAGCACACGAGCATGGAAGGAATTTTTTACAAATCTTGACATGACATGAACCTGCATAACAAAATTTCATTCATAACATTGTTGGCACACATAACAATAGCAAGTTAGGGGTGAGGCACGAGAAACTTGGGCTGTTCTCGACGTGTTGATGGACTAAAAGTATCGTGTCGGAAATTAGCTCCAAATTACCACACACCATGATTAGGATGTTATAGATATTTATCATTCAGGTGAAAATAAAAAATAATCATATGCGTAACTAGTTGTAATATTGCTGACCTTTGTGCCATAACTCTCATAATCTGAGACATTATGAAATGAAATTTAAAAACTAAAAGCAGCAGCAGACAGGAAACAAGGCAAGTGACCAAGAAGTAGTCACTAATGACGACACACGGCCAGGCATCTACACTGAGGGTCGAGGTCTTCGGCAAAGTCGCTGCTCCGGACCAGACAAAAATTGTTTGGGTGATACCATGACTAATGTGAATTGCAACATTCCCAGCCAAAATACTCCAATGTAGTTTCTGATGCACCATTAAATATTGTTAACATGACTATATGAATTCCAAGTATGTGTGAAACCATAATATTCCCAGGGTTATTGTAATATCTATACATGTATAGGCCTCGCCTAGTCCACTGACCGCCCACTCCCTCTTGACGAAATTCGGCCGCCGGCCACCCTTTATATATGCTGCCCTGCTGATTCATGTGAAATACGAGGAATCACATCTAGTGGTTCCAAGCCAGTGTTTTGGGACCGGACAAAGTTGTTCATGATCCAATCTTAACATGTTATTATTATGTGTGGCAACAATGTTATGGATGCATTTGTTATGCAAGTTTATGCCATGTCAAAGTCCGTAATAAGTTCCTCCCTGTGCTCGTGTGCTATGAGTCTCGGAGTGTTGTGGTGGTGGAATGTGAACCTCACCATCTTAGTGCCTCTTTACCACACTGCTGAACTAGTCTGCGTCCGATCACCCGGCCTACCTCGACCCTAGCCTCGGCGAACGCCTAGCCAGGGGGGGTGTTGAAACTTTGGATTGTGACTGTACGTACATCTACCCAAAAATACGAATTGTAAAACAACTGCTTGGTCCAGTAGGCTGGTGGTTATAGAGACGAGTCTAACCTGGCCACAATGCTGCCAGTGATGTTAACAGAAGTAAATGTGAAAAGAAAGTTTTATGTAAATCTTCATTTGTATCAGGTATTTGTAGATTAAAATTCCTGTATACTGCAAGTATGGCATTAACAGATTGTAATGCTTGTAAGAGTTCAGAAATGGCTACTGCTTAGCTACCTTTAAATAGTTGGGTGTCTGCCGTATGGACGTTAATCGTCTCAGGTTATCGTCATCAGTACAGTACAGAGTAGTTATAGATTGACCGTTTATATTTATAATCATTATTTTTTAATTAATTAAAAATAATAATAATAATAATAATAATAATAATAATAATAATAATAATAATAATGTGTTTAAGGAAGCAATAACATAATTTTAATTCTGGAGTTGAGTTAGGTGGAATTCAGCCAAATGGGGGATTCATTAGCTTGCAGGAGACCACAACTTCACATGTAGGATGCAGGCGGATCTTTTTCGCATTTTTTCAGACAAAAAAGTGTCTTATTTGCCCTAAAATATGGTAAATACTGTACATGGTTTATATAATTTGTTTATTGCTGTGCCAATCACCATTTTCAAATTAGACTACAAGATATGTATTTCTCTCATGTGTATTTCGATTGTACGGCTGGCAACGGGAGTGAGTGAGTGACCGCGAGTTAAAGCGTTGTCTGCAGTTGTAACTTTCCTCCCTCCCTGCCATAATTCACTTGATTTACTGTGATTATTAGTGTTTATTGATATAATAGTGCTTAATAGGGATTAATCATGGCATTGTAGCCAGGTTAGACTCGTCACTGTAACCTCCAGGCTACTGGGCCAAGCTGTGAGGTGTCATGATTGTTTTTCAACTCGTATTTTCGGGTAGATGTACGTAACTTTCTTCATTTATTTTTACTCAGTTACAGGCACACACCATCCTACATACATACTGTAAAAAAAATTAAAAGAAATAATTGTCCCAAGGACGAACACGTACGGGAGCAGAGCTCAGACAGTAGGGGAGCATTACTAGGGAATCGGCGTCCCAGCTGGTCTTCGTTACTATGGTGAAGCAGGGAGTGTAAGCAAATGGTGACTGTTAAACTTTCATTTGACTTTTATTTACAGATCTGGCAATCGTGTATTTCTTGTTGTAACTTATTTATTGGTATTATTTTTATTTATTCCTCACATTTCCTGGTACTGCATATATTATTTTAAGAAAACTATGGCTACATGAGGAAAATACACACAAAAGCTTTTTCCTAAATACTCCCTGCCGTAAAATACGGTACTGTATTTTTTTTTATATATAATTATATACAGTATAGTTTTTATACATTTAGTATATTTGCTGTAAGATACGAACAATCGTATTTTTCAGACAGGTGGTCCCCCTTTTAGTCTGGTTCTTCGAGGGTTAACTGTACTACAGTACTGTATACAGTACCTATATATCAACAGTGTCATACAATATAAAGGTACTGCAATGAAATACTGTACAGCAATACAAAAAATTTTCTTAATCTAGATACTGCTGCCAAGGTGATAGCATTATAACATACTGTACTGTATTTCTACTACAGAGTAAGTCATCAAATGGGCCCAGACCTAACAGGGCCTGTCCTAAAATGCCAGAACCAAACCTAATCAATTAGGGCCTAAACCTGATTGTTAGGTTAGGTTAGAGCCTACCAGAACTACAGCCCATTACACAAGTCACCATAGAGTTTACTGGACATGATAAACGTTCCTCTACATCTCCAGTTGACACATACAGTACTAACAGTCTCCAATATCTGTGATAATCTGTCAACATTCCAAGAGTAAATTTCCAACACTATGCTCTAGAAATATATGTTTGAATCACCCTGACAGTAACCAGTAAAGTGAAGCCCCTAATAGTCAGTCAGTCTGGTGAACGTAAGTGATGCAATTCTTATGACACCAGTGAACGATTAACCAATGGCTAGACGGGGGGTAATGAAAACACCTTCCCTCCCACTCACCCAACCAAGTCAACATGTAAACATAATTCTTAGATAACAAGACTCGGTATTTGCTTTTTACATTACCCGAAGAATGTAACAGCCCCTTTCTTGCAACCTTATGAACAGTCGTTGAAATTATAAGAAAAAATAAATAAATAAATAAAAAACTTTTAAATGGGTAAAAAGCTGAAAATTCAAAAGATGTATTGAAAAATTTCTATGGTTCTGATTGTAAGCATGTATGCACAGGACACTGTACATAACACACATGCTCACAAAAACATATACATCAACAATTACTCAAATATACACTGTGTGTGTGTGTGTGTGTGTGTGTCATTGTGTGTAAATGTGATGTGTACTGAGTGTGCCTAAGTACGATTGCATAAACCATATTAAGTGAGTGAGAGTGAGTGAGTGACTGAGTGAGTGAATGAATGAGTAAGAGTGAGTGAATGAATGAGTAAGAGTGAGTAAATAGGTGAGTAAGAGTGTGGAGAAGGTGTACACACAAGAATCTTAAAGTACTAACAACACAGTAAAGACAAAAACCATGACAGAACAAGTCCTCCCTGTGGGCTATAGAACTTAAAAACAAATAAATTAATTAATTAATAAAAATATATAAATGCGATTAGGAACACCTTCCATCAAGAGTGATTGATTTGCATTGAAGGACAATACATTTAATATTCTCAGTACATAAACACACCTGTATAACTGAGAGCTTGTGTACAAAATAAACACGTACACAGGCACATGCACTGTTGCACACACACACACACTGACATATGTATCCACCCATAGGAAGTACGTACAATAGTTAACTATGGTACAAAATAACACAGAGTTGTACACCAACAAAAAGTACACAGGAATCCTTTAACAAAGTATAAAAATATGTTCCAACTACAGCTTGACTACCCTAGGGAAAATAAAAAGCACATTGTCTTAGGAAATGCATACAGGAACTTAGAGAGACAACTAATGGTCATACACTGCTTAAAGGCATCAGGTACACTGAGAGCCAATACCTTTTTAACACTTTACGGTGATATCCATAAACACAGGCTGCAAAAAGGAAAGAAAGAGACAGACAGATTGAATTTCACCTGCTGATCCAGAGTACAGTACATGTGATTACAGTACAGTACACGTATATACAGGCGTGCATAGTTTGTTCACTGTTGTCTAAGAGTGGTACACCAATAGGTCTCGGTCAGTTTACGTACGCAATCTTATTTCACCGTCCGGCACTGATATTACTGGCTATTGTATTGTATTATTATCATTTTCTATACAACTGATTTTTGTAGGACTAACCAAAAAAAAAAAAAAAATCCCTGACCAACTGTTTTTACCATAGTTTGGTTAAGTTGTATCATGTCAGAGGGTAGGTTAAGTTGTATTATGTCAGGAGGTAGGTTAAGTTACATCATGTCAGGGAGGTTGGTTAAGTTGTATCATATCAGGGAGGTTGGTTAAGTTGTATCATGTCAGGGGGTTGGTTAAGTTGTATTATGTCACGGGGTAGGTCAAGTTGTATTATGTCAGGAGGTAGGTTAAGTTGCATCATGTCAGGGAGGTTGGTTAAGTTGTATCATGTCAGTCAGGGAGGTTGTTGTGTGTAGTTAGTTGCATCATGTCAGGGAGGTTGGTTAAGTTGGTCAAGTTAAATTGTATTATGTCATGTAGGTTGTTGTATTATGTCACGGGTAGGTTAAGTTGTATTATGTCAGGTTAAGTTGCATCAGGTTGGTTAAGTTGTATCATGTCATGTCAGGTTAAGTTGTATTATGTCAGGAGGTAGGTTAAGTTGCATCATGTCAGGGAGGTTGGTTAAGTTGTATCATGTCAGGGAGGTTGGTTAAGTTGTATCATGTCAGGGGGGTAGGTTAAATTGTATTATGTCAGGGGGTTGGTTAAGTTGTATTATGTCACGGGGTAGGTTAAGTTGTATTATGTCAGGAGGTAGGTTAAGTTGCATCATGTCAGGGAGGTTGGTTAAGTTGTATCATGTCAGGGGAGTAGGTTAAGTTGTACGGTGATCCCTCGGTTAACGAGATTTTGGTTAAAGAATTACCTTCCATAAGATTCTTAACTTCGGTTAACGAGCATTCCCTCGATTAACGAATTCCTTACGAGCGCCTCTCAACATGTTTTCGCTTGCACACTAGCTGTCGTATTAGTCCGCCAATACAGTAATCGGTTCAAGGGCTTAAATTCCTTACTATTTTAGTAAATATTAAGAAGTTTGTACTATACACTAATTTTAAGTCTTCTTTTAAATTTTTAGTCATTTTAACAATTATTTAACATAATTTCAGTACAGGGAAACTAGTTTTTAGCGCGCCAAACAGCCTGTCAACACACCAATCAGGCGTCAGTCTCTGTGTCTTTTTAGTGGAGGTAACATCTTGCTTCAGACTCTCTTCAACATAAACTTTTTTTTCTGTGTTTTCAGTCAAATTATTGGTCATTTTGAAATTTATTTTACATATTGATGATATATAGCGCAGTGCAGTGTAAATTTAAAGAAAATATTCTTTATTTACAGCAATTAAACTTAAAATATCACGTGTTGAAATTGTTTTTGAATCCAGCATGGGTCCCAAGAAATCTAGAAAAGCGATTTCAATTCAGGTGAAACAAGAAATAATTAGAAAACATGAAGAAGGCATTAGAACAAATGTGCTTAGCAAAGAATATGGCATGTCGACATCAATTGTAGACAATTCTTGCACAGAAAGACAAATGTAAGGAAGTGAAAGTGAGAGACAAATCTACCAGAGTGTTCAAAGGTAGATCCCTAATAGCAGAAACAGAGAGGATACTTCTCATTTGGATTAGGGAAAAACAGATGAAAGGTGATTCAGCGTCGACCGAATTTATTTGTGAAAGAGCCAGGGAAATATATGAACATTTAAAGGTAGATCAACTTGGTTCTTCAGGCACAGACTTTGAAGATTTTAGGGCCAGCAAGGGCTGGTTCGAAAAATTTAAGAAAAGAAGTGACATATTTAGTGTTGTTAGGCATGGTGAGGCTGCCAGTGCTGATAAGGAAGGGGCAGCAAAGTTTTTAGTGGAATTTAAAGAACTGGCGGATACAGAAAATTATCTTCCACAACAAGTGTTCAATGTGGACGAAACTGGGCTGTTCTGGAAAAAGATGCCCAAAAGAACATTCATCACTGGAGATGAAGCCTCTTTACCTGGGCATAAACCCATGAAAGACCGTCTCACTCTATTGCTTGGTGCCAATGCTTCAGGGGATTTCCGACTGAAGCCTATGCTTGTCTACCACTCTGAGAACCCCAGGGTGTTCAAGGAACAAAAAGTGGTAAGAAGACGGCTTGGAGTTTATTGGAAGTCCAACCGTAAGGCATGGGTGACAAGACAGCTCTTTAATTAATGGGCTGTTGAGGTGTTTTGCCCTTCTGTGAAGAGCTACCTAACCACCAATAAACTCCCTTTAAAGGCTCTTCTCCTTATGGATAATGCCCCTGGTCATGACCCTCAACTTGCCAGAAGTTTGGAGTCTCAATTTGACTTTGTCAAAGTGTTGTTTTTGCCTCCCAACACAACATCAATCATACAGCCAATGGACCAGAATGTGATCAGCAACTTTAAGAAGCTGTACAAGAAGAAAATGTTCAGGAGGTGTCATCAGGCAACTTCCACTGATCCTGAACTAATGCTGGCACAGTTCTGGAAGACACAGTTTAACATCCTGGAGGCTGTAAAATTGATTGTGTCCTAATGGCAAGAAGTCTCCACTAGAACCCTCAAGTCTTCATGGAAAGCACTGTGGCCATCAGTAGTCCATGATTGAAGACTTGCAGCAACTGGATGAGATGTTAGAGGCTGACAGTGGTGAGGAGGAAATGGAAAGTGATGACCATATGTCAACTTCAGAGTTGAAAGATGTTGTTCACCACTGGGAGAAGTTCAGGAATCTGGTTTCAAGGCACCCAGATGTGGAAAGGTCTGAACTAGCTTTGTGTCATGTTGAGGACACAGTGGTCTCCTTCTTCAAACATCAGTTAATGATGAGGAGGAGAGATGCCCCACAGATAAAAATTGACAGTTTCTTCAGTAAAAGGCAACGGGAACAAGATGCTAGCCCTCAGCCTTCCACTTCAAGAAAGAGAGAGGATGTTCCTGGTGGAGAATCTGTAAGTCCAGAGGCTCCTGACATTTTCATGGAAGGTAACTCACCTTCCAAGAAGCAGTAAAATGCTTCTCCTCCACCTCCACTTCCTTCTCTTCTCCCTTCTCCTCCTCCACCTCCCACTTCAAATTCACATCATCATCATCATCCAGGAGCCTTTTATATACACACCTCAAAGTAAGTGTACTTTACTACTGTTTTTGTTGACTTTAGGCAATTTTCGGTGGGCTGGAACCAATTACCCAAAAACCCATTGAAACAATGGTTTCGGTTAACGAGTTTTTCAGTTAACGAGCAACCTTCTGGAACGGATTGTGCTCGTTAACCGAGGGACCACTGTAATCTAATCCATCTTATATGAAAGACTGCTTACTTGATGTTAAATGTCAACACAGTACAGTACAGTACAGTACAGTACAGTACAGTACAGTACAGTACAGTACAAGGTATGTGACTGCCAATAAAATTACTTAGAATAGCATCTCATATTAGTTATTCAGGGTTCTGCCATGAAAACTTTTGTAAGTACAGTACTATAGTGGCCATTTACACTTACAGTATTCCTCTACTTGACATGATCAACTTGTGCAGTATTATAATAATTTTGAAAATTTATAAAATAATGAATAAAGATGAGAAATATGTTGAGAGTGAAGTTGTAGGAGAGATACATGGATGGAAATTACACAGCCTTGGTACAGATATTTTTAACGTTTTGGATGATAAGTCGGCAAATACGATTCACAGTAAATGATAGAACGGTAAATATAGGTAGAGGTAGACCACGGGGCATATGGGTCGAGCCAGTAACTACACTGGCAAGAGTTACGGTATGACTGACCAAATACTGGACTGAGTTGGTAACTAGTCTTTCAGGGCGAGAGTTTTCTTTGGAATAAACCAGAGGAGTAACTAGTTGTTTTGTTTCCCTGGTGTCATAATGGATGGGTTATTTATTCTGCTAAAGGAGTGAACATAGAGTGAGGAAAAGAGAGAAGAATCTTGGACAAATGTGAAGAAGTGAATGATGACCAAAGGCTTGCAGATGGATATATCTCATTACTTAGACTGATCTAGGATTTTTTAAGGGAGTTGGATGGTTACCAAACGTTTCTTGCCAAATACTGTAAAGACCAATGAGAATCAGGAATAACTTCTATTAGCAAAAAAGTTATTAAATCTTAATTTTAATAATAAAAAAGTGTGTACTGAATGGTTGCTATAGCGACATTATTGTTACAACAAAGTGGGTTTTTTTATTTTTTATTCAAGGATGGTGGAACATGGAGAAGGGGGGCAGGGGAGCATCATACAGTACTGTATATTGTACTTGCCTTGACAATGGGGAAGCATTTAAAGTAAACCCTGAGAGGGCCACTATTCATACACTTAAGTTTATATTATACTGTAACTTGGTTTAAATTTTGAAAACAATTCTTGGTGCTGGTGGTTCCTCATCCTATACAATATAAAGACTAACTCAAATCTTCAGGTGACAGAATCATATCCTGTGCCAGTAATGGTTTAAAACAGGTATTAATTTGACATAAACTCAGGTATGGCAAAGGGCAGCACATTCTTTAGAAGGAAGGAGGAAACTAATGACCAAAAGTTGGCCATAAAAGCATTAAATTGGGACTATTAGTGACTAACACCCACAAACTGAGCTGTGTTAACTGTATAGCATATACTGTATATACTCGTCTATAACCCCCCCTCGTTTATAGGTCGACCCTGATTTTTTGACCAAGAAATCGTTAATTTACAATATTCCTCGTTTATAGTTCGACCCACGTTTTCGAGGGTAATGGAACAACAAAACCTTCACTAAAAATGCTCTACGTCCTATAAACTGAGGCTCGCCGTGCATGAAACACGAGTGCCGAAGGCAAATTGTTTACCATTTATTATTACGACACTTTACACTGAAACGCGGGTAGTTTCAACAAAAATATTGTATATTTCCATTCAAGTATTTATTCAAGTCAATTAGGAGGGAATATTATTGTAATGCAACAGTTCTTTAACTAAACCATTTGAAAAGCGATTACGGTAACATCTTTTGAACGAAAGAAAGCGAAAGTCATTGTTTTCGTCACGATTTTATCCCACTTTCCACTGTAATACGTACGTAATTTCAGTAAAAATATTACATTTCCGTGAATGTATTATATCAAGCACAGTATGAATAGAATATCATCGTAATATAACAGAATTTTAACCGAAAACTATTAAAAAAACGAGTAACATTTCAAGAACAGAAGCTTAGGTAAAGTCTTTTGTTTTCGTCATGTATTTTATCCTATTTTACATTGAAATACATCACGTTTCAGCAAAACTACTATTTATTTCCGAGAATATATTCATTCAGGAGCAGTTTAGGTAAAATATAAGTGTGATGTAATAGTTTTTTAACTGAAAACGATTCGAAAAACACGTACCCTCTAGCCCTGTTCAAGGAGAGGACTGGGAGAAGCTGTTTGGTGCTGCAGATGATGACAAGGAAAATGATTTTGATGGATTTTAATGAAAATATTCAGAAATATGGTATCGTAGTATTTATTCAAGTCACTTAGGATAGAATATTATCGTAATACAACAGTTTTTTAACTGAAAACCATTCGAAAAGCGATTACGGTAACATCTTTTGAACGAAAGAAAGCGAAAGTCATTGTTTTGTCACGATTTTATCCCACTTTCCACTGTAATACGTACGTCATTTCAGCAAAAATATTACATTTCCGTGAATGTAGTATATCAAGCACAGTATGAATAGAATATCATTGTAATATAACAATATTTTAACCAAAAACTATTAAAAAAACGAGTAACTTCTCTTGATCATCGGAAGGTTAGGTAAAATCTTTTGTTTTCGTCATGTATTTTATCCTATTTTACATTGAAATACATCACATTTCAGCAAAACTACTATTTATTTCCGAGAATATATTCATTCAGGCACAGTTAAGGTAAAATATACATGTGCTGTAACAGTTTTTTAACTGAAAACGATTCGAAAAACACGTGTACCGTCTAGCTGATACAGCTGGTGGTGCGTGATGCGTTGTTGTAAACAATAGGAGGTTGAAGTAGATTACCGGGTATTATATTAAGTGTGAAATATCGAAAAGGTTTTTAATACCGGTATTTTTTGTAGATCAATGAGAACTGTGATACAGTATATGATATGATAAGTTAGCCTGTGCTAAGAACTTCAACATAGACTACTGAAAGCACGTTGTAAGGTAATTTAGCCTATTGTAAGTTGGTGAGCTTCATTTACTGAAGGAACTGCACAACTTTTCATTACTAATTGGTACATATTTTACGTTTCCATTGTTTACTGGCAGTAAATGGTAAATATTTTTCATGTCTGAAGCTAAAAGTTGCTCCTCGCCCTTCCCATCATGCACGGGTTCAACCTAACAAAACTATTACACATGTATAGGACGACCCCCAATTTTTTGCCTAAAAATTTGGTCTTAAAAACTCGAACTATACACGAGTATATACGGTAGTAATTAACTTAGGTCAAACTGGTAGTTTGATCATTAAGAGCATGGAGGACCTCCCAAAACTTGCTCTTGGTAAATTATAAGTCTGACTATGATTGTACGTACAGTAATTATCATTATTTTTTGGGATATTTTTTCCCTATTCAGCAGCATGGGTAAAATAAAATTATATCTATTACCCGGTCTTTACACAAGGATAAATGGTAATTTACATTTTGATCACATTTTGAGACAATCAAGTCTGTGATTACTTAATGTTCTTGTTCCTATACTGTTGTAATTTATCAATCAGTGAGAAATAAAACTCGTTAAATCCTCATTGATGTACCACTGAAGGCCCACATCACATTTTGCAATTCAAATATTGACAAGACAAGACAAGAGAATTTACAATAAAGAATAGTGTACTAGTATACTAAATAAAATGGGAAGTGACAACAGAGTCTGGCTTACAATTTATTTTTGTTAGAGACCTGGTATGCCAAAAGACTTCGCACAAAATAAACAGCTGTTATACACACAAAACAAATTTTGTCATGGTATGCAAGTACAGTGACTGCAGCAAGAGAGAAGGAATACAAACCAAAGCTAAGATCATTCGGTTAGGTGAGGTTTGTACTTGCAGTCATAAGTGATTATTTTATATATTGTATAGGCATTGCCAATCTGACTTTCTAACAACTATAAAGTGAGAGGTGGACCATCAGTCTACACAACCTACTAAAACAAGCTACATGAGCCTTGGTCTACACTATTCACCAAGACTGTCCCCTAACACTGTTCAGTCCCCTTTGAAGGCTTCTACTGAGGTGAATAAAAACACAATGAGTTGGTAACTAACAAACCAAAGGTTGGTGTTGATTATGACGTCACAATGACCTCTACATAGAAACACACGTGTGTGTGTGTGTGTGTGTGTGTGTTGCGTGTGTGTGTGTGTGTGTGTGTGTGTGTGTGTGTGTGTGTGTGTGTGTGTGTGTGTGTGTGTGTGTGTGTGTGTGTGTGTGTGTGTGTGTGTGTGGTGTGTGTGTGGTGTGGTGTGGTGTGGTGTGTGTGGTGTGGTGTGGTGTGGTGTGGTGTGGTGTGTGTGTGTGTGTGTGTGTGTGTGTGTGTGTGTGTGTGTTCTGTGTGTGTTCTGTGTGTGTGTGTGTGTGTGTGTGTGTGTGTGCAAAGAACAACTAGGGCAATACTGTGACATAGATCACAAGGGGCAAAATATTATAAGAAAGACTAACACCAAAATGTGCAGGTCAATGGTAAATGTAACACAAACACTTCAACTACTGTATATGCAATTTTTCTTTTGGTTCATACTAAGTACTGTACCTATTTGGCCCCCTGGATCATGAGGGTGAGGGGACTGTGGCAATACAAACTGGTGGCAGTGAGGAGTAACTCGGTGTCAACTCTAACAGAAACTAAACATGAATGGAAGAAACATCATAATACCGGTAATTAATCTTTACGAACAAAAAATGCAAATCAAGATATGTGGTGAATTTGTATTCATAATGGTTTATATTTAGCAACTATCACATTTTATACGATTACTGTACAGACATACGTTAAGCAGACATTCTAATTTATAGAGCGAATACTTACCTTATGATCCCCCATTGTGGTGTTTAAGCCAATGAGGTTGTACGTCACCTTTCCTCCACTCTGAAAAATATAAAACAGCACATGAAGTTTGACTATGGGGTATATTCTTTTCATCACTATTCTCTAGTCTTTTCCAAAAGCCATTTCTTATCATTAAGTTATTGTAGGTTTATGGTCTAGCAAACTAGAATTCCCAGTTGTTCAATTATCTTTATTTTTCTTTCACTCTTGTATGGGGTGGACAATAGAGGTAAGAGTAAGGATGTAAATACTAAGACAGAGAGGTGCAAGACAAGCATACAACGTCACATGAGAAGGCTTATAATCTGAACTTGCATGTACAGTTGGGGACCAAAGTTTGCTCCCTCCCAAAATGAAGCAGCCACACCCTCAAACGAGATACGCATGGACCAGACAGAATACCCCCCGTGTTCTGAGGGAGTGTGCTGAAATTCTAGCCCCTGTGCTTGCTTGCCTCAATGACTGTTGGCTGGCTGCTTTAAGAAGTGTTACGAAGTCAAGTTTGCCCACAACCATGGGGAGAGTGCATCGGCTGATGTGACAGCATAAAAATATCTACCTGTCTTTTAAGCTCTTGTGAAAGAGGGTGGTTATTGCTGAGACCTTATCTTCAATTGTGATGAAACTGGCATTTTCTGGAATCATTTACCTAAGACCACTTTCATTGCCAAGGATGAAAAACAGGCAAAGGGTGGAAAGACTTCACTGTGCTGCCTGTCCTAGAACCTACCGTCATGCCAATATGTCGCAGATCAATGTCATTGGACGTCTAATAAGAAAGCTTGGGTTACGTTGTCTTTCTGCACCGATTGGTTTGACAAGCACTTTGTTCCCGACGCCCAACAGTACTGCCGGAGGAAGAACATTGACTTCAAAGTGATCCTGGTGATGGATAATGCTCCTGGACACTCTAAGTTTCTAATTGGACGTCACCCTAATGTACAAGTTATCTTCCTTCCTCCTAACACCACATTGCTTCTGCAGCCACTTGACCATGAATTCATCGGTAATGTTAAACTGTTCTACTATCAGTTACTCTAAAAAGACTTTTTAGAGTACTGTACTGTACTGTACTGTACTGTACTGTACTGTACTGTACTGTACTGTACTGTATGTACTGTACTGTACTGTGCATGTAACTGTGTTAGTCCTCTCCTGTTACTTACTACATTTGTCTTGTCTCTCTCCCCTTTTATTTCTCTCTCTTTCTTTGAGGTTTCTGTATCCCTTGATCATCTCACACAAAACTGGGAGAAGGACGAAGATAACACATGGACAGATAAACTTACAGCATCGACAAGCTTCTTAGCTGCCTTGTCCAGGATGATTCTGTCGCACCAAGATGGGCACCGGGTCTGCATGTAGTGGGAGCCCTCACCGTCAGCACCTTCGATAAATGGATAACTTGGAGGGAAGCTGACGGGAAATTCAGTGAGCCTATCACTAAACTGAGTCAATTCTTGGTCAAACTCGTGGAGCTGCAAAATAAAAAGTATATGTATTACCAAAAGATGCTAAGTTCAGATGTTTGGGTCAATGTTCCCTCAGTCAACTTATCAATGAAATGAATTAATTGTTTATCAGACAAATACAGGGTGTCTACTGACCAGACAAAACAAAATTCCCTGGCTTTTCCAGGTTTTTCAGGTGCAAATTTGAAAAATTCCAGGTACATTAACACGACATTTTGGCGCTAGATGGGACAAAAATGCACTAAGTTGGCAACCCTGAATAACACCAGTGCTGTTCACTGGCGATTTGAGTCACTGCTTCGGTCGGCTGTTCATCCGGCGCTAATATTGCAGGTCACTTGCCGATCATTTTTTTTTTTATTGCAACTGGTCTACTGGACTGACTATTTTATTTAACCAGCTATGATTAGGATGATCAATAGGCTTAGTAAGGAGCATTAGGGCCCCCCCCCTCCATATCTTTCTCCTCAAATTTGTGTAATTCACGTGGGTCGACCTGGATGTTCCCCCAAAAGCCGGAAATCCAGCAAAAAAAAAAAAAAAAAAAAATCACACGCCTGATCCACCAATATGACTCATGATAAATATGTGGAATAATCCATTTAAATGAAGTCACTTAATTATAAGAACAATTTATCTCTGACAATATTCATTGTAAAACTCGTAGGTATAACCTGTAATATTTGGTTATTTGATCACTAACATGAAATATGAGAGTTACACAAACAATTCAGTTATTGGAGTGGACTACTTACAGGAATTTGTTCCTAAAAGTTTAATTATTTATCTATTATAAAGTATAGCATTAATTAATGGTAAGATTGCTGTCAAAATAACAACTCATTTTGTAGTGATTTTAACTCTGTACCCAAAACAAATGAGTTCAATCTTGTGGTCTGGCAAAGGTAATGAGGTGTCATTCTGCTGTGGTAACAGCTGAGCAGCCATCAACCATGTTAACAACGCCAAGCTTATCCTTCAGGTCATCCCAACAATTATGTGAAACATAGGATGTCAGATCATAACTTAATAGGTGAAACCCCCAAAAAACTTTTATTACAAACAAATTTAGCTATCAATCTAAATAACTGATGTTTCTTAAACATCTTCCACTTTATCTACGAAGACAAGATATTACTTTGACTCAACAAAAATACTCTAGCACAGAGCCTTTTTAAACATTCCTAACAACATAACTAACCCAGCTGCCATTGTCCTTGAGGAAGATATTCTGATGATCGAAGTGCTTGAAGGACTTCTTGGAGATGGTGAGTTGAGCCTTCCCCTTGTTGTCCCTAAACTCCTGGGCTTTTTCACCTGAGTCTGGCAGCTCTGTGTCCACCACTGTACATCCCTGGGTCAGTTTCTGAGTAAAGATTGCAGTGTCATGACATTCTTGGCTAAACCTTTTGCCATTTTAGTTAGAGCTACAATCACCTAACTGACAAAATGACCCACACAGAAAATTTTACTCCCATTTCCCTTGTCAAGAATGACATTGGGAGAGGTTGTAAAAAATGACAGTTCCTGACAAGAGACTGTGCAGCATGGAGAGCTGCCATCAAGTAACTACGGCTAACCCACACAAGCAGGTAAAATGACCCTAAAATGTAGATGATGATTAATAGAATAAAAAACAAATTCCAAAGAAATAGAAGTACAGTGAGTTCTGCTATAACGCGTGTTTTGATAACGCGAATTTGCTCTAACGCGATTTATGAATTCGGAACAATATTTGTATAACGCGAACGCCTGTTTGCTATAACGCGATTTTTGCTTACTATTTCTCCAATTTTGTGGTATTAACTGTGATTATGGTAAAGAAGAATATCTCCAAAAAGCGTTCTGATGATAGAATTCCCGGTGATTATCGTAAAAGAAAGGATATAACACTTGAAGAGAAGCTCGATGTTATCAACCTCAAAATCACCCTTCTCCCCCATCAAGTTACATTCATATTTTTTCAAGGTAAAGTGTTACATTTACTGTATGATTTCATTATTAGATATGAATGTAACATTTATTTAGACTATGCTATCCTTTGTGTTAGGCTAACTACTAAATTTTTTCGATTTCGAGTAATCTGCACCTAACCCTATTTTCTCCATAAGGCCTGTTATTTCTATTACGCGATTTTCTATAACACGATATTTTACAAGAACACAATTATCGCGTTATAGCAGAACTACCTGTACTGTAACATTTACCCATACTATGACAACTGACAAAGTTTCTTTATACTGTACATGTATTTTGAGCCAGAACTCAAATGTTAATAACGTACACTTGTGACCTTCTCTTAGGTTACATCACATAAGGATCACCGAGTCTAAACAGGTTTCTGGAGTTACCTGAACAGCGGCCTGGGTGTTCAGTCTGAAGTTGAAGTCTCCGAACAGGAAGATTGGCACATTTTCAAAGCTGTCATTATGAAATCTGAGAATAAACAAAGATTTACTTATTTATGTATTTATTTTTTGGCTGCTTTAAATCTAGAATGAAATCACTCATATGAAAATAGTTCTTAAAATATCAAATATAAATTCAAAATCTATTAAGAATTCGCTGAGATATTAGAGAGATATATGGAAACTTTAAAACAGACAATATGAATGATTATAAACATTACCTCTGTCACAATCATAACATGGCAATTGATTTACTTATTATTATTTTGCAACTTCCATTTATACAGTACAGGTAACAGGAGGCACATACCTAAGTATAGTCTAATTCCAGTTAAGATTCTGTCTATTATCTACACTTTGTTCCCATATTTTGTGTGAGGGAGATTGACTTTTGTGTGAGGGAGATTGACTTTTGTGTGAGGAAGATTGACTTTTGTGCGTGGAAGATTAACTTTTGTGCGAGGAAGATTAACTTTTGTGCGTGGAAGATTAACTTTTGTGAGAGGAAGATTAACTTTTGTGTGAAGAAGAAGATTAACTTTTGTGTGAGAAAGATTAACTCTTGCATGAGGAGAATCAAAGGATAATAGAAGCTCAAAGGGAGAGAAATCACCGAGGCAAAAAGTGCAAGACTAAGTGTAGCATAATGTGAGAGTGACGCAGGAAGACAGAGAGATGTCCCGAATACAAGGCACCCCAGTTTACCTTACCCGATGATTAAACACCCTAATTATCCCGGGGGGGGGGGTTTGGTTAGGTTATCATTAGGTGAAATAATCTGATCTGTTAAATATTTCAGTGGTCCAAAAAATAAGATTATAAGAGCAGTATCAGGAATGAATCATTTATTTTTACTTTTACAAATCCTTTCCCACAACCATTAGCAGATTGGCTGGGATGGAGCACGCACGCACACTCTATTTTCTCTAACTTGCTTGATGAGAGAGAGCGAGACAAACTTCATGGATGTTTTAAAGTCAACTTAAAGTCAACACTTCCACACCTCTCTGATTTCTCTTTATCTATTTGCTTTTATTGAACTGTTGCTCAAAGTGACTCCTGTCTTCATCCACTCATCATTATTCTCAAACAGTCCTTCTCCAGTCATTCCTCTTGTGTCTTTCAAAGGGAGGAGACTGATGAGAAAATAAGGGGAATAAACTAACCCAGCAGCTAGAAATATCTCCCCCCCCCCCACACACACACACACCTGCATGCACACTTGATAGCTTTAACTTGTACACATGGTATAAAAAGTAAGTCAATAACATCTACACTGATTCACACAAGTCAAGTGTCAACCTTCAATAAGAATTCAAATTTTTTTTAGAAAACTTTTGGTGCTTAGTAAGTCCAAAACATCTACAGTATGTGTGTCTTTTTCATTATCCTGTATATGGTATATATGTCATTTTAGTACAGTGTATCTATATGCTTGTTTAGTACAAATAAACCTGTCTAGTATATGTCTAATGCTTAATATATACCTGTCTGATACCTGTCTAGTACAAATAAACCTGTCTAGTACATATTATATACCTGTCTAGTGTATGTTCCAGTGCTCTCTTCCGGTTGAGGCTGTATACTGATGGAAACTGCAAATAATTAAAATAAACATTTAAAAACAATGACTGAACACAAAGCACCTTATTATCACTAAACTTAAGACAACAACATGTACTGATTATCTCAACAATCTTTAAAAGCTTGACATACTTGCATGACTTCAATTATTCCCAATTTTAGATTCTTGATACTTTTTTGTATCAAGAATAGCATCACTTACCTCTTCCATGGCAATAAAATTTGAGGCATCATGGAAAAGGTGGATGTTCACCAGATCGAACTTTGTACCGTTTAAACACCACCGCGTTCTCATGAAACCTTTGCGAGACCACTTGCACTGAAAAGGTGAAATAAAAAAATAAAATAAAATACTTTAGAATGTAATTTCTATGTAGGTTTGAGCAAGCTGAAATGAAAATGGTGTTGTAGTGTGATTTTGAAAGACATGAAACCCTACTGAAGGCATTGGTGAGATTAGGCATTGAGGTAAACTGAGAGGGTTTAGGATGTGGAGGGGAGGAGAGCCAGGGGTAGGCCAAGAATGATGTATGGAAAAGTTTTATGAAATAACCTCAGAAATAAGAACCTGATGAGAGAGACTGCAAGAGACTGTGCACCATGGAGAGCTGCCATCAGGTAGTCATGGTAAATCCACTCAAACATGGAAAACAGCCATAAAATGATGAGGAAGATGATGATAAATAACACTGGTCTGATCTCTTAATGCACTTTTTATTTCCTTAAAACAAAAGATGTAATGTATTCATCAGGTGTACTGTTGATGCCTCAGAACTCCTGTATCTAAATTATATTTCTGAACAAAAAGGAATGAATGCATCAAAATGTTCATAAGTGATTCTGTTTGTCATCCCAACATGTACCTCAAATTTCTGAAGGACAAACTTTCTACAAAATATCAGCAAATATATCCTTTCTTTTCCTCTGCTCTCTCCACCTTCCTCCTAATATACTAGCCCCCATGCTGTGTAGGATAAACCTAAAATCTGAATCCTGTTCTGGTAAACTCTAAGTTTAGTTACCTTCCTGGCATCTTGGATATCAGGAGACCTTATAACTTTCAGGCCCTACATTCACACATGCATATGGGTGTACTGTATCTTATTAACATATAAAAAGAATTTTAGAAGGTGACTGATATAAAAATTGACTACCAATGTATCAGGTAACCAGTCAAATGGCCCATTGTCCTCCTGTAGCCCAAACTAATATTTAAACATGGTTTCAATCCTAAGAGTGAGACTAATGAGGCTGGGGTACTGTGACCAGCAACTTTGTATAACAGATGAAGGGATGGATAAGGATGTGGCAAAGTACAATTGGTTCTGATACAAGTTAATAATACTGTCAAAGATGAGGACACCTTTACAGTCACAACGTACCTCAGGAAAGAATTCTTGTGGAAACTTGGACTTCTCTTTGGTGCTAACATCTTCAATATTCCCTGAATATTCTCTTCTATCTAAGCAATCAGTGAATTTCATTTCTGAAAGATGAAAGTCAATGTGAGTGATTACATGACATTACAGAAATGTTAATGCTAAGAAAAAAATCTAAACCTTACTACTCTGTGACAGAAAAAGGCAGACTATAATGATGAACACATGCACATACACACAGAGTTAAGAAGCAGGAGATATCTCTTTTGGTTCCTTATAAATACTGGTCTAATTATGAGTGAAGTGTTACTAAGGGTTCTTAAAAGTCTTGATATGGATGAAGCCTCTAAGCCTGTACTTCCAGTTACTGTAGGTCCAAGAATATAATGGGTGCATCTAAGTAAGTTTACAATTTATAATTTTAGGGTTTACACCCAGAAAGTCTAATGAAACAAAATTTTATTCCTGAATGTGTGGGCAGCGAGAATCTCCTTAGCCCGAGACTTCCACACTCAATAATTCAGAGTGCACACCTGATGGTGTTAAAGTGATCAATACCAAAGGCTTCCTCCAGCTAGGACCTAGGAATTCTGCAACTGTTTCCCAATTTTGCATTTACCAGCCCTTTCTTGCTGGTACAGTACAGTGTAGTGTCTATACAATGTCTATTAATACTGTTAGGCTTCATTGTAATTTGATTACAGTGTTGTCTTAAGCGCTCTAATATGCCTCTAATGGCAGGTCTGCACTGTCATGGTGTATATAACCAAAGATCAGAATGAGGAGTAACTACTGGAAATGGATGAGCTGCTGATGGGTGATGATACGGTGTTGTGCAGGTGAATTATGGCAGAACACACGTTACAGCAACCACAGTGTATCAATGAGGGCAGACGATGTAAATCTGTGTTTTCTCTTGATTCTGGCCACACGCACGTACGAACACACACAATTTGAGAATAAATACTTAGTAAATTTTTAATTAGGATTAAATTCTTCATCAATTCATGCATATAATGTATGCACACATTGTCAAAACTGGAGTCAAAAGCAGCATTGTAATGGAGTATCATATCATGGTAAGAGGCAGATAGCTTGACTTTTGACATTTTAGTATTTCCGTCACATCCTCGATCATATCATTTATGATTCGACGAACTAGAATCTTATCAAACATTTATTACACTTTATCAGATGTAATTTTTCTTGGTAACAACTCTGAAAAATAAAAAAATAAAAAGAGGAGCCAAACTAAACTTTGCTATACAGTATTAAATTTCAAATGAACAGGATTCTGCAATCAGTGAGTTACAGTATTACCAAACCTTATATCAACACAACATTGAAAACAACACAACATCTTTGAACTAGATAATAACAAGGTTACCACAGCAAGGTCACAAGGGCCACCACTGAGGGTATACTAATTAACTTTATATCAAACTTGTCTGAGGTCTTGTCCTCTATGTTTGGCCTAAATCTACAGCTGGTGGTTCCAGTTATAATTATACTCACATAAAGAAACTGTGCTTCATTATGGCATGTCTCAATTAACTATTATCTGGTATAAACTATACAACTATCCTCACCAAACTGTCCTTTCTATAATTACACGAAAGGGGAGAGTAAGTTCCGTCACATAATTTTTGTCCCCTATCCTTTACCACACCTTTAAGTAATAAACTTAACCAGTCTTGCCCTGAAGCTGATGTTTGTCCCTGAAAAAATTTCAAAGTAGAACAAGAGCCATAACTTTGTTATACTGAAGTTCAGTACAGTATTGTGTAATGATGGATTATTCTGATTATTAAACTCAGCCTAAATACAGTACTCCAAGATATGAAACTGCAAACAAAATTTCACTTTGATCCATGAAGTCTTTCTCAAGTTGCTGAACAGATTTTTTTTTTCTAGACAGGAGAAACAACAAACTGTATACCCAAGCCACACTCAATGGGAGGAAGGGAGGCAAGCTGAAAAATCCAGCAGTGGTTATAACATCTTCTCATACCATGGAATAAGATTACAGGTACAGTACTGTATTAAAAATGAAGGTCGACTACACGAGTACACACAGGGAAAGAAGAAGAACATATGAAAGACAATTAAAGAACTCTTAATCTATTAGTGCGTCCCCCATGAAGAAGCTTACAGCAGCTAACATTGTGGTATTTCATAGAAAATATGCACCAAAAACAAAGATTTCCAGAGACACGTGACAAGTTATCTTCCTGATGTAAGACTAGGTGTAAGAGTGAGGCCAGGAAGCTCAATATGTAATTCCTCTCCATATGTTCACCCCAAACATCAAATCTTAAATGACTTACAATACTTTCACAATCAAGCCAAATTCCTCTAATAATTATCAATAAACACCCAGAAGAAAGAAAGTGGAGAAAGAGCTGGGGCAAGTACAAGTTAACTATAGATAAAACAGCAGGAAGGAGGGTAAACTAAGATATAATTATACCCACAAGCACTACACTTGTTCGTATCTACAACTGGCTTACATAACATAACGTAACAAACATTAAAAGTCAAAGCCTCAACCTCAACAAAGATTCATATCAATTAATTTGCTAAAAAAAAAATAAAATAAAATAAAAAGACACTGAGCCACAAATTACTTAAATCAAAACTTATCTTCTGACTTTAGGATAATGAATAAATACTAATTATCAAGAACCATTACAGCAACATTACTTTAACTGCATACATCATGAGGCAGTTCAAATTAAACACAACAAACGCTCCTTCTTGCTTGTTGTTGTTCACTCCTTTGCCTCTCTTACGTTACTGATGACCATATCATACAGCAAGAGAACCTTACCTTAAACACTGAATATACGTACAGACGTTTATATACAGCATACACACCCAGTCTAATTTATAATGTATACATTGCTTAATAAAACAATCAACACCAAGGCTTAACCCTGAAATACAGCTGAGAAAATAAACTTGGTCCCAAAACTAAACCCTGAGATAGAGCTGAAAAACAAACTTATTCTCAAAACTAAACTTTGGGACAGAGCAGAAAAATAAACTTACCCTCAAAATCCCAAATTTGTAGATCTTGAACATTTTGGTGAATAAAATAGAGGTTGCCGAGAGCCTGAAACATAACACACAACCCATCAGTCTTCGTGGTAACAAACTTTATTAAATAATTTCAATAATGACTAAAAAAAAAAAACTAATACATGTACAATCATTAACTAGGATTTTTATTTTTTGCAGTAGAATGAGTGACAGTAAGGATACAAAAATCCTAAAATATTCTGACACATTCCAGTTGAAATCTTGGCAAACATATAAAAATACCCTGAACAACTTAAAAGAAACAAGAGGATGTCATGGTACTGTACAACACCAAACCTGTGCTAGGCAACAGATGAGTGGGTGTAGTACAGTACCCACACAGTGCACATGAACCACTGTGATAGCCATCCAGTCACCCCCGCGACAGACAACAATACTTCCGTCAATATTATTTCCTCCTGCCATGCCTCAACCACTCTACCTCCATCAATCTACTTTATCTATGCTAACATGAACAATCTACCAATAAAGTGGTCCCTCGGTTAACGAACACAATTTGTTCCAGAGGGTCGTTCGTTAACCGAAAATTTCGTTAACCAACTCCATTGTTTCAATGGGATATTGGGTAATTGGTTCCAGCTCACCGAAAAGTACATACAAAGTAAAAAAAATAAAAATGCAGTAAAGTACACTTACTTTGAGGTGTGTATGTAGAAGGCTCCTGGTTGATGATGATGATGATGGGAATTAGAAGTGGGGGTGGAGGAGAAGGGAGAAGAGAAGGAAGTGGGGATGGAGGAGAAATCACCTTTCAGGGGACCCATGCTTGATGCCGTCATTTCACCAATAAAATTTTAAGTCCACTAGGTGTAATTCAAGATTATTTTATTTAAATCAACACTGCACTGCGCTATATATTATCAATATGTTAACTAAATTTCAGAATGACCAATAATTTCAACGAAAAATGCAAAAATATTCAAGACACCAACAAAATAGATGTTTATTCCACTGTCAACAGAGCCCAGCTGACGCCTTGTGGCCGAGTCAAGCATCTGATGGGCGCACAAAAAAATAGTTCCCTGTACTGCATACATTATCAATATGTTAAATAAATGTTAAAATTACTAATAATTTTAACATTAAAAATGCAAAAATATTAAAGAGCACAACTTTATTGATATTTACTCCACTGGAAACGAATGTAAACATAGAACAGATTACTGAATTGGCAGACTAGCCCATCAGCTGATGCTCAATGAAACGTGATGTTCGTAAGGATTTCGTTAATCAAATTTTTGTTCGTTAACCGAATTGAAGATTCTTATGGAAGGTAATTCGTTAACCGAAATTTCGTTAACCAAACCGTTCGTTAACCGAGGGACCACTGTATATACTATCTCCATCAACCTACCTATATTGTACTGCCTCTATACGTATATATCTAAGTATGACGACTCCACCAATCCAAAAGTTGCAGTGTTGTTTGGAAGTAATCACAGCTTGTAAATAATAAAGCTCCCATTCCTAGATAGAAAATTTCATTACAATGCAAGTATCAATATTGGCTGTATTGATAGATTAACTACATACAGTATATCTTGTATGACTTCTCTCATGATGTAGCAAGGTTCGGTAGTTTAATCACGTAGTTTAATCACGCACGCACGCGCACACACACACGCGCACACACATGCGCACACACACACGCGCACACACACACACACACACACACACACACACACACACACACCTCTCATTTATTCTGGTATATAATGTGTTACCACTGGACTATGGATGGCACAACCACTGAAGACTACCACAGAACTATTAGTGAAGGTAGAGTAGTGTTCACTCAACCCAAACCTCTGAGCCAAACTCTTGCCATGACACTGAAACAAAATACTGATATAAGCTGATTACAGAACTGGGTTTAATTATCACGTGAAGTTTTATACAAAATAAAATTGTGGCAACCTGCATGGGAATGGATCTCGCACAGTGTTCAACGCCAGGGACATTAATCCATTCAGGAACAACAAGGAACCCAGTCTGTACTTGGAAAGCTGATTCAAGATTGGTATTTTTTTTTGGGGGGGGTTGAGGGTGAGGTGGTTAAACTGGTAGGAAACATAATCAAATGACTAAATCCACTGAATGGGATAAAAACAGATCAGAGGTTTCATAATCAAGCTATTCTGATGTTAGCCTCAAATTATTTAGTAAGGTCAAGTCTTTTCTACACTACTTGGCATCCTCCTCAGTATAGTAATGACACATAGTACTGGTGAGACAGGACAAGACTCATGTAGCACTGCACTCCACTCCATAAACACTTGCTCGCATCTCAACTTGCATAAGCATCCCATAATCCCGAGGAGATACTGAATGATGCCTCTTCCCCTTGCTGGTGGTCACTTACTGTAAATTTTTCAGCAGACTCGTACTCTTCGTCCAGGTACACTCTGATCTTGTTGTATGGGAGCATCGTGCCTCTGTTTAATAACGATCTGGAAGGAAAAAAGGTCATCTTATCAACAGACCTTCTGGAATTTACAACTAACTTCTAAAATTAGCTTCAACCTGGTAAATAAAAAATAAAAAATCACATTTAATATCTTTGAAGGGCTGCTGGAACCATATTCATTCTAGAAAGTAAAAGTTTTGACAATTTTGCCCATGGAAATATTATAAACATCACTGTACACTACATGTCTTGTTATCCCACCACCTCCCCACTCCAGTGCAGTCTCTGCCTGGTAATGATATCTTAATTTTTATGATTTAATATCTTCTTCAGTCCCTTGTTAGGTTAATATTAACTAACCATGCCTCATAAATAAAATATAAATAATAAAAGTAACTACCCCTAATGTGCTTACATTGGTTACCTAATATTCTAATATATATATGAAGCATTGTACTGGTATCAAAAAGCTGTCCCTCTGCTACTTATTACTAAGGCTTCTAGCTCTGCATATGTGGAGCATGTCCATATCCTGATTTAGTAGTTCACAAATATTTCCATCACTGGGAACAAATATTTCAGGTGTATCTGGACTCCCACCAACCGGAACTAATGTTTCAGCAATATGTTGACCTCTGCAGACAAATATTTAACACATATCTAGACCTCCCCGCCCAGAACTGATGTTTCACTTTTATTTTAACCTTGGAAACTAATGCAGTATTTCACATATACCTGAAACCTCCTATCCAGAACTGAAACTTAGGATGCAGTATACAGCATTGTCTGGGGACTTATACCTGTATTCACATATCTCAGGATCCATCCTCCCAGAGATAACATTTAATTGTACAGTATAATGCTAAGTACAATATACTGCACATAAATTCCTTCGTCCAGAACTAATATATTAGAAATGAAGTGAGTAGACAGAACCAAAATAAAAGGAGGACTGGAGGAAAAGCAGGGAGACATATTATTAAGCACATTCTTATAAGATTTCTCCTCCACGTCAATGGCTTCTCTGAGATCACTTCCAACTTCCCGGTTAAGAAATCCTATAAAGAAGCACAATATTTCACCGAGTGATTTATTCTAAGCAACTCTTAAAAGTGTAAATGAGACTAAATATTATACAGGTATTTATTATTAGAAGACTCATCTTACCCACATCAAAAGCTAAGCAGGAGACATGAGTCACTTCTATCCCCACCCACTTAACATGGTTGAGGAGATAATACTAAAAGCACATCATTACTTTCAAACTAATCCAGGTATATGTATACAAACCTTGAAGCACACATGTAAAAGGGGTAGGTATACAGAATTACATGACAAATAGTGGGTACAAATAAGGGTGCACTTGGTGAGCAGTGCATGAGAAGTGACTATGCACATGTGGTTGGTGACGAAATAAAATAAAAGGATGTTTGAAGAAAATGTTGTAAATTACTATGATTGTTTGTTAAAAGAGCAGTATGAATGGGAGGGAAGCAACCTAAAAGCAGTAAAGTCAGTACAGGCACCAGATCCAAGGATGGCAAGAAAGTGATTGACAATATGAAAAATGGAAAGGGTGGTGGTAGTTCTGGGATAGTTGATAGTTGTAGAAAAAGTGACAGCATCAGGCGAAGCTGGAGTAACAATTGTGACCAAATTGATTATTGAAATTATGATGAAGTGTATTGTTCCAGCTAACTGGCTGAAGAGCATGATTGTGAATATAAGCTCTTTCAAGGGAAAAGGTGATGTACTGTAACTGAATGTAGAAATTATAGGTGTCTGAAGCTATTAGGTAAAGTTATGAAAGTTGTTGAAAGTGTGATCAAGAAATAATTAAAGGAAATAATTAATATTAATGAAATGCAGTTTGGATTCTTGCCTGGCACAGGATCCAGAGGCAAGATTTATGGCCAGGCAACTACAGTACACAAGATAAATAACTATGGAATTATAGTACAGTACAGTGCTGTACTATTTTGTATTTGCAGACTCAGAGAAGGCATTTGCCAGGGTACCATGTGAGATGGTACACCGGGCAATGGGAAAGTTAGGGGTCAAGGAGCGTCTTGTTTGAGTGGTTATAGAATTGTCTGAGGGCTCGAGGACCTCCACGAGAAAACCTGGTGAGGAGAAAAAAGGAAGGTCTGTCTTGAGCCCCCATATAATTATTATATTATTAGAGACACAATCACAAAATTGTAGGACAGCTCTGCCCTAGGAGTTGTTGTATGCTGACAACTTAGAGTTGACAACAGATAGTATTGAAAGAGGTAGAGGAGAAATCTAAGAAATGAAAAAATGGAATCGAGTCAAAAAGGATGAGTAGGAATGTGGCAAAAATATAGATATTGATTAATGGTGTGGTGGACAGTGGGAAATGGCCTCGTGCCACCTGTATGTGCAGATAATCATGTAGCCTTTAAAAGGTTGGAAAATCTAGATATTGGGGATATATCCCAGGACTGTGTTGAGGAGTTGTTACCTGGGTGATATGATTAGTGGTGGAGGTGGTGCTGATCTAACTCAGTCACGAGAGTCAGAAGTGGCTGGAGGAAGTTTAGGGACCTGTTCCCATTATTGATGGCAAGAGAACCTTCTCTTTATGTGAAATGAAAGATGTATGCAACAGATATGAGAAGAGTTGTTGTATGACAGTGAAACATGAGCAGTTAAAGGTCATATGTAGGCTTGACAGAGCTGAGAATGGATAGATGGTTGTCACAGAAGGATAGAACACCTTGTTCAAAGCTAATAGGGCGACTGGGTATTGAGAGCATTGGCGAGGTTTAATGACGAAGCAAGCAGAGATGGGGCATGTGAAGAAGACCAACTGGATCAAGAGATGCATGTTCTTGAATGTGGAAGGAGGGTAGGAGAGGTAGGGGTAGGCTGAAACAGACAAGGGGAGAGGTTGTAAGAAATTACCTCACAAGATGAGAAAGACTCCAAGATATCATGTAGCACAGGGAGCTGCCATCAGGTATCATGGCTAACCCAAGCAAGTGTGTCTAATGGTCGTCATAAGAGAGTGTTGATGATTATGATTAATTTTTTGAAGTTAGGCCCCCAAAACAAACCTCAAGTGACAATGATGGAACACTCTTGTCTAGCCTTTACCTACTTCACTCAAGCTGGGTACAATAATAGTGCTAGCTATACTGTAGGTATATGCTAAAAGACATCATTTGAAATGGCTTAATACTATGCCTTGTGTGTTACTGTTTGCAATTTCAATATTTGACAGAGTATTTATTGGTATAAAATCATTTCCTGGTCATGTAGCTTCTGCACTTGCCTTTTCACCATCACTCAATCTATTCTTTACCTTTACTCCTCTCTCACCTTTGTGCTGCAAGACATATGTTAACATCAAAATGAAATGGTGAAGACATTCAACAGATATAAATACTGCACATATACAGTAATTATTCACATCCTCAACAAGCATATATGGTACAGTATACAAAGTAAATCATAAGGTTTCACACTCATTCGTAACAGCTTATATGAATCCACTGTGCGTACTTTATGTTTAACCCTTATGCTCCCAATGACATTCATGAGTCAGCCTCGTTGTGTAAAAAAAAAAATTAAGGTCTCAAAATAGTTAAAAAAAAAACACATCTAGAATAATATAACATACAAACTACAGAAGAACAATGTTTCTGGTGGTGGTGGTGGTGGGAGCATGTTAAAGTAGTATCTCTGGTGGTGGTGGTGGGAGCATGTTAAAGTAGTATCTCTGGTGGTGGTGGTGGTGGGAGCATGTTAAAGTAGTATCTCTGGTGGTGGTGGTGGTGGGAGCATGTTAAAGTAGTATCTCTGGTGGTGGGAGCATGTTAAAGTAGTATCTCTGGTGGTGAGCAGTAGTGTGGTATGGCTCTGGTGGTGGTGGTGGGAGCATGTTAAAGTAGTATCTCTGGTGGTGGTGGTGGGAGCATGTTAAAGTAGTATCTCTGGTGGTGGTGGTGGGAGCATGTTAAAGTAGTATCTCTGGTGGTGGTGGTGGGAGCATGTTAAAGTAGTATCTTTGGTGGTGGTGGTGGGAGCATGTTAAAGTAGTGACCTCAATTAAAACAACCTCTCAGATGTCATAGAGATACATATTGATTAAAAAAATGTGTTTATCGGAGCATTCCTCACAAAAATTGTAATATTTATGAGTGAGGGAGCAGTGTGGGCGAACAGTGTCTCGCAGAGCAGGGAAGCGTCTGCCCACACTTGCACTAATGAGAGGGAGTGACGTCAGCAATTGGGATGTGAAAATGGAGGCGCAAAACATAAAAAACTCGTCACGATATCAGCAATGTACCGCATATCATCACACGAAGACGGGAACAATTTAGGGGTTAAATCACATGTTCAATTGTTGGATTAAAAAGTTTGACTAAAACCATCTATTATAAAGCCTCAATTGAATCTTATATCAATTCAATGTCTCAATTACAACTCATGTGATGTGCCTCTACCACCCAAACAAAACAACAGGGGAACAGGTTTATTTTGAAGATACGTTACAATATTTGGCTATAAATCAATTGAAATGCCATAGACAAATGAAACATTTGACGAATGCCAGAGTGATGGAGATTTACAACAATGTACAAGTAATTAGAAGTGAGAGGAGGACGGACAGACCAATTAAACTCCTGCATGACAGTTACACAGTAGATGACAAGATATGAGTCATGCATCAGATGTTATATTCGTATCAAAGTTCAGGCACCTGCCATTATATACTAGGTACCACATGAAAATTACTGTACCTATACTTTATACCTATACTGTATGTGTGCTGATATTTCTGTATCTGGTACAGTACAGTAAATGAGTTTTGTTTCTTGCAAGACTTACGAAGAGATTGATAGTACTGTACATACAGTAAATAGACAACATTATGAATACAGTATTACAAATCCAATATACTGTACTGTATTTTTCAGTTTACAACACATTAAAACTGCAATCCATAAATTATAGAGAAATATTAGGGAGGAAAGTCATCTGAACAAGTTGTTAGCAATTTTTTTCCTTACTCTGGGAATATATTCTATACTGTGTCAGTAGAAATAAGCATTAATTTTCATTCATCAAAACTACAAATAATTTTCCTCAGCTCACCACAGAAGAGGATACAAAACCCAACAAATAAACAATACAGAATATGAGGCCTCAGAAATGACCTTTGACCGGTGTCTTGCAACACACAATATAAATTTATGTGTTGCATGTAATGGAGTTTAAGTTGTTAACACAATGAGTGACACTTACTTGCATGCAAAAACAAACATGCACACACACGCATACTTCACGGTAGTGAACTTACACACACTCGGGCGTACAAAAAAGGTGAGGCAAGGCTGAACACACAATGAAGCATAAGAGAACAAAGATTAGAGCTGTGATGCCTCACCCACCTGATGAAGTGCTCCACGTGCTGCATGCTCTCCTCGTAGTTTTTTCCGCCTACCTCCTGGCAGTGGAGCGCGATGAAGTGTGGATCATGTTCTTCAACAGTCTGAGACAGAACAACACAAATAATAATATATATACCTACTGCTAAATTAAACTGTTTACTTTAACATCTAGGTTACTAATCAAATAGGGCCCAACTCAACCAAACATTAGAACTGGGGTCTAGTTTTAATGGTTAAATTGGGGCCTATTTGACATGCCACCTCTACAGAGTACTGTACGTATATGGCATTCCCACTGATTAAAGCTACCAGGAGTTACTGTACAGTACTGGGTTAAGATTAATCTGCTGTACACAGACAAAGTTCCAAATTGCCCTTTATCTATTCACCGCCAGTAAGAGATAAAATGCTTAACATTGATCAAAAAATTATCCTGAGACACTTATTTAACCATAATTTCAACATGATTTAATACCAAACCACAGACCTCATAAATGTTGTACCTTTGTCAAGAGCAACGAAGAGCAAATTCTATCAGTGAGCATTTGCAGCACTTCCCTGAAGCCACAAGGGTGTGTCAAAACACAATGCTTTGGCAACCAATGTTTGTTCATATTTTCAAACTAAAGGGGTCACCATGTTGTGAGTGTTGTGATGAGGTATCCCAGCTTTCAAGATGACATTTCCTTCTGGCCAGAAATGTTATGTTGAGGCTCTAACAAGTTTAAGAAATGAAAGAAAATCCCATAATAAAAAGCTTAACAAAAAAGACAATGGACTCCATATTTGACTCTCCTTCAAAAAATAATAAGTAAAAAAAAAAAAAAAATGGAACTCACAACCAAGAACAAGGCTAGCAATGTCCTATATTGTACTTGTTCAATACACCCTTACTAAACCAGTGGTGTACACCCCACATACATCATGCAATGGTTTGTAATATAAATAAAGCCAATAAATATTCCAATGAGTGTCATTTTTGTGGCGACAGTATTTCAAAAAGCTTTATATTGTATATATGCACTCAAGGTACTTTACATTGGTAATTGTATACCTGCATGGTTTATGTACAGTGTATACCTGCATGGTCTATGTACAGTGTATACCTGCATTGTCTATGTACAGTGTATACCTGCATTGTCTATGTACAGTGTATACCTGCATTGTCTACATACAGTATGTACTGAACATGCTGAACTGTATACCTACATTATCTATACGGTATACAATACATGCCAGTACAGTATTAACATTACTACCGTCCTAGTACTGTATTATTACCATTAGTTGTAGTATTAATAGTAGTACTGTAGTAGTAACAGTACCAGTACATGTAATAGTAAAAGCACAGTATAGGTAGTACAGTAGTAGTAGTAGTAGTAGTAGGTAGTCAAACTACCTTGTCCCTTTTTGGTAGTGTACCTGACCTGACCTCAAGATCACCCAGGGGACTATTGTGCTGGTACAGTACAGTAGAGTAGTTGTTATTCCGTCAAGGTAAAACGACAAACAACAGAGAACAAATGTATACAGTAGAGCACTTTAGTCAACAACATACTGTATCATATTCCCAATACAGTACAATACAGATGAACCAGCGTAGAAAACAGCCATAAAACTTTGATATTGAAGAGATAGATAAATAGGACTTTACTAAGAAAAAATAAAAGCTTTAAGGAATAAAATTCAACGAAAAAGAATCCACAACTTTTCTTGATTACACCTTATCTAACTTGTTCTGACTATTTCATTCTTCCTTTCCATGTACAGTACAATATAGTACAGGAAAAGAAGACTTAGGGAAGGCATAATTAAATGCATGTAGTAGGCAGCTGTCAAACAGGGAGGTACTACCGCCTGGGAAGATATTGGAAGCATAATGTGTTGTCTAATGGTAGACCCTGCTGCCATATGTGACCAAGTCCCAGGTTGATGATCTGACTTTCTGCCTCATTTACACACAATTGCAGGGTCTCAATTATTTCTCTTACTTTGACAACACAACATACATACTGTACAGTGATCCCTCAGTTAACGAATTACCTTCCATAAGATTCTTAACTTCGGTTAACGAGCATTCCCTCGATTAACGAATTCCTTACGAGCGCCCCTCAACATGTTTTCGCTTGCTCACTAGCTGTCGTATTAGTCCGCCAACACAGTAATCGGTTCTAGGGCTTAAATTCCTTACTATTTTAGTACCTGGTAAATATCAAGAAGTTTGTAATATTCAATAATTTTAAGTCTTATATTAAAATTTTTAGTCATTTTAACAATTATTTAACATAATTAAAGTACAGGGAAACTAGTTTTTAGCGCGCCAAACAGCCACTCAACACACCAAACAGGCGTCAGTCTGCGTGTCTTTTCAGTGGAGGTAACATCTTGCTTCAGACTCTCTTCAACATAAACTATTTTTTTTCCATTTTTACAGTGAAATTATTGGTCATTTTGAAATTTATTTTACATATTTATGATATCTAGCACAGTGCAGTGTTGATTTAAAGAAAATATTCTTTATTTACAGCAATTAAACTTAAAATTTTAGTGTTGAAATTGTTTTTGAATCCAGCATGGGTCCCAAGAAATCCAGAAAAGCGATTTCAATCCAGGTAAAACAGGAAATTATTAAGAAACATGAAGAAGGCATTAGAACAAATGTGCTTAGCAAAGGATATGGCATGTAGACATCAACTGTGTCGACAATTCTTTCACAGAAAGACAAATTTAAGGAAGTGAAAGTGAGAGACAAATCTACCAGAGTGTTTGAAGGTAGATCCCTAATAGCAGAAACAGAGGGGATACTTCTCATTTGGATTAGGGAAAAACAAATGAAAGGTGATTCAGTTTCGACCGAATTTATTTGTGAAAGAGCCAGGGAGATTTACGAACATTTAAAGGCAGATCAACCTGGTTCTTCAGGCACAGAGTTTGAAGAGTTTAGGGCCAGCAAGGGCTGGTTCAAAAAATTTAAAAGAAGTGACATTTCTAGTGTTGTTAGGCATGGTGAGGCTGCCAGTGCTGATAAGGAAGGAGCAGCAAAATTTTCAGTGAACTTTAAAGAACTGGTGGATGAAGAAAATTATCTTCCACAGCAAGTGTTCAATGTGGACGAAACTGGGCTGTTCTGGAAAAAGATGCCCAAAAGGACATTCATCACCAGAGATGAAGCCTCTTTACCTGGGCATAGACCCATGAAAGACCGTTTCACTCTATTGCTTGGTGCCAATGCTTCAGGGGATTTCCGACTGAAGCCTATGCTTGTCTACCACTCTGAGAACCCCAGGGTGTTCAAGCAACAGAAAGTGGTAAGAAGACGGCTTGGAGTTTATTGGAAGTCCAACCGTAAGGCATGGGTGACAAGACAGCTCTTTAATTAATGGGCTGTTGAGGTGTTTTGCCCTTCTGTGAAGAGCTACCTAACTACCAAGGAACTTCCTTTAAAGGCTCTTCTCCTTATGTTTAATGCCCCTGGTCATGACCCTCAACTTGCCAGCACTTTGAAGTCTCAATTTGACTTTGTCAAAGTGTTGTTTTTGCCTCCCAACAATACATCAATCATACAGCCAATGGACCAGAATGTGATCAGCAACTTTAAGAAGCTGTACAAGAAGAAAATGTTCAGGAGGTGTCATCAGGCAACTTCCACTGATCCTCAACTAACACTGGCACAGTTCTGGAAGACACAATTTAAGATCCTGGGGACTGTAAAATTGATTGTGTACTCATGGCAAGAAGTCTCCACTAGAACCCTCAAGTCTTCATGGAAAGCACTGTGGCCATCAGTAGTCCATGATTTTGAGGGATTTGAGGAAGAAATAGAGTTGGACCAGGAAATTGTGTCCATTGGTCAGTCATTGGGCCTTGAAGTGGAGGAGGATGATGTAGAAGAGCTTGTGATGTCTCATGAGCAGGAACTTACTCCTGAAGACTTGCAGCAACTGGATGAGATGTTAGAGGCTGACAGTGGTGAGGAGGAAATGGAAAGTGACGACCATATGTCAACTTCAGATTTGAAAGATGTTGTTCACCACTGGGAGAAGTTCAGGAAACTGGCTTCAAGGCACCCAGATGTGGAAAAGCAGAACTTGCCTTGTGTAATGTTGAGGACACAGTGGTCTCCTTCAAACATCAGTTAATGATGAGGAAGAGAGATGCCCCACAAACAAAAATTGACAGTTTCTTCATTAAAAGACAGTGGGAAACAGATGCTAGCCCTCAGCCTTCCACTTCAAGAAGGAGAGAGGATGTTCCTGCTGGAGAATCTGTAAGTCCAGAGGCTCCTGACATTTTCATGGAAGGTGACTCACCTTCCAAGAAGCAGTAAAATGCTTCTCCTCCACCTCCACATCCTTCTCTTCTCCCTTCTCCTCCACCTCCCACTTCAAATTCACATCATCATTATCATCCAGGATACATACCTTCGGATCTTACTACGAATATTCCTATAACGAACGGTTTTACCTATAAAATTGAGAATGCTATAACGAACGAAACTCCTACAACGAACATTATTTAAAATTTTTATTATTTTTTAATAATTTATTGTTTTTTATTACAAGTATTAATGATATTCTTTATTTCAGGGGTTTAGATGCATATTTATGCACTTTTTTACAATTTTTACAATTTTATTATATTTTTCAGTGTTAAGTGGTTGTATTTGGGGGCCTGGAACGGATTAATCCTATAACGAACGAATGCTATAACGAACAAGGTTCAGAACCAATTAGATTAGCATACACACCTCAAAGTAAGTGTACTTTACTACCTTTTTTGTTGACTTTATGCAATTTTCGGTGAGCTGGAACCAATTACCCAAAAACCCATTGAAACAATGGTTTCGGTTAACAAATTTTTCGGTTAACGAGCAACCTTCTGGAACGAATTGTGCTCGTTAACTGAGGGACCACTGTTTATTGTTTCTCACTATTAATCATTTATTTTATTTTATTTTTTTATGCTTTATTATTATATTATTTTTTATTAATTATTATTATTATTATTATTATTATTATTATTATTATTATTATATTTTTGCCTCCAGGCCCTGATGTGGGTCATTGACCTGTGCCCTAGTGGGCTAATCCCGACAAAAGAAAGGACTTAATTCATAAAAATTAAATTCATCCATTTACTGTGAATCTTGTAGTGTACAGGTTTAAGTTAGATACTGTATGTATCATTATACATAGTTTTTTCTCATATGTGTCTTCAGGAGATTGTGAAAATTTTGATCAATGGTGTTAAGTTGTCAACTATTCTCAAGTAAGAAGATGATAGAAGGGGTAAGACAGCAGTGTAATATCATTGCTTCCATTAATAAGTGACCACCAGGCTAATGTACTAACATCTGGGTCAGTTAAATTTATTTCTGGACCAGCAGCTTTATTAATCTAATTATCAATGTCTATTCACATTTGGAGTATATCAGGATGTGGTAGCTTATTTAACTCCTCTCTTTATTGCTGCCTGAGCTTTTAGTGACGTGTTCAGAGTAACTGCAGCTCCTCAGTACATAAGTTACTTAAAAGGAGCACTGACAACAAACCATGACCTTTGACTCAACACTCCATAGGCTTGTGTGTACTGTATTACTAATATAGTTGGGTTAAGTAACAACACTGAATACAATACTGTAGTTATTTAGTGACAACCAGAATGTTAAATAACAAAACATAACTACATCACCATATTATTTCATGTTTGGTAATTCAGGTAAAATAAACAGCCCAATTGTAGGGAACACCAACCCTCTCTACAGTCTGATTCTCACTGCAAACTGACATTAACACTTTAATGTGATCAGTAGCATGACACAATGAGAGCTTAACAAGTGTATGTCACCAAAGGCCAGCATATCTCTCTCTGTAGTACATACAAGTTTGAGGAATTATAACTCCGGATAATAAAGACAAGATTTATAAGTCAATTACAGTATCAAACTAGTTGAAGTGTGTTGTGATGTACAGTACTGTACAGTACTGTACAGTATATCTAAGTACTGTACTGTACCTGGTTGCTTAAAACAAATTATATGTACTGTTACTGCAAGCAGTAATGAGTAGGATGACACATAAACAAACATTATGTTAGGCTGTAAGTCATGTCATGTTTATTGGGTGTGCCTGCCCGTATACAGTGTGTAGAGTGTTGAGATGGTGGAGATGAGAGACCCAGAGGAGGTGAGGTGTTGGGTGGTAGTAAGGGAGCTTGTTTGTATATAATCACCTGACTCAGCTCTCGCCCATCGAGCGAGGGTTGGGAAGGCGACAGCAGGGTATCGGCACTGTAGCTATCCAGACCACAGAGGCAACACCTAACCTGGTTCCTCTGTAGTTATTCAGATCACAGAGGCAGCACCTAACCTGGTTTCTCTCTAGACTTTCAACACGTAAGTTTAACTAGTTCTTATTGTGTACACAGGTAGCCTGTGTCCATTGCATCATTTATCAATGTGACAATATAGAAATATGGCAAATTAAGCACTCATTGTAAGTGTTAAGATTAGACTAATTAAATAGCTATGATTGTTATGTAAATATATATTGGATTAAACATTTATGTAGGAGTGCCTATGTATGATTTATCTGAAATACTAAAATGAATTGTATTCAACAGGTTTGACCGAATTATAACGTTCGAGTTTAACGTGACGAGTCTAATTAATCCTTTAACCGCCCGGATGGCGGTTACACGTACAGTACCAACATTTTGGGTCTTTGTATTCATAATGGCAGCGTGACAGACACAAAAGGACATCCATCATATCTATATACCCACCTGGCACAAGAAGCAGAGGGTAAGGGTAATAATACAGATAAAGTACAGTACCGTATACAGGGTATAATTATTTACATAGCAGCACAGACCTGCTCTGTTCAATACTGTCACCTGTACTAGAAATGAAAACTAAGCCATTTAAAGCTCGTAAAATATTACTACAGTATTGTTAAAAATTATACAGTAATCTTAGAGGAGATGAAGACCTCCTGACCCTGCTGTGGTTAATGGTGTCCAGAATGAATAAGAACACAAGAGAATACTTCTAAGTTGCTGCCAATCATTCTCTTTAACTGCCACTCCAGTACTCAAGTTAATGATGATATCTTAAGTCTTCCCATTCAAAGTTTAAGTTAAACAAAGTGCTTCAACTTAATCATAACAATAGTGAAGGTAAGGTCAATGACCTTACAATATGAAACAGTAAACGCACACTTACTAATTCTAATGCACTTGAAGCAGTTTATCAGTTTAAAAGACAATCATGTATAATTCTATTCCTAACTGAACATGAGCGCTGTCAAGGTTGGTGGGGGTCTTACTCTGCCGTGGTGTGGTCTTACTCTACCATGGACTATGTTAACCCCTCTTGCCTGGGGGTTACCACTTCACAAATAGTGTAGTAGTGTATCCATTTTTTAAGGGTATACAATATTACAGGTCTACAGTATCTAAGTGTCTTGGTAGGAAGTACATAGTTCATCCTAAACACAGACAAACACAACGTTGTACTGTACCCAATCAAGGGTTATAAAAAAATATTTAGGACCCTCAACATCCCAAACAAGATTTAAAGAGCCTGGACATCTGGGGTTTGTTGTTTACTTACTTTAAGAAGGTAAAAAACGAGACAAACTACAATAATTGAGTGATGAAGTGAACACAGGTGTGTTTACAGGTTAACTAAGGTACCATATGTACTGGAGTTAAAATATTTTTTTTCTTTAATTGGCCATACCTGTATTAAAATTTTTCAAAAAATAATTTGATTCAGTTCAAGCATCAACTGAACAAGTTCAAAATTAAAAACTAATACTGTACTACACATTGAAGCTCTCATATATGGCAACTCCCCCCAAAACAGCATTGTGTTTTAAAATTCCCAAAGAATGGTGCAGTCAGATGGTAACATGAACAAAAGTTCAACTACCCAGCAAACCTCCCATCACACGGCAGCATCTTATAGTTTCACCAGTTGGCCACTTAAGTTTTGGTGGTGTGCCAATCACTCCCACCATTCAGTTCATTTGTTTGAATTCACAGCTGAGGGTGGTGGTGTGTTACAGTGTTATTCTAACCTTATTGAAATACACCATTGCTCCCAAACATGTGTTTATATACAGTACAGGTACACTGTACAGTACAGTGTACCGTAACATGTTACAAGTACATAAGAAATACTACCTTCTAAATAAAGGCAATTTCCTATATCAGGCTTGAAGCTGGTCCCATGGTTGACAGATATGGAAGCTTCAACCTGTATAACACCCTTGTACAGTACTAAGGCCTGATATGAAGTCACAATTCATAACCTTTTCCTTCTCTTTATCTCTCAATATTTGACCCCAGAAAAGTTTATGCTTCAGGGAAGGTCAAAACAGATGATCCTTCTGCCCCTCCCTCACCCCATCCACTGAGTAGGCTGGAGTAGGATGGTTGTTCCCGGGGCTGTTGGAGAGTACTATAAGTGGATGGTTTCTTATGGCAGACATACACAAAGGAAGTTATGTAGCACTGCAGACTCTTACCTTCAAGAACTCCGTGATCCATGGCTTCAGCATGGTATCCGGCTGAAAGGAGAAAAATAAGTCAGCTTTTGTTAACTTGCCAGCAGAATGTCTCTTAATTCATAATGCAAATAATACATAAAACATTTGTGAACTAAAATACATGCAAAGACTGTACCATGTAAACAAACTCACACACAAACAATGTAAAGATAGACAAAACACAAACAATATGAAGACAAGCAAACAAACACACACACACACACATACATCAATGAATAATAAACAAGAAAAAAAGGAAGAATGTTGAACAACCACCGAGCAGCATCAATTATTCACCTGGGTGACTCAGTGTCGGTGTGAAGGCTGAATAATTTCAGAGTTAAAGGTGGTGGTGAGGATGACCCCCAACCATCCACTCGGCCACGCTCTATTCTTGCTCCAATACCAGATATACCCGCCCACGGACATTTTTCATGGAGGAAGTCTATTTCCAAAATACAGGGTTGTCAATTATATTTGGGGTAGGCAGCAAGACATGTACAGTAGCAGCCTACAAAACCCCATAATGGGTTTAGAAATAATCAGGGGCTCTGACCCCTGTTTGTGGCCTTAGATGTTGGAGGTATTTTAAATGTGTTTTGCTGGGAGATGGACTTTCCTGGCACCATTTTCATAACTCTTGTGTTGCAAAATTTTGGAACTTAAAATACAAGGTTAGAGAAGTTCATTGTCAGCAGCTGGTGAGTGACAGTTAGACAGGCACCATTTTCTGCCAGCTAACTGCCACCCATAATGACAAAGATGAAACTTTCTATGACTCAAAACATCATAAGAACAAGACTGTTTCCACCAACTACAACAGGAGGATAGTGAAGGGACCACCTCTCTGACTATAACCACTTTATGACTAGGAGGGGAGACCTTGTACAGTACTGGAGGTGAATCCTAATTATTCCTGCCCTGAACCCACACATAAACAAACCCAGGACCATTACTGAGGTAATTCCAATCAAGATATTGTACCCCTGTATCTAGAGATTCAAATTCTTTCAGTCTACAGTGTTATCTTTCCTCGATATGGAAGTTTCAATGTAAGGTAGAATTATAGAAGAGAGTGGTGCAAGATAGGTACAATAGTAGTAAGACAAGGAAATACCATACTGTATAACCCTGGAAACAACAAAAAAAAAACGCACGCACGCACGCACGCACGCACGCACACACACACACACACACACACACACACACACACACACACACACACAGACACAGAATCGCTATATGAAGTGAATCTTTAACAATAATTCATGATGTTAGTTGTTACATACTGTACAGTATTAAGCTTAGTTACCAGATTCAGAAACGTTTATTTAGAGATGAAGAAATACACAGAATGATAAAAACTCTGAAAAAAGCCATAGGAAGAGTACTGTATATAATCCCCATGTGATGACAGGATAAACTACACCTCGAACCAACTTAGCCTTGTCACTTACACTGGAGTAATCTTGGTGTTTCATGAATAATATTATACAGAATGAAAAGGTCTATTTGTGAGTAGTATTTGTTTGTGAAGGTCATATTAGAGTGAAGCATTACCACATATGTGTATGGTACACTTGTAAATGTTGTATATAAAACTTGTACCATAAAACAGTTGAAAGTTCTGGGAGCATCTAATAATAAACTGCTTTCTATCTATAATTGGTGTCTTTGGTGGGATTACCTGTACATTTTTAATTAATTTCCAAATCCAATAGGTGACTAAATTAAGTGTTTCCAACCCTGATCTTTATTTTGACAGACACTGTACACGAGAAGCAGACAGATGATAATGTTCCCTTGACGAGTGATGTCTGACAGATACAGTGCTTGGAGATGTAGTTCAGTAATTTGGAAAAGCTACTGAAATTACAGCATACAGTACCCTTTACTTGTACTGTACTGCATTCAAGTCATGTACCATTTCATGTTAGGACGTTTTTCTTCCACAGTTGAGACCTTGACCTTTGACCTTATACACCACACATGACAACTCTAACATGCATAGCTATGGTGTGTGTGTTGCACAAGTATAAGTCAAAAATTAATGCATGCAGTAATTTTTTTTCCACTGTTTAAGGTTCCACCATACAGTTAGACACATATAAATTAAGTACAGTATAAACACCCATCTTATACAAACTTGTAGTGTACAGTATTCATCAATCTCATATTTGATTTCCTCAACTGTGTTATGCCTCTCCGTACTTTCACTTAAAGCTTATGATAGTTATTCTAGTCTCCTGAAGTTAATATTCTTTAAGATCCCACTCACAATTTTGTACAAAGGCAACTGTCCAGAAGAAAAGACAAGCTCAATCTGACTGTTGAGGTAATAATGACCAAAATACACAAGTGGCAGGTGGCAGCTTCTGTCAACAGCTTCACAATCTGCAATGTATCGTATATACAGTCGCTCCTCGACTTACTACATATTCGACTTACGACAACCCGGACATATGACAGCCATGGTCGTAGAAAATATTTTCACATTACATATTTTCGAGTCCCGACGTTAGTGATCGTGCTGTGCACTGAAAATTTGTTTGTTTGTAATTCCCTATAAAATGGCTGGCAAGCGTAAAAGTGAGAGTTTTCGTGGTGCTGAGAAGGAAAAGAGACGCCCATTTAAGAATTTCTATGTATTATTTTCGCCTTTTCGACTTACGACCTGGTCGTCGGGATGGAAGCCCATCGTAAGTCGAGGAGAGGCCGTATATAAACACAGTAATCTAATATACTATAGCACTATCCGAATGTATGTCTGCCTGTCTGTTTGTCTGTCTGTGCAGCCGAAACGGCACAATCGTTTTTCATCAAACTTGGTGGAAAATTCGCTAAAAAATTCGTAGAGTGGAACAAACCTGGTCCCATGTCGATGGTTTCTTTAGGAAGCCATTAACTAACCATTTTATTTATGATGGAAAAAGCACCCTAATTAACCAAGCAATCTACGGACTTGCCGCACCCTCATTCGCTGCATGCTGTCAGTCGGATACAATACAGTACAATACAGTTTTACTCCGCTTTACACGGTTTCACTCTCCGCGATTTCTCATTTACGCGGTACCTTGCCAGAACCAGACTTTCACTTTCCGCGGTGCATCTACTCATATACGCGGTGAAGTAAATTTTTTTTTTTATTTAGCTCATAAAATTCATACAAATTACCAGGCCAGAATATAATTTACATTGCTGGAATTCTTACAATATGATGATCATTTTGAATATAAACATCATGGATTTTGCATTAGACATACAAATTTTATTTTGAGCAAAATATATGAAGTTTACATTCAAAATATTCCCTGACCTGCAAGGAATCCAGAAATGTCAATTATATTATCCTAACTTTAGTCTCAGGTATTATTTATTACAAAACGTTAAAATCTAGTATTTTCACCCAACATTTCTCAGAAAGGTAGGAGCTAGTGAGCTGGGAAGAGGGGGGGGGGATATGAGTCCATTACAGGTACTCCCCGACTTACGACCGACTCGACTTACGTCCACCTGCACTTACGACCTGCCTCAGTCTTACCAAAATGTGGTCAAATTAAGTATTTTTAAGTCCCAAAAATAGTACACAGACAAAATTTTCATCTGTAATTCACTTTAAAATGGCTGGCAAGCTTTAAAGTGAGTGTTTTGTGGTGCTGAGAAGAAAAAGAGACCCAAATTTTCGATTTTCTATGTGTTATTTAAGTATTTCCGACTTACGACCATTTCGAATTACGACCTGGATGTCGGTCCCTAACCCCGTTGTAAGTCGGGGTTTACCTGTATTTGAATGGACATTAACCTGGCGACTGTATTTCTCTTAAATATTAATTGTGTGAGCATACCATCATAAAATTTAGATGTTATTTTTACTACAACATAGGTATTGTGTCGGAAAAAGTGGAGTTTGGGGGTCGGGCCAGTCTCTATTGGAATTAATCCCATATGTTCTGTTGTTCACTTTACGCGGTTTTCACTTTCCGCGGTACCCTGTGGGTTCAATTGACCTCGTAAATCGGGGTACTACTGTACCATACAATACCATACCATACAATACACAGCGAACTATAATTATTTGTAAGAATACAACATAATTATATAGACATGTAAGACTCACAACTTGATAAGATATCAGTAAAACATTAGCTAATGGAAATGTGATTAAATGTTTTGTTATTAATCCAGTGTGAAATGTATCGGTATTGGTGGTACAATGCTAATGGTCTCTAATCCTGTTGATCAGGTGAGGTTAATCTGGGTTTATTGAGATTAAAGATAAGGTGTGGGGTTTATTCTACCTGTGTTAGTCTCAGGTACGACCCTTATTGTAACAATCACGACCATGATTATAACAACCACGACCATGATTATAACTACCACGACCATGATTATAACAACCGGGACCATGATTATAACAACCACGACCATGATTATAACAACCACGACCATGATTATAACAACCACGACCATGATTATAACAACCACGACCATGATTATAACAACCACGACCATGATTATAACAACCACGACCATGATTATAACAACCACGACCATGATTATATGATAACAACACAGACCATGATTATAACAACCACGATGATTATAACAACCAACTATGAATAACCACGCCATGATTATAAATCATAACCACGACCATGAGATTAACAAATACGACGTGTGGGGTTTATATCTACCTGACCATGATTATAACAACCAGACCATGATTATAACAACCACGACCATGATTATAACAAGCACGACCATACGATTATAACAACCCACGACCATGATTATAACAACTAGGACCATGATTATAACAACCACGACCATGATTATAACACACGACCATGATTATAATAACACGACCATGATTATAACAACCATCCATGATTATAACAACCCGACCGATTATAACACACACACTATGATTATAACACCTACCGGTATAACATCCACGACCATGATTTTAACAACCACGACCATAATTATAAAAACCACGACCACGACCATGATTATAACAACCACGACCATGATTATAACAGCACGATGATATAACAGACCATGATTGTAACAACCAGACCATGATTATAACAACCACGACCATGATTATAAATACCACGACCTGATTATAACAACCATAACTATGATTATAACCAGACCATGATTATAACAACCAGACCATGATTATAACAAACCATGATTATAAATAACCACGACCATGATTATAACAACCACGACCATGAATATAACAACCACGACCATGATTATAATCACGAGAATGATTACAACAGCCACGACCATGATTATAACAACCACCACCATGATTATAACAACCACGATTATGATTATAACAACCACGACTATGATCATAACAACCACGACCATGATTATAACAACCACGACCATGATTATAACAACCACGACCATGATTATAACAACCACGACCATGATTATAACAACCACCACCATGATTATAACAACCATGACCATGATTATAACAACCACGACCATGATTATAACAACCACGACCATGATTATAACAACCAGGACCATGATTATAACAACCACGACCATCTGGAAAACGATGTCGCTGTATGCTGTCAGCCGGACGGCGGTTGCGCGCTCGCCAAGCACAAGCGTTCGAACTTTCACGCCTCGGTAAACTGTACCACCGGACTCGCCACCGGGCACGAAGGGCCCACGATCACTTGTATATAATGAAGAGTAAAATCAGCACTTGGTAAAACATCATTATTTACTGTAAGAGAGTTTTGGAGAGACTTCCTTCATCTTAAGACAATCTAAAACTAATGAAACAGAGAATAAAAACAAGCACTGTACCATACAATCACTGCAGACCTTCTCTTTGTTTAGAATTGCCTGATGTTATTTAATTCTGACTAAGTGTAGAGCCAACAACAAAAGCCTACTTACATTTTCTTAGCCTGCGACTACTTTACTGTACACACAATTCCCTACCAGCATTATCACACCACTTTAACTCTTGTGTTTAATGATGTAAAAAGTCACTGAAGACAATTTTAGTGTCTCTACTTCACACTTCTTTGTGCCATAAAAAAGTTAAGATTCTGTGAAATTATAATTTTTCAATTCATGAATATCACAATTGACTGACTGTGAAATCATTTTGTTGAGGCCAGCCTGCCATGATTCATACTATGACCAACTCTCAGTCAATCTTGTTTACTGTAATACACAGTTAATAAGATTTAAAATTATCTCCTTAATGTTACACAACAGCTTTGAGAAACCATAAAACATGAAAAGAACATGAAGCCTAAAAATGTTGTGGTAGTGTACAGTATATTGGGGGGTGAGTGACTAAGGCAGACAATAAGTGGATTAGTGACCATTTTTAACATGCTGTACAGTACCACCAATGTTATGGGCCAAGTGTCATGGAGAGTGACAGTCAAATGGGGTCCAACCTCATATAACCAACATAATGACTGCCCATGGTGCCCCTCATAAGACAACACCCTTTTAATGGTCCCTGTGATGGTTCTTCTCCTCTCTTGGGTTTTACACCTTTTCAAGAATTTCCAAGCTAAAACCAATCATTAGGGAAGGGGTCACCGCTTCATCTTTATGGGCAGCCGATACAAAATTTAATACATGGGAAGCATATCTAGTACTGTACTGCACATAAGATAAACTCATCAAAACCAATTTCAGGTATTAGTGAAATAGAAAAGTAAAAATAACTCATAACTACAAATTTCCAACAAAAATGTTATAGATTAAAAGTACAGTATGGACTTTTTCTCTATCTCCCTATATAAGACTCATTATAGAGTTCCATGTATAGCAAATACTATATATTAACCTTAACCAACCCTCCCACTTATTTCACCTGAAGATTAACCACCCTAATGTTACTGGGAGGTGTTAGGTTAAGTAAGGGTGGTGAACCTTCAGGTGAAATAAGCTGCAGGGGGGGGGGTCCTTTTTCTTCAGGTGATACAAACATTCTAATGCCTAAACAACTTACACCAAAACAATTGACGAGCTAAACTGAACTGCCAACAAAAACAAGGAATTCTAATGACTAAGCTCCTATAGAAATAAGACATTTTGACTAGTGAATTACCTCTAAGACATAAGACATTCTAATGACTCACTTAAGCCATACCATAACTTAACAAAATTAGACATGGCAACAACAACTACACTAGCCATACTAAATTACCAACCTTATGTAACGAGACATCTCACTAACTGAACTACAGCACCGACAAAACACATTATATCTTCATATCCTAAATAACGGATTTTTGTTCTTTGCAAATTTCACTAAAACATTTCATTGGAAATTTGACGAGCAGGAAAAAAACGACGTTGAATTTATATTTGCGCCAGTAGCTATGTTTTGGTTACGGCAAATGACAAAAACTAAATTCATGTCATGTCGAGCCTAATTTTACTAGGATTGGATCACAGAGGAATATAAACTCTGATTTAGAAGTACTTAGTGATTTGTGACTAATAAACTTAACCATAATTTGCTTCTAAAATTACATCACTGATCATTTACACTGTACATATTTTTTTTTTCAATTGACTTAAGTATGATTTAGGAAGTAAATAAAATAAAAATGGTGGCTAAATTACCAGTCACAGCAATAACCGACAAATTGTTTTGGGCTATTTTCCTGGTCTATTGCTTATTTTCATCTACGTATTTATTTATTTTTAATAATTTTCGCTACTTATCATCCAAATACCAGTTCGAGTGGTTGGTCTACCCAGTGTTAGTGTAGGACAGTGGGGACGGTAAACCTGTCATGTTTGGTAGTCAGGGTCACACTGGATAGCTAAAACCCTTCTCACGTGTATCCGGGCCGAGGCTTGAACCCTTGACATATTGGTGAGTAACCGTAGCATGCAAAGAAAAACTGACTTATTACGATATTTATAAACAAAAAAAAAAACCTTATTTGTTAGGTTAGGTTAGGGACTGGCAAAATAACCCAAAAACAGCCTGTCAGCTAATTGCCATGACAGTAATTTACCCACACACCAGATATACATTCTATGCCTTCAAACAATATCTTATTATAGAAACAAAAAGACTAACTTCCTGTCAAAACTAAATACAAGAAATAAAAAAAAATATCAACAAACACAAGATCATTATAACAATAACATCTACTAATGACTGAATGACCTCAACAACCTAAATGACCTACCAACTGAATGACCTCCCTAAACAAGACTATAACTAACCTCTGAAACACTGAATATATTATAACATTTTAACATCTGAATGACCACTACACACCAACCTCTCTTAATGACTATACTACCTCTCTAAACAAGACACTTAGGTAGTTAGTGTACCTACAGGAGGGCTGGGTGTTAGGACGTATCTTTATCTCACCTGTTCAAAGCATGAGGCGATGTTGGCGGTGACTAGTAGCATCCGAGTACTTGAGGAGTTAGCCATGGTGAGTGAGTGCCAGGGAGCTACTACCAGTGCCACACACAGACTAAAGGGGGGGGGGGCGGGAGGTGCCACACTCCTCCTCCTCACTTCACGGGTTTCCTCTTTATTAGATTAAGGCGCCATTCTGATGAGAAAAGCACCACCACCACTTGCCAGCACTGTTGCATGGGGTGAGGTCAAGGTGGAGCAACAGGAGCAATAAACCACGCCTACATAGGTTGACGCCACTCATCGATACTCCCAACTGAGCCTCACACACGACCAAGATCAACACAGAAAATGGGACAGCTTGTGTTAATAAAATACCACGAACACTATTATTATACCATATACTTATGTTGGAAAGGTGTTATTAAATATCTTTATTAATAGTATATAAATAATTTTATTATAATTTAGTAGTTTTGATTGCGTAATATTTTATTTGAAAAGTTTGTGTTACTTGTAAAATAAATAGTTTAGAGGTCTCGTTCGTGGTATTCTTATAGCATGTCTTTTCGGGGACGGTATGGTAGAAGGGGAGGAGCTACAGAGGTATTATATTATGTATGGTATCAACTCTCTATTATTTGTATTTTCAAAAAAAAGTAGGATATTTCAAACATATTTTATAATTATGCTTATAATATTCGATTGTGTAATTTCATCCTAATTTGGTGACAAATAAATTGTAAGCTTGTATTCTATATATTTTTTCATTGCCATGTCACCGACACATTACGTCAAATTTCGGATCATCAGCTGATATATCCTTAATATACTCTGTGTATTTATAATCACTATCACCAGATATAAACATCCAAACTGTGAATTAAGTTGGTTTAAACATGGTAATATTGTAGTATGTGGCAACAGTGCGCCACCCCTCCCCCACCCACATCCCTCATCCGAATCTCCGACTTAACACACTACGGAGATGACGAGAACACGCCGCAAGTTACCCCTAATATTATGCTGTTTGATAGTGATATTCTTGTTTGTGAAGAAGGGCAAGCAACTACAACAATACGAGCATTTCATCCCCAATCAAGAACCGAAGGCTGTGTGGGATGTACTGGCGGACTTCAGTAATATGCCTCATTTGAATACAAGAATGTAAGTACTGTACCCATATCTCAAACCTCTTTACATAATACATCAGAATACAAACGCTTTATTGTCACAAAAAGTTATGATAAGGTGATTTATGTATTATCCCACTTGTTCTGAGGAGTCTGGTAGTGATTTAAATAAGATAGAGTAATACTTTTTTGAATCCTTTAAGTTTATTACGTAACCGAAACCCGAGTCAATGTCCGAATGCAGTAGCCTTCAACACACCCTTATATTATTGCTTTATTTTCAATGAACAAGGCAATTAAAGACGTGAACCATAATTTGTGTTGATTTAAAGCACCCTGAATGACGTTAAATGATGATTAAGGAGGGATTATTCCTTTAATTTCAATAAAACAGTGGGACATGAAAAAAACAAACAGAAGCAGTCGTCAAGACACTTAAGTATTTTTCGTTCTGTAATTTGGTTAATGTTTGTGGAAGTTACGCACGCATACACACCTACACGCACACACACACACACATATACACTTACACGCAGTCACACACACATACAGTACACATCAACAGGCATGCACACACGCAATCACATACACCTACGCATAGTTACACACACACATACACACACATACACAAACCAAAGAGGTAGAACTCGTTTGTTTTAATTTAATCAATATTTTCTCTTATAATTTGGGTTACTGTAGGTAAATTATTTTTTAGCAGTTCTAACTCAGTCTTCAAAAGCTCTAAGACCACGTATAAAGTTTCCGGAGTTCTATGTATGTATTTAACCTACCATGTATGTAAATAGATTCTCATGTATGTTTAGTGTATCGTGTATGTATAGCCATGTGCTTATAGATTCTTATGTATGTACAGTACAGTATAGTGCTATGTATGTATAGTGTATCGTGTGTGTATAGATCCTCATGTATGTATAGAGCCATGTATACATAGCGTATAGTGTATGTATAGTCATGTGTATAGATCATCATGTATGTATCGTATATGTATTGTGTTATATGTGCAGGGCCGGATTCAGGAGTGGGCAAAGTGGGCAGCTGTCCAGGAGCCTCCACATGTGCGGTAGTAGCTATATCAGGGCTGGTCGACATGAATGACTCCAGTCATGTCTCACTTTTGTGTGTGTGTTGGGAATTTGTACACTATCAATAAATATACAGTTAATTAAAAATTTCTCAATGTTCTGATTTCCTCAATATAACTGCATATGGCTTCAAAATTCTCCAAAGAAGTGTTCAAATTTCAAAATTTCCCCGGGGGGCTTACAGCGCCCCCCGGAACTCCCAGATGTTTAGGCTCGCTTCACTCGCCACCCCACCCTCTGGGTAGTTATAATGAGGGGGGCCTCCACAAAGAAGCTGCCCATGGGCCTCCACAGGTCTAAATCCGGCACTGTATATGTGTATAGTTCCTCATGTATGTATAGGGTCAGATGCGTAGAGAAATTCATGTATACATAATATCATGTATGTATAGAGAGCATCGTGTACGTTAATAGTCCTTACCGTGTGTACGTATAGCGGTTCCATATGTATACACAGAGTGCATCATGTGTATGTATATAGGTCCCAACCACGTGTGTGTGTGTGTGTGTAATAATAATAATAATAATAATAATAATAATAATAATAATAATAATAATAATAATTAACGGTTTGTTGAAAGAGCATGGCAGACGGTGTCGAGGATGGTGCAGAAGCTTCTCACCAAATTTGCAGGTCGTGGTGATGGTCAGAGTGCCGACAGGGTCAGTGTGTTGAGCGCTTCTTGATATGTGGAGTAGGAAGGGCAGAGAATAATCTTGCATGCCCTCTTTTGCACTTTTTCTAGGTGTTTACGTTGTGTGGCATTTAGGGAGGAAGACCAGGTGGGGGAGGCATAGGTGAGCTTGGGAAGTATGAATGTTGATTAAACACTGAGGAGCTCTGGCGCAGGAACTCCGAGGGACTTGAGTCGGCGGAGGAGGTGGAGACGGAAACTGGAGGATTTGACAACTTCACTGACGTGTGGTTTCCAATTTAGTTTGTTGTCTATGGTGACGCCGAGGATCTTGGTGGAGTCTACAACCTGGAGTGTGTTGGGGCCTAAAGTAATGGAAGGAGGTGGGACAAGGTCGGAGGAGAGGTTAATCCCAATGGTGGACTCGTCGACATATTTCCAGCGAGCAGAGGTTTCTCTTAGGGCATCATTGATAAGCATAAGGAAGCAGAGTGGTCCCATAGGCGGTATATGTAGTCGAGAAAGCTGACAAGACAGTGAGTGGTGGAGGAAGTTTTCATGTTGCCAAATTGCTGAGGATCTACGGCTCCTGCAATATCAGCATAAGCCCAGTTGAACACAAAACTTTCATAGATTAAGCTGGGTATTGGGGTGATGGGTATGGGTCGTGTGTGTGTGTGTGTGTGTGTGTGTGTGTGTGTGTGTGTGTGTGTGTGTGTGTGTGTGTGTGTGTTTCATATGTGCACAGACCATATTTAATGCAGCAAAGGTCACACCTGAGCACCATAGGACAGGTAAGCCATTGTTATTCTTCCCTACCTCAACCCCCACCCTCCCACCCTCAACCCCCCAACACCCCCCCCACTCGCCATATAGGGTAGTATGACGTCACCATCCCACCCTCCCCGTCACCACCAGTTAAGATGACCACGATAACTCCCCCCAACCCTTTGTTTACCTGTCATAACCTCCTACTCATCCCTCACCTCCTGTCACCTACCCTCCTCACCTACCCTCCGTCACCTACCCTCCTCACCTACCCTCCTCACTCCCTCACCTACCACCCCCCTTACTGGAATTTTAAGAGGTGTCTGTGTCTTTGTGTGTGTGTGGGGGGGGAGGGGGGTAGTACACGAGCAGCAATTGTGAGAGCTCTTGTTTGTGGTTAATCTTACCATTACGACAGAAACGGAGGAGGAAGAGGAAGCGCGGGAGGAGGAGGAGGAAGAGCGGGAGTAGGAGGAGGAAGAGTGGGAGGAGGAGGAGGAAGAGAGGGAGGAGGAGGAGGAAGAGCAGGGGGAGGAGGAGGAGGAGGAGGTTAGTTTTTAGAACCAGAGTAGAGAAGTAAACGCTGGAAAGACGGAGGTTCTGGGAGAGAGGACGGGAAGGAGGGAGGGAAGGAGGAACATAAGAACATAAGAACATAAGGAGTCTGCAATAGGCCGGTTGGCCTGTGCATGGCAGCTCCTGTCGAGAGTTACTACCACTCACTATCATCCATGAATCTATCTAGCCTCCTTTTAAAACTTTCCAGAGTTCCCGCACTTACTACAAAGTTGCTAAGCTTGTTCCACTCGTCCACCACCCTATTTGTGAACCAGTTTCTTCCTATCTCCCTCCTAAACCTAAACTTATCCAACTTAAATCCGTTGCTCCGAGTCCTATCCTGCTCGGATATTATAAGAACTTTATCTATATCTCCTTTATTGATTCCTTTCACCCACTTAAATACTTCTATCATATCTCCCCGCACTCTTCGTCTTTCTAGGGAATACAAGTTTAGTTTCTTTAACCTATCCTGATATGGGAGGTTTCTAAGTCCCGGAATCATTTTCGTCATTCTTCGCTGCACCGACTCTAGTGAATTGATATCCATTCTATAATAAGGGCACCAGAACTGAACCGCATAATCGAGGTGCGGCCTGACTAGCGCAAGATATAGTTGAAATAAGACCTCTGCACTCTTATTACTTACACTTCTACATATAAAACCCAATACTCTGTTTGCCTTATTTCGAACATTAATGCACTGTTTTCTAGGCCGTAGGCCAAGGCTTACAAGTACCCCTAGGTCTCTTTCACAAGTCGACTTCTCTAGGTTGATGTTGTTAAGGCTGTATACATTGACAGTATTTGTTCTTCCAATATTAAGTACACTGCACTTGCTGGTGTTGAATTTCATTTGCCATTTTCTGATCACTCCTGCAGTTTATTTAAATCCTCCTGTAGTGCATTTGCATCCTGCCCTGAATTAATCTGCCATCCTATTTTGGTGTCATCCGCAAACTTGCTTATGTCACTGCTGATCCCAGTATCTAGATCGTTTATGTAGATCATGAACAAGAGTGGGCCCAGTACTGACCCCTGGGGAACCCCACTCGTTACACAACCCCACTCAGATTTAACACCATCTACGCTGACCCTCTGCGTTCTATCGGTGAGCCATGATTTTATCCAATTTAAAACTTTCCTCTCGACACCACGAGCCTTAAGTATTCTCAGAAGCCTCTGATGCGGTACTCTGTCAAACGCTTTGTTAAAGTCTAAGTAAATAACATCGTAATTTTCGTCATTATCTACTACCTCGAAGACTCTCCTAAAAAACGGCACCAGATTTGTTAGACAAGATTTTCCCTTTGTAAACCCATGTTGCGAGTCGTAGATTAATTTGCTTTTCTCTAGATGCGATCGGATGCTATTTGCTATAATTGATTTAAGAAATTTCCCCACTACTGACGTCAAACTGATCGGCCGGTAATTTGACGCTGATGCTCTGTCTCCCTTTTTGAATATGGGTACTACATTTGCCTGTTTCCACAAGTCTGGCACAACTCCCGTGTCCAATGATTTTGTCAATAAATTTACGAGGGGTCCGCTAATCTGCTCCCTACACTCTTTCAAAACTCGAGGGAAAATTTCATCCGGCCCTGGGGATTTTGTCTTCTTTAATTTATTTATCTTCTGAAGAACATCCTCTTTTCTGATAATGATATTCTTTAATTTCTCTTTTTCATTTCCCCTAAATATAGGAAGGAAGGAGAGGCGAGAAGGATGGATAGAGAGAGGAAGGGTAGGAGGAGATGAGGGATGTGGACAGGTGGAAGTGAGATAGGTAAGAGGGTCGGATGGGTGAGGGGTCGGATGGGTGAGGAGTGGGGTGGGTGAGGGGTCGGATGGGTGAGGGGTCGGATGGGTGAGGGGTCGGATGGGTGAGGTGCCGGATGGGTGAGGGGTCGGATGGGTGAGGGTCGGATGGGTGAGGGTCGGATGGGTGAGGGTCGGATGGTGAGGGGTCGGATGGGTGAGGGGTATGGGTGAGGTGTCGGATGGGAGAGGGTCGGATGGGTGAGGGGTCGGATGGGTTAGGAGGGGTGGGTGAGGGGTCGGATGGGTGAGGGGTGGGTGAGGGGTCGGATGGGTGAGGGGTAGGATGTTTGAAGTGAGGGGAGGTTGGGTGAGTCGTGTGTGACTGAAGGATGCCAAGGAAATTGAAATTGAAGTTACTTATGACTGTGAACTGGTCGGTGGTGATGTGTGGAGTAGAGGAGGAGGAGGAGGAGGAGTCTGAGATAAAGATGTTGGAGTGTAACCTGAGTGTGTCAATCAGAAATGGGTTGAGAAACGAAGATATCAGACCAAGAGAGAGAGAGAGAGAGAGAGAGAGAGAGAGAGAGAGAGAGTAGTTCACTGTTTAGTTTTACTTTAACAAATTTATTGACAAAGCTTGTAGTACAGTTTGTCTCTTCTGGATAGTTCAGTCAGGTCTTGACACTGAGGTTGGTATCACTGTTCACGGCCACGCAGGACAGAGGTTCATACACAGTAGAAGTCATATTCTATTTAAGGACTAATCAGTGTGGACCAGCAGCAAATTTAGGATAAACAGCAAAATTGTCCTCAAACACTCCTGATTCAATGTAGTAATTACAAAGTTCATGATACAATAAGTCAGGTGGCCTGAAGTCTTTGACAGTGTCACATTCAATAATATAGTGTTCAAGTGTATGCTTTAAAGGTTTATCACAAAGTTTACATGCTGAGTGTTCCGGTATGGGTACAGCGTTACTAACTTGCCAGATGTGTCTGTATCCTAGCCTAACTCTGGCCACGCCTACATCACATTGTCTGGTTCTGTCCTTATGCTGGCCACACCGGTACCTCTTGTCACAAAATTTGTCATATTTATTGATGCTACAACTGTCAGGTCTCTGTGCTTTCTTCAGTTCTTCTAGATCAGATTTCATTATTTTAACTTGTACAACGAGAAGAGGAGGAGGGGAGGGGAAGGAGGGGGAGGAAGGGGAAGAGGAGGAGGAGAAGGAGGAGGAAGAAGGGGAGGTGGTAACATGAGACAGTAATGTTTTTGTGTTTGTTTTTATTTCTCTCATTCTTTTTCTCTCACCCTCCCACTCTCTCTCTCTCCAGACAGAAGTGGGAGCTACTAGACGAGTCAGGGAACTACGACAGCTGGAGGTATCGCGTTATCACCTATGAGGACATGATCGGTGGGTTTATCTTCGGCCTCAACGAGAACCACGGCGAGGTGTTGGTTGAGCCCGTCTCCCCCCCTGACCACTATTACCACCAAGAGGTCTACACCACCAAGAGTCTCTATGGCTTGATTATAAGTAAGTTTCTAAGGGATTTAACGTAGGTTGAGGTGGTAACAGTGGTTTTAAAGTTACAGGGAATATTTTGGGGAGTTTTTTTTTTTAAGTTCTGAGAGTCTACACCACTACGAGTCTCTAAGGCTTGATTATAGTAGGATTCTAAGGGGTTTAACGAGGGTTGAGGTGGTAATAGTGTTTATATAGAGACGAGAAATTTCTTTGGGGTTTTGTAGGTAAATTGTGAGAGTATACAGTCCTTGTTTACTCACAGGGTTGCAGAAAATTTGTCCCCAGGGAATTTTTGGGTGTTGTGAAATGGAAATGTTGTTACGAGGGCGTCACTGGTTGTAATCGTCTGGATAAAAGAATATGGATTTCCCCGATTAAGAGTTGGGTATTGCCAGGTCTTCCTCACACACACACACACACACACACTCTCTCTCTGTGTTTGGTTATATTTCCTTGCCTGTTATCTCTCCCTCCGTCTGTTTGTTTGTCTGTCTCTGTGTGTGTGTGTGTGTGTGTGTGTGTGTGCTGCTCTCTACATGTGTGTATGTGTGTGTGAGAGGGGTGGTGGTGGTGGTATTGGTGGCGGTGGTGGTGGTATTGGCGGTGGCGGTGGTGGTGGTGGCGGTAGTGGTGGTGTATGTGGTGGTGGTATTGGTGGTGGTGGTGGCGGTAGTGTTGGTTGTAAAATAAATAATAATAATAATAATAATTAACGGTTTATTGAAAGAGCATGGCAGCCAGAAGGCTGAAAATATACAGTTACATATTTGGGGAATGGGTTTCGAATTACAAATAATATACAAGTAATATAAGTGATACAAATAAGATATATAATAACTAGATGGGAAAAAGCTCAAACTACAGTGCATTTCAACATAGTGACAGTGCAAGAAGTAGTATTACCGGGAGTGAATACACTGGTTTATTACAAGTTATTGATAATTTTTACAATGGTTGGGACTGGGCTGTTCTTATAGCGATCAGTTCGTGCACGTATGGGCTGGATGCGGTTGTGGTGTCGAACAGCAATTCTCGGGCTAGGTATCTCAGGTGGTAGTAGGAGCCGGTGTCGAGTATGGTGTAGAAGCTTCTTACCAAATTTGCAGATGAGGTCGTGGTGATGGTCAGATGAGATCGAAAGGGTCAGTGTGTTGAGCGCTTCTTGATATGTGGAGTAGGAAGGGGAGAGAATACTCTTGCATGCCCTCTTTTGCACTTTTTCTAGGTGTTTACGTTGTGTGGCATTTAGGGAGGAAGACTAGGTAGGGGAGGCATAGGTGAGCTTGGGAAGTATGAATGTTGGTAAACACTGAGGAACTCGGGTGCAGGAACTCCGAGGGACTTGAGTCGGCGGAGGAGGTGGAGACGGAAACTGGAGGATTTGACAACTTCACTGACGTGTGGTTTCCAATTTAGTTTGTTGTCTATGGTGACGCCGAGGATCTTGGTGGAGTCTACAACCTGGAGTGTGTTCGGACCTAGAGTAATGGAAGGAGGTGGGACAATGTCGGAGGAGAGGTTGATGTGCATAACCATGGTCTTGGTATGGTTGATGGTGACATGGTTGTTGGTGGCTCAGTTTTGGAGACTGTTCAATAAATCCTGAAGGGCGGTATAGTCGGGAGCAGAATTGTTGACGCTGATCCCAATGGTGGAGTCGTCGACATATTTCCAGCGAGCAGGGGTTTCTCTTAGGGCATTGGTATTGGTGGTATTGGTGGCGGTGGTGGTGGTGGTGGTGGTGGTGGTGGTGGTGGTGGTGGTGGTGGTGGTGGTGGTATTGCTGGTGGTGGTGGCGGTGGTGGTGGTGGTGGTGGTATTGGTGGTGGTATTGGTGGCGGTGGTGGTATTGGTGGTATTGGTGGCGGTGGTGGTGGTGGTGGTATTGGTTGTGGTGGTGGTGGTATTGGTGGTATAGGTGGCGGTGGTGGCGGTGGTGGTATTGGTGGTGGTGGTGGTATTGGTGGTGGTGGTGGTATTAATGGTATTGGTGGTGGTGGTGGTGGTATTGGTGGTAATGAACATAAGAACATAAGAACATAAGAATGGAGGAAACTGCAGCAAGCCTATTGGCCCATACTGGGCAGTCCCGTTTACACCCAACCCCTATTGCTCATATAAGCATCCAACCTATGTTTGAAGCTATCCAGCGTATTAGAGTTAATGATGATATTTGGTAACTTGTTCCACTCATCAGCTACTAATTCCAAACCAGTGTTTACCTATCTTGTGCCTAAATCTAAATTTGTCTAATTTAAAACCATTGTTACGAGTTCGCTCCTGGTTGGATATTTTGAGTACCTTTGTAATGTCCCCTTTTGTTTAGCCCTGACTTCCACTTATACACCTCTATCAGGTCGCCCCTCGCTCTACGTCTCTCTAGGGAGTGCAAATTAAGATGCTTTAACCTGTCTCTATACTCAAGGTTCCTAATGCCCGGGATTAGTCTTGTCATTCTCCTCTAAATTCTTTCCAAGGATTCTATATCCATTCTGTAATACGGTGACCAGAACTGAACTGCGTAATCCAGGTGTGGTCTCACAAGCTCAAGATACAGTTTTGGGATGACCTCGCTAGTCTTGTAACTAACACTCCTTTGTATGAACCCAAGTACTTTTTTAGCCTTGTTACTCGCAAAAACACATTGTTTACTTGGCTTAAGGTTCCTATTTATCATTACTCCTAAATCTCTCTCGCAGTCGGATTTCTCTATGGCATCGTTGTTCATCTGGTATCTGGTTTCCCTGTTTACATCTCCTATACTGAGTACTTTACATTTGTCTACGTTGAATTTCATCTGCCATTTTTCAGACCATTCGAAAAATTTGTTTAGATCTTCCTGTAGTTTTGCCGAGTCCTCGTCAGATTTAATAACACGCCCTATTTTAGTGTCATTAGCAACTTTGCTTATGTTGCTGTCTATGCTGATATCTATGTCGTTTATGTGTATAATAAATAATAAAATAATAATGGTTCAAGTACTGAGCCTTGGGGAACTCCACTTGTGACGTTGCTCCAATGGGACTTAGTGCCTTTAATGCTCACTCCCTGTTTCCTGTCTGTAACCACGCACTAATCCATTTAAGGATATTACCTTTGATGCCATGTGCTTCTACCTTTCTAATTAGTCTTTCGTGGGGGACTCTGTCGAAGGCTTTGCTAAAGTCGAGATATACCACATCATAATTGTGCCCCTCGCCCACCGATTCGAAAACTGATGAAAAGAATGTTAATAGATTAGTTAGACAAGAACGTCCGCTTGTGAAGCCATGCTGGGAATCATTGATCAATCTGCGCTTCTCCAGGTGATTTCGAATAGAGTTTGAAATGATTGCTTCCAGTAATTTGCCTACTATTGATGTTAGACTGATTGGGCGGTAGTTAGAGGATAGTGATCTATCCTCCTTCTTGAAAATTGGTATTGGTGGCGGTGGTGGTGGTGGTGGTGGTGGTATTGGTGGTGGTATTGGTGGTGGTGGTGGTATGGTGGCGGTGGTGGTGGTATTGGTGGCGATGGTGCGGCGGTAGTGGTGGTGGTATTGGTGGTGGTGGTGGTACTGGGTGGCGGTGGTGGTGGCATTGCGGTGGTGGTATTGGTGGTGGTGGTATTGGTGGTGGTGGCTGTGAGAGGAGAGAGGGTATATATATATATATATATATATATATATATATATATATATATATATATATATATATATATATCACACACACATCGTCTCATGTCAACTAATCAGGTGATTTGCTCACAGGATGAAGCTTATTATTTTTTAATATTTTATATAGTTTTATGATAATTAAATTTATTTGTGGGTAAAACCTCTTGTGTGTGTTGTTGCAAGTAATGAATTCTGTCGTGTGTGTGTGTGTGTAATAATAATAAAATAATAAATAATAATAAACGGTTTATTAATAGAGTTGCAGCCGGTGGCTGAAAATATACAGATTTACATTTGATTTAGACATAATGATATAATATGCATTGAATACATTTACAGGGCTGTACAGTACATAAATCAGGAGTTGTTTATTATTTTAACAATAGATGGGATGGTGCTGTTCTTATATCTATCGGTGTGGGCTCTTATGGGCTGAATTTTGTTGTAGTGGCGGACTGCGAGAGTTGGGTGGGGGGCTGCAGGTTGCAGGAGGTGGCGATGGCGAGGGTGGTACAGTAGTCCACTGCCAAACCTTTCCAGTGCTTGATGGTGGAGGTCACTGAGGGATGGCATTTCCAGGGTGGAGAGAGCGTTGGTGTGTGTGTGTGTGTGTGTGTGTATGTGTGTGTGTGTGTGTGTGTGTGTGTGTGTGTGTGTGTGTGTGTGTGTTAAGAAGTCTCATGGTTCAGGCGTCCTTATGTGCAACATCTGTGGACGACACTGCCTGTCCCGTATCGGCCTCTCGAGTCACCTCAGAGCTCACCAACGAAGGTGATATCTTTGTAACCGCCAATGAGGCGGTTAAAGGAATATTCAGACCCATGACGTTGAACTCGAACATTATAATTTGGTCAAACCTGTTGGATACAATTCATTTTAGTATTTCACATAAATCATACATAGGCAGTCACATAGATGTCTAATCCACTATATATTTACATAACAATCATAGCTGTGTAATCAGTCTAATCTTAACACTTACAATGAGTACTTAATTTTCCATATTTTTATGTCGTCACAATGATAAACGATGCAATGCACACAGTCTACCTGTGTACACAATAAGTACCAGTTAAACTTACGTGTTGAAAGTCTCAAGGGAAACCAGGTTAGGTGCTGCCTCTGTGATCTGAATAACTACAGAGGAACCAGGTTAGGTGTTGCCTCTGTGGTGTGAATAACTACAGAGGAACCAGGTTAGGTGTTGCCTCTGTGGTCTGAATAGCTACAATGCCGATACCCTACTGTCGCCTCCCCAACCCTTTCGATGGGCAAGGCTGAGTCAGGTGATTATTATTATACATAAACAAAACTCCCCTTACACACTCCAATCCCCTCTGGGCCTCTCATCTCCACCATCTCAACACTCTACACACTGTATACAGGCAGGCACACTCAATAAACATGACATGACTTACAGCCTAACATAATGTTTGTGTATGTGTCATCCCACTCATTACTGCTTGCGGTAACAATCTTTAATAACTCATATTATTGTATCATAGCTGATGCCATTGCTCTAAGGTTCTGTAGGCCAGTAGAAGGTTTGCCCTCCCAATGCGTGTGCGACTCATTTTATGACATCGACCGCGCCATGGTGTGCAAGAAAGGGGGCTTCGTATGCATGAGGCATGATGAAGTAAGGGATCTAACAGCATATCTACTGAGGGAAATCTGCCATGACGTCATGGTTGAGTCGTCCCTCCTTCCATTGGATGGTGAGAACCTCCGTCACGACTTCAAACACATCCAACGATGCCCGTGTGGACTTCAGTGCTCGAGGATTCTGGACGTGGGGACAGTGAGCTTTCTTCGACATAAGGATTTTTTATCCCATGGTTGCATGTCACCGTAACCTAGCTCTCGATGGTGCACACAGGAGGAACGAGAACGACAAGATAAGGGAATACGGGGAGAGAATTCAGAACGTTGACCAAGGCAGCTTCACTCCTCTAGTGTTCACAACCTCTGGTGGGATGGGCCCAAGTGCAAGATGCTTCTACGCTAGACTCGCGGAGGTGATCTCCGAATAGAAGCAGCAGCCCAGAAGTTATGTTACAGCCTGGATGAGATGTCGACTGTCCTTCTCTCTCCTTAGGTCGGCTTTGCTCTGCCTCAGGGGAACGAGAGCATCGGCCCCAAAGCTCAACACAGCTAGGATAGCTACTTATGTATTAGGATAGCTAAGTTTAAGGTAATAAAATGGCGGCGAAGGTGTGGCTATAGGGGGAGGATGGAGGCCACTTAAAAGAGAAAGAAAAAAGTAGTAGTAGTAGTAGTGTGTGTGTGTGTGTGTGTGTGTGTGTGTGTGTGTGTGCGTGCGTGTGCGTGTGTGTGTTTAAATAATTGTGTTAGGCAATGGAACTCAAGTTAGACATAGATAGATAGATAGATAGATAGATTGATAGATAGATAGATAGATAGATTGATAGATAGATAGAGATTCTCGTACGTGTGAATTTTTTCCATTTTTTTATGATCATGTTATTTAGTGTTTGGATTTTTTTTACGCTGATGTTTGTTTGTTTTTGTTTTTGTTTCCCGGTTAACAAGTAGAACCTTCTTCTTCTTCTTCTTCTTCTTATTATTATTATTATTATTATTATTATTATTATTATTATTATAGTTGACATAACAGGTGGTTGGTGTCACTCATGTCTGTCTGTCTGTTTCTCTTTTCTGTTTTTGTTTCCTCTTGTTTGAAGTCTCTCTCTCTCTCTCTCTCTCACCCTCTCACCATCTCTCTCTCTCTCTCTCTCTCTCTGTTTGTTTACATATTCATCAGTCTGTCAAGGTACACACGATGGGTTGACCAAAAGACGTTGTGCTGTGTTCCCTCCAAGGTGAAAGATCACTGGGTTAAACAGTGATGAGGGCGGTGGACGGTCTCTTTCAGCCCCAAGGTCAAAGTTCAATAACAGAGAGAGAGAGAGAGAGAGAGAGAGAGAGAGAGAGAGAGAGAGTATATAATATGCATACAAGCAACTGTAATATGTACGCACACACACACACACACACACACACACATACACCCTCTGTAACAATAAACTTCACCAGCTGAATCATCACTTCACACCTTCAAAAATTCAGAATACAACGATATCAGCAAAACCCACCTTGAAGTATTCTTGTCTCTCATGACGTCAGAGGTCAGAGGTCAAGGGCCGTTTATCAGGATTGAAGGTTGATCAAATGACTCTGGAGGGAATGAGGGGAGGGGGGTGGTGTTGTATAATAATCTTGAGGTCAACCTTCAAGGATCAGGTTATATACGTCTGTAGAATAAGAAGTTAGAGGTCAAGAGTGAAGGGTTTAGTTGTTTATTTTTTTGTTATTTGTTGACAACTTTTGTATATCTGTTTGGCTAACTACCTTGTTTGTATACCTGCACTGTCTACAATAAGGTTGGTGAGCTGCATATATTTTCATACCACTACACTATTAAATTATTTTTATATTACGTTATGGATGATGTCACCTTTAAGATAGTTTACCCATAACAATATTACGTTTTCTATATATACTACAGCTAGACAGTACGTTTTCCTTATTTAATCCCTTACTTCTGTGTTTTTCTTTTATACAACCAGTTGGGAATCACTTCAAGTTTATATTTAGTATTTTAGCTCTTAAGACGTTACTGTTGATATATTCTTTGTTATTTTGTTATGAACTGTATCGTCCAGCTGAGCGTCTGTCCCGGGTCAAGATGCTGTCGACCAGGAGAAAGATCTAACCGCTATTTGGAATTATAGTTTGATACCCAAAAATCATTGGTATTTTGGGAAACTAATTAACAATATACTAACTTTATACCATAGCCAAGAAATTTGAACATTTAAGATATTTGACTTAATATCTATCTATATGTATGTATGTATGTATGTATGTATGTATGTATGTACTGGTATGTACCAACAACTAATATAGCACTTTCTTGTTCCCCAACTTCATAGTCAAGAACTATGGTAAGATGCACTTACGTCGGGCGACTGAGGAAGGCGTGACGGGGACACTAGCGAAGCAGGAGGTGTTCAGTGATTGTCCTCTCCTCTTCCACTACCTGTGTGACGTGGAGATGAGGCTGGGCAGGGAAGAGTTCTTTAAAAACTTGGCCAATTGGTTCTCTAAAGAGCAGCAGCACTGATGGTATTCTCGAGGCGATGTGTTCCCTAGTTCTTAAGTGGCAAAGACTGTGATCAAGTGATTTGTTTTTGCAGGATAAGGAAAGGTATTTTTTTTACTAAGTTCGTAGATAGTTTTGAACAAGATCTGGGAAAAGTGAAGGTAGTTTTGACCAATTTTTTTTTACCAAGTTTGTAGATAGTTTTGACCAAGATCTGGGATATGTAAAGATAGTTTTGACCAAGTTTGTAGAAAGTTTTGACTAAGTTCGCTAGACAAGTGAAGGCAGTTTGCGTAAGTACAGTAACGATAGTTTTGACCAAGTTGATAAAGGAAAATATACCAAGATTTATGGACCAGTAAGCAGTTTTAAGGAACATATATGAATAAACAACATCAACAGAGCCATAGGTAAACAGTTCCTTTAAACAGAGGCACGTTTTGTGTTTTTTTTTCACAAGTAGCAGTAGTCATTTTTGTTTGTGTTTAAGTAACAGCTATTTTCACCGTGTTTACTACTTATAAGAGGGAAAGTAGCGTAGTTTTAGACTATTTTTATAGGACACTACCAATGTTTACATAAGCTGGGATTAGTGAATTACTTTTTTAAGCCGTTTATGTTATAATTTAGCAACATAATCGCGATACAGTACGTTATTAGTGGGACAGTTGGTTACGAAATAAATACAACAGTATTTCCTTTTTGCGTCGGTGATACTATTTAGTGCAAGAGGAAAATAAACTGAATAAACAAAGCGATGGGTGTAGCTCTGTAGCCTGATATTGTTTAAGGCAGTCAGTGCTCAAGCTCGTATTTCCTTAGGTTCCATGAGCCAAGTGTGTTTTGCTTCGTTGATCCGTGTTAAGAGCCTCAGCTTTACTACACAACAGAAGTTATCGGAATTAATTTGTCATTCATCTATATATGTATTTCTGTGCTTCAACAACTAGGTAGGTACCATTTGTAGCTCTGATGTTGTGCAGAATTACTATGGTGGACTGTTGTGTCTATGGCAAGTTGTACCACAGAGCAATCAATGTCTCGATTGATGCGTGTTTCTCCACAGCTCAATCTTTGTTAGGGTTTTTGTGCATACAGGCTATATTATCGTAGTTTGCTTCACCTTTTAGCAACTTGTTACTTTAGGTCTGTAACGCGACACTGAACAGCTGGAGATCGTCGTGTTATGGCGACCGTGTGACGGCACTTGATGAATTACAGGAATGAGAAGGTAAAAGATGCATTCACGTGCATTGTGATGTAACGACTCGTTTTAACTCAGTAGCTTGCAGCTAAAATATAAAGATTCATACATTAAAGTTTTACCTTTAATGGAAGATAAAAGCCATAGAAAACAACCAATCGGACGTCGAAAGTGCTCTGAGACTACATAACCGCCTGTCTCGGCCCGCATTGTGAGTTAAAAGATGTTATAAATCTTATTTTACCGTTTATTAACTCAAGCGTTCTGTACAGCTATTGTGTTCTATTAAGTTCTCTATAACGACTGACTGACCCACAGAGAAGATATTTTCCTCCTCACTCGCTCATACAACGCTACGAGGCTATGACCACTTCTACGTTGTTATATCAGCTTAAGGATATATGAACTTTTAGTGTGCACAGTTTTGAGGACAAGTAATGTAGTTTTAAGAGCCAAGATAATATTCTTTGTTCTGTTTTATATGATTTGGAAAAATGAATTCATCCGTCTTATTGTTTTAACTCAAGAGGGCACAGAAACATAAAAGTCTTTATTGTACACTTTTTGACGACCAGTGATAAACTGTTTTGATAAAATAGTAATATTTTTTATACATTAAGAACACTAAAACTCAAATTGATATAAATTTGTATGATAGTTAATAAATATACAGTTTGTTGTGGTGTTTATATTTTACGCTCCTCAGCTTCTGCTTAATTTGGGCCAGAGATGTGTTAAGTTTTTCTCCATAACTTATGGCGTAAGAAAACATATAGCTCATCCACATAAGATTAAAACATGATGCAGCTTGTAATGCCGTCGAGAGCGTCATACAGTTTAACCATAACTAAAACACCCTAACGCTACCTTGGGAGTGGGGGGCTAAGTTAGGTTAGGTTAGCATTAGGTTAAATTAGGCCAAATTAGGATAGGTTCGGTTAATTTCACATGAGAATAGATTAGGTTGGGTTAGATATGGTTAAGTTAGGTTAGCGTTTGGGTGGTTAACCTTAAGGTGAAATAAACTTGGGGGGGCTAATCTTCACCTGATCGATTATGACACAAGCACTCTAGGTTAGGTTATGTTAGAATTAGGATAGATTAGGTTAAGTTAGGTTAGTGTCTGCTGAGATTTTATTTTACGTATAACTTAACAAATAAACATCGTGTAGGGAAAGATCAGTTAAGTATTGTTGTTAAAATATCAAAAGGCAGCGTGTGTTAGTTAATTGCCTTATATAAATTCCTTAATAACATGTCATAGGTGAGGAAGGTGAGAGGTGAGGAAGATGGGAGGTGAGGAAGATGGGAGGTGAGGAAGATGGGAGGTGAGGAAGATGGGAGGTGAGGAAGATGGGAGGTGAGGAAGATGGGAGGTGAGGAAGGTGGGAGGTGAGGAAGATGGGAGGTGAGGAAGATGGGAGGTGAGGAAGATGAGAGGAGGAAGATGGGGAAGGTGAGGGTGAGGAAGATGGGAGGTGAGGAAGGAGGTGAGGAAGATGGGAAGGTGAGGAAGATGGGAGGTGAGGAAGATGGGAGGGAGGAAGATGGGAGGAGGAAGATGAGAGGTGAGGAAGATGGGAGGTGAGGAAGATGGGAGGTGAGAAGATGGGAGGTGAGGAAGGTGGGAGTTGAGGAAGATGGAGGAGGAAGATGGGAGGTGAGGAAGATGAGAGGTGAGGAAGATGGGAGGTGAGGAAGATGGGAGGTGAGGAAGATGAGAGGTGAGGAAGGTGGGAGTTGAGGAAGAAGGAGAGGTGAGGAAGGTGAGAGGTGAGGGGGGTGGCTCATACATCACCTCACAGTAGAAGAAATATTGTACCTCACCACTTAACTGAGTCAATGTCACCACGTGTACTTGAGACACTACATTATACTGAACCAATGCCGTTATATTCAACCAACGCCCTTATACTGAACCAACGCTATTATACACAGAATAAACGCCATTATACAGAATAAACGCCATTATACAGAATAAAACGCCATTATACCGAACCACGCCATTAAACTCAACCAACGCCATTATACTGAACCAACGCCATTATACAGAATAAACGCCATTATACTGAACCAGCGCCATTAAACTCAACCAACGCCATTATACTGAACCAACGCCATTATACAGAATAAACGCCATTATACTGAACCAACGCCATTACTGAACCAACGCCATTAAACTCAAGCACGCCATTATACTGAACCAACGCCATACAGAATAAACGCCATTATACTGAACCAACGCCATTATACTCGAACCAACGCCATTAAATCAACCAATCATTATACTGAACCAACGCCATTATACAGAATAAACGCCATTATACTGAACCAATGCCATTATACTGAACCAACGCCATTATACAGAATAAAACGCCATTATACTGAACCAGCGCCATTAAACTCAAAAACGCCATTAATACTGAACCAACGCCATTATACAGAATAAACGCCATTATACAGAACCAACGCCATTATACTGAACCAACGCCATTAAACTCAAGCAACGCCATTATACTGAACCAACGCCATTATACAGAATAAACGCCATTATACTGAACCAACGCCATTATACTGAACCAACGCCATTAAACTCAACCAACGCCATTATACTGAACCAAGCCATTATACAGAATAAACGCCATTATACCGAACCAATGCCATTATACTGAACCAACGCCATTATACAATAAACGCCATTATACTGAACCAACGCTATTATACTGAACCAGCCATTAAACTCAACCAACGCCATTATACTGAACCAACGCCATTATATGAATAAACGCCATTATACTGAACCAACGCCATTATACAGAATAAACGCCATTATACTGAACCAACGCTATTATACTGAACCAGCGCCATTAAACTCAACCAACGCCATTATACAGAACCAGCGCCATTATACTGAACCAACGCCCTTATACTCAACCAGCGCCATTATTCCGCTCCAGGATACAGCTTTGATGTGTCGATAAGTAGTTCCTTTAAATAGAGAAATAAGGAATATGCACACATTGTCTCCTCACATTAACCTCGGCGCTAAAGTGGATTCTCGCCTGATTGCTTCGCTTTACTATGACGTCATTATGGATTCTCGTTTGACTACTTCGCTTTACTATGACGTCATTATGGATTCTCGTTTGACTACTTCGCTTTACTATGACGTCATTATGGATTCTCGCTTGACTACTTCGCTTTACTATGACGTCATTATGGATTCTCGCTTGACTACTTCCTTTACTATGACGTCATTATGGATTCTCGCTTGACTACTTCGCTTTACTATGACGTCATTATGGATTCGCTTTGACTACTTCGCTTAACTATGACGTCATTATGGATTCTCGTTTGACTACTTCGCTTTACTATGACGTCATAGGATTCTCGCTTGACTACTTCGCTTTACTATGACGTCATTATGGATTCTCGCTTGACTGCTTCGCTTTAAAACCACGACGCCAAGGTAGATGGAATCACTTGTAAATTAAACACCTCAGTATATTTCACTTAGAATAAACCGGCCTAACACAACCTGGTGGGAGTTAGGTTAGGTTAGGTTAGGTTATGTTTGGTTAGATTAGGTTAGGTTAGGTTAAGGTAGGCTAGGTTAAGTTGGGTTATGTTAGATTAGGGTAGGATAGGTTATGTTAGGTTACGCTGTGTTAGGTAAGGTTAAATTAGATTAGGCTATTTTAGGTTAGATTAGGTTAGGTTAGGTTAGGATAGGGTAGGATAGGTTATGTTAGGTTACCCTGTGTTAGGTAAGGTTAAATTAGATTAGGCTATTTTAGGTTAGATTAGGTTAGGTAGGTTAGGATAGGGTAGGATAGGGTGACCAAAACACCAGAGGCTGCTCTGTAGGGGAGGTGACCCACGGCAGGAAGAAAACTAATTTAAAAGTTTGACGTCAATACTTCAAGGTAGCTGAGTGGCCTTTGAACCTTCCATGACTTGATGATTAGATTAACTAGGTGTTTAAATCTCGTGGCCTTAGGATTTTGTTAATATAAACTTTAAATTCTTATGATCATGAGAGAGAGAGAGAGAGTACAGTAACCTTCATCTCTTCCATATTGCGACGCCCCTTGAACACTCCTTGACACCAGGTCCCTGTATTTAACGCCAACAAAACTACACCACATGCAACTGAAGGGAAATAAAATAAAAAAAAACCTTTCTTAATTTAGCAGAAATAATGGGTCATAATTATAGTGGAGGTAATGGATTAGTGTGGGGTTCTTATGGTCGCTTCTGGTACAGGGAATCCGGATTGGTGACGTTCGTGGGAAATGTCAACAAAATCTCGTGAATATTAGTTGTTTATCTTCCCTTCTCCCTCTCACCCCCCTTCTTCTTCTTCTCTCGCTTTCTTTTTATCTCTCTCTCCTACCGTCTCTTCCTCTTCCATACCTCCTTCCTTCTACCTCCCTCCTCCTCCTCCTCCCTCCCCTTCCTCTCCTCCTCTTCCTCCCTCCCTCCCTCCTCCCTCCCCCTCCCTCCTCCCTCCCCCCAATGACCTATACACTAATATATATATTTTTTACATCATTTTTTATTTATTCTTTTCAATCACCTCTTTTATTTCTCTCCACGTTTTTTTTCTTCTGTCATATCTCCCTCTTTCTCTCGTTATGCTTAATTATCTCTTTCTCTCTAATGTAGTTGTTTCCCTGTGCTTCTGTTTTTGTGGAATTATTATTTTCTTTTTTTTTGTGTGTGTGTGTTTAACTCTCTCTCTCTCTCTCTCTCTCTCTCCTGAAACTCACGCCCCAAAACACCATTATAACGAGTAGAAATCAAAGAGAGAGAGAGAGAGAGAGATGCCATTTGTTGTATCATACTGCGACGATAACAGGCCAGCAGGGAGGAGGAAACAGCACAAGATAGAGAGGCAAGATGATAGGAAATGATAGCGACTGTGGGGAGGGGAAGGAGACAGGAATAGAAGGAGGAGAAGAGAAGTGGAGAAGGATGGCTCACTCAGCTTTAGGCCGTCCGTCATCCATGGAAGGAGTGGTGGGTGAACCAGACGACCCTAACCCAAGGTATGACAATTTCACGATGTGGTACGAAGGCTTGAATTTTCCACCTCACCTCACCTCACCTCACTTGGGTTCGCGTTCTCTATTTCCTCTAATTAATCATTCTTACTTTTTTTGTGTGTTTATCGCGGGTGTTTTCCCTCACTAAACGTATATTTCTGGAGACTAGTTATACTGTAGGGGTATCGAGATATTAATGTTGTCTAGCACTCAGGATGGAAGGAAACTCTAATGTGGTTTTCTTGTATAATATATAAGTTATATGATAGACAGTCTGGTGCTGGAGGTGCTGTGTGGTGAGGGGCTGCTTGGTAGAGACGTGCGGTGAGTAGCTTGTTGAAGGAGGTAGATGTGCAGGAGCTTCGTTAGAGAAGATGTTGCCTGTTGCTGGATTCCTGTTGAATGAAATGTTAACAGCGTGGAGCTTGCTGGAGGAGATGTTGCTTGTTCAGGAAAATGGGCAGAATGAGAGTTAGTTGGTGAGGAAGCCAGAGAAGGACATGCTCGCTGGCGGGAGGAGGACCGCCAGGCAGGCGGAGGAGAGGCAGGGTCGCCAGGCAGCGGCAGAGGAGGAGGTGTTGCTTGTTCAAGAAGATTGGTCAGACTGAATCTCAAGGGAGAGACAGAGCTTATATACACCCAGCAGCGGCTATGAGTCATGGTGGGAAAACCCGAGAAGTAGCCGGTGACTAGTTCCGTTGCTAAGATATGGTAACATCTGGGGACAGCTCTCGCTTGGTTGCTAGAGGCACATTGGAATGCGATACGCAGTTTGTAGGGGAGACGTCCACTACAATCCCATGCAAAGGGAGACATATGGTGTGGATATTTCTGAGTGTTGTATTATTATCAAAAGTGTCCTGGGTTAATGGATATTTGAAGTCAGGATAACTATTTGATATCGACTCTACCAATTTAGTGTATTATGTTATCAGTTCTTATCTTTAAAACATATTACGAATACCATAGTCAAATCCTAACTTAACCTAACCTAACCAAACCGAACCTACCCTAACCAAACCTAACCGAACCTAACCTAACCTAACCTAACCTAACCTTGAACTTGGACTATTTTTAACTCCTAAACGCCCATCTGTTCCCTGGTGACCTCCTACTTCCAAACAACAACAATAACAACAGCTACAACAACAATAACAACACCCACAGCAAATAAAACAACAACCACAACAACAACAAAAATCACAACAATCACCACAACAACAACCACCATAACAACAAACATCACAACAACCACCACTACAACAACAATTATAACAACAACAAAATTAACAGCCACAGTTGGAGTCAGCTAGAATCCTGTTTGTTCTCTGTCTTCCAGTGAACTCAGAGGTAGAACGTAGGTGCCTTGAGGTGCCTCCTGTATGTGACCCATGTCTCGCTGCCATATAGCAGGGTGGGGAGGACCACTGCTCGATATACGTGCAGCTCCCTACAGCTGAAGACACGGGTACGGAGTCTGCCAAAGGCTTGAGATGCACATATGATCCTATGGTGACTCTTTATTGATGTCCGCGGTGGTGGACAGGTGGGAGCCGAGATACTGAAAGTGGGTAACATTAGAGAGGGTAGTATCGTTAAGCTGGATGGATGGTGGAGGTGTGGCTTAATCAGGGGCAGGCTGAAAGAGAATCTGAGTCTTACATAAACTCACCTCAAGGCCGGGAAGTGCATACGCATCTGTGTAGGATCTGTAGGTCGTGTTCAGTGTGAGCAACAAGGGTGAGGTCGTCTGCATACTGAAGCTCAGTAATGGAAACTGCCGACACCTTTGTTCCTGCCTGGAGTCGTCTTATGTTGAAAGACTTTTCCGGTACTGGATGCCCACCTTGCCGGCTAAATTGGCACTGGTACGAGTAAGGAAGGCCGCCAAAAAAATGGGAAGAGAGTTGGTGCCAGTACACATCCTTGTTTTACCCCCGTTTGGATGGGTAAGAACTCAGACTGGGTGCCTTTGTGCAGGACACTGCCGTTCATTCCATCGTGGAGTTGCCTCACAATGGCGATGAAATTTTGTGGGCAGCCAAAACGGCTGAGGGTCCGCTAGAGGGCTTCCCTGTTGACCGAGTCGAAGACCTTGGTTAGGTCGATTAAAGCCGTGTACAGGTCACGACGCTGTTCTCCGCACTTTTCCTGTATCTGACGGGCAGCAAAGATCATGTCAGTGGTGCCACGTGATGGTCTAAAGCCACATTGAGATTTTGGGGGAAGTTTTCCGCCTCAGGAATAAGTTTGTTTAGGAAGACCGCGATAATCATGCCAGCTACAGACAGCAGCGAGATCCAGCAGTAGTAAATCTGACTAGTCCCCCTTGTTCTAATAAATATTGAAGATGAAGTCTTTAAGTAACTACTTCATCCAGGGATGGAGGATAGCTGAGATGGGTTAGCTGTGGATGCTGAGGGACCTGCTGGGTAGTCAGGATATCCACATCGGTGTTTCCGTTGAGCAGCAAATGGTAGTGCTCTTTCCAACACAGGAAGGTATCATTTGGTCAACGAGGGATGTTCAGCCATCCAGTTAAAGCAGCAAGTTTATCATCGAAGAGTACCTTGATTTTCGGTTAATTTTCTTCAATCCAGTCCTGGCATATTCTTTCGATCTGGCAGAGGGTCTCTGCAGGTTTTTGTCATGACAGTGTCGAGGATACTCCATTCGGCACTGGGATTTGGGTTGTTTGCTGTTGGGTTGTTTATAAGCCCATGTTCGAGCTGCTCTCTGAAAGCATGTGCTACCGCTGGACCCTCCAGACGCTTAGTTTTCAAACCTCTTCTGGAGGTCTGTTGCCTTCACCGTTTTGAGGCGACCTGCAGTGAGAGCTTGGCTCACGAACGATGATCAGTGTCACAGTGGTCTGAGCCACGCATGGCTCGTGATGAGACATCTCTGATCTTTCTGACAGTGATGAAGTCAATGAGATGCCAGTGTTTGGATCGTGGGTGTTGCCACGAACCATTGAACTTGTCGGCTCGCCTAAACAAGGTATTGGTGATAGTGAGGTTGTGTGCAGCACACTCGCTGAGGTGTAGGCCGTTGAGATTACACTTGCCAAGTCCATTTCTCCCTATGATTCCCTGCCAAATGTCAGCATCTCTGCCAACTCTGACATTGAGTCACCTAGGAGCATAACCTTATCTTCTCTGGGGATAGAGGTTAGCACTTCATTAAGATCGGCCTAAAAGGCCTCTTTGATGTCATCCTCTGCATCCAGTATTGGGGCGTATGCATTGATGAAAATGGCATGACGTGAGTGATGGTGAATTCAAAGCGTCATGAGGCGCTCGTTGATCTCAACAGGCATTTCAGTTAGCTTGTGTAGGATGCGTTGGCGGGAAAAGCCAGCTCCATACCAGTAAATGCGGTTTCTCTCCTCAGCAGGCTACCTTCCAGAAGAAGGTATAGTCAGACCCCGTTCTGTGAGTCGACCGACCCTCGTCTGGATGCCGGGACTCACTAATGGCTGTTATGTAGGTACCTAACCAGCTCTTCTGCCACAAGGTGTTTCAGAGCTCATTTGTGCCATATCCAGAAGGGTCTGACATTCCAGGCAGCTACCATAAGAGGTTGTATAGGTTTTTGGTTTTGATCTGTGATTATGATTGGTTTTGACTGCCCAAGGATGACCTTACTGCGACCAGCAGGTTGGCTTTTGCAGGCAATGTTGAAAACTTTTCTATCCCTCCCCATGTGTGGGTACAGAGTGGTTCGAAGGTTGCTCAGTCGCACATACAGGGCCGGATTGCATTGTCCTAGATCCCAGTGCATAAGCGACTATCTTATCTGTGCCGCCCATGTGGCAGTCATCTCTGCCTGTCCCTGTCGCCATTCCTTCGTCGCCATAGGACTTTTGGGGTATAGGGGTTTTGGTGATGATGAGGAGTATGATGAGCTGGATGATGGCTGTGTGTGAGTTGATTTATGTGGTGAGGCAGTAGCACAGGCTGCAACCACACATCTTGGCTCTCCCTTTTCCTGATCAAGTGGTGCAAGTGTTGCAACCACTGGGGAGAGGGAGAGTTGCAATGGACTGCCAGTAGCTCAGTTTGTTGGGTTTCGCCTCAGTAGCCTGTCCATTAGGCATTTCCTTCGTCACCGGTGTAGTCGTTGGGTTCCCATGTTGGTCACCTCTTCCGCCTCTCCCGCCGTTGGGGTTTTACTAGAGTTCTGTAAGCATGTCTGCCTGATGTGGGGCACCAACGCAGATTTTTCGTTCGGGGTTTACTCCTGTAGCCTTATACCTACCAAGGTTAATCCGCAAGGCAGTGGTTGGTTGGCGCCAGGACGTGTCCACATGCCAGTGAGCCTGTGCGCCGTCCCTTTGGCGCCCACTGCTACTCCAAGATCCCATGCTGGTCTAGCCTGGGCCCACGAGGCACCCAGTTACCATGTGTTGCCACGAGGAGGCACAGTAGGAGTCCTGATGGTGAAGAGGCTGTGTACTGGCAGAAGAGGACTTACGCAAGTTGCTTCTCTGTTCGCTACGAGAGCTAGCCAGAGGCGGTTGCTGAAAGCGAGAGGAAGGAAGCAGTACTTGCACCTTAACACTAACAAAATGCTACCACACTAGACGCATTACACCACCCCGTGTATATGCGCGCACACACACACACACACACACACACACAAATACAACACCAACCATAACTAAAACAACCACAATCTTTCTCCATCCAACACTAAGACGACATAATAGCGCCGGTATGATGCAGGGAGTCTTGACCTTAACTCTTGACGTAATTAGCCTAAGACTCACCACCAGGGTCACTGATGATGGATGATGATGGATGGGCCCTTAGTATGATTGATCAGGCCCTTAGGGTGATGGATGGGGCCTTTTAGGGTGATGGGTGGGCCCCTTAGGGTGAGTGAGGGGGTGTGGGGGGAACAGCGACTTGCAATCCTTGGAGCTCCACGATTAACTGGTTGACTGGATGACTGAATAGTTTACTGCCTGGATGGCTTGACTGACTGACTGGACGGATGACTGACTGATTGATTAATTGACTGATTTTTTGTTTGACTGAGTAACTGACTGGCTGACTGACTGACTGATTGACTGTCTGATTGATTAACTGATTGGTTGACTGAATGACTGAATGACTAACTGGCATATTGACTGACTGACTGACTGACTGACTGACTGACTGACTCCTCCACCGCATGTAAACTATTAAGAGTTAATACCAGTGATAATCAGAGACAAATAAACAAACTGCTCGACAGACAGACAGACAGAACGACAGACAGACAGACAGACAGACAGGCAGACAGACAGACAGACAGGCAGACAGGCAGACAGACAGACAGGCAGACAGACAGACAGACAGACAGACAGACAGACAGACAGGCAGACAGACAGACGAACAGGCAGACAGACAGACAGACAGACGAACCTGTTCACATGGAGACACCACCTTGAACGAGAGTGCTCCCGAGTTTGGCGATGGTGTCTGCCCGCGCTGGCACTATACAAGTCTGCCTGGGTTGACGCCCTTGTCTTTCTAGGGGTGGACACACACACACACACACACACACACACACACACACACACACACACACACACACACACACACACACATACCTACTCAAGGCCCAGATTCTGAAAGGTTCCTATGTTAAATTTCTTCACTTAACTGTGTATGTACAGATTCCTCTTCCTAACTCACTTAACCTACCATACAAATACAGATTTTTAAAAGTTCGTACGCTCCATTATTTCCCTTTATAGTGTTTTTAATAATAATAATGGCTTTTTAACCCTTTGTAGACGATTACTTAGCCCTTTGAGTACGATAATTTAACCTTTTGAAGATAATAGCTCAACTTTAACCCTTTGAGTACGATAATTTAACCTTTTGAAGATAATACCTTAACTTTAACCCTTTGGTGATAATTTAACCTTTTGAAGATAATAAACCAACTTTAACCCTTGGTGATAATTTAACCTTTGAAGTAATACCTTAACTTTAACCCTTTGAGTACGATAATTAACTTTTGAAGATAATAAGCTTAACTTTAACCCTTTGAGTACGATAATTTAACCTTTTGAAGATAATAACCATCTTAACCCTTTAGTACGATAATTTAACCTTTTGAAGAAATAAACAACCCAACCAACGATTGTAAATCATCCTGGTCGGCAACAGGAGACAGTGGGCAAACTGGCTAACTCTAGCCACCACCACCACCACCACCACCACCACCACCACTACCACTACCACCACCACACACCACTACCCTACCACCACCACACACACCACCACCACCATCACCACCACTACCACCACCACCACTACACCACCACCACCACCACTACACCACCACACCACCACCACCACCACTACCACCACCTACCACCACCACCACCCACCCACCACCACTACTACCACCACCACCACCACCCACCACCACCACCCCACCACCACCACCACTACCCACCACCACCCACCACCACCACCACCACCACCATCACCACCACTACCACCACCACCCACCACCACCCACCACTACCTACCCACCACCCACCCACCACCACCACCACTACACCACCACCACCACCACCACCCACCACCACCCACCACACAGCACAAGTTTCACTCTACAACTCTCCACCAACTCGTGTTACCAGCACCTGTCACTCCCCTTTCACAGTGAAGCCAACTTTGAGGAGGAGCAGCCCAGATAAAATGGATGGTTGGATGGATGGAGAGGAAGTGGATAGGGACGTCTGATTCAAAGGTGTGAATTGACAAGAGGTTAGGTTAGGTTAGGTTAGGTTAGGTTAGGTTAGGATTAGAGTTAGGTTAGGTTAGGTTAGGTTTGGTTGGTTTGTTAGGTGGAGGTTAGGTTGGTTAGGTGGTTAGAGTTAGGTTAGATTAGGATTGAGTTGGGATTGGGTTAGGTTGGTTAGGTTAGGTTAGGTTAGGTTAGGTTAGGTTAGGTTTGTTAGGTTAGGTTAGGTTTGGTTAGGTTTAGGTTGGGTTAGGTTGTTTGGTTTGGTTTGGTTTGGTTTGTTTGGTTTGGTTTAGCTAGGCTAGGCTGGCTGCTCGGCTCGGCTCGCTCGCTCGGCTCGCTCGGCTCGGCTCGGCTCGCTCGCTCGCTCGCTCGCTGCCCTGCTCGGTTTGGTTTGGTTAGGTTAGGTTAGGTTAAATTACAATGGATATAAAATACGTCAAGTCAACTTAAAATTAGTTCTTGTAATCTCAGTTGTAATCAACATCTACAACAACAATTCATATCATACTGTGTTCCGCGACACAATAACAGGATGTCTGCTGTATCCCGTGGTGAATATCCTATCCTGGAGGAAGTTGATTCTAACCTAACCTACCCTACCCTAACCTATCCTACCCTAACCTAACCTAACCTAACCTAACCCAAATCCCAGGTAGCGTTAGGTTGCTTAATCATCAGGTGAAATAAACTTAGGGAGGAGGAGATAATGTTGACGTGTACCAAATTCTCGATACTATGAGGTAAATGTGAATGATCAACTGTGTGTATGGGTGATGTCCCTAGGATCGTGAGAACTTTTGTTATTTAACCTCAGGATATCCTAGTGAAGGAATCCCCGGCAGGATATTCTTGGTTAGCATCTGTGTTGTTGGGGAGCGGACGGAAGGAAGGCGCCTGTCTCTCTGTCGACACACAACAAGACAAACACAAGTGATACACCGACTTGGTTGATTTATTTGACACAAGAAAACATTGAAGATTGACGACCGGGATGGAAGAATGAAATGAAGGAGTCTGGAAGCGTTTTTAAAGGCGGGAAAGAATCATAGAAGCAAGATTGGATGTTGATGATGATGATGATGATGAAATTGACGACGATGCTGAGGATGATTATGAAGATTCGTTACAGCGTAGAGATGGATTGTGATTTTTTGGGGAATGTGAGTGATGATGACGTCGTTCATATCAAGACAGAGAGCAATTCGGATTCCTCTGAACGCTTATTTTGTTTTACATGGGCTAAGACGTGTATATCAATATTCTAAGTCAACACCTGAATCTAAATTTAATATATTACCAAAGTTACCCTAGCACCGTTAGGCTGGTTTGTATGGTGGGAAATTTTAATGGCCATGTTCGTGGTATTTTATCAACATAGGGCGTCTTGCGCCACCCTATCTGTTGAGTACTGGGTCAAATATTTTGGTGAGAACTTTCCTCTCAAACCAACATACTTTATATCACCCGAATCATTGATCAGGAAATATTTTCACGAAGGCTTATCTCAAGGATTTACGAATCATGTTTTTATTATATGACCAGTGAATATATTATTTTTTGTCTTTCCCTGCCGAGAAAAAAAATTTAATTCACTATAAACTCACCATTATCACAAACAGTTTGACTCCGCGCCCCACACCGACCACTCTACCCCATTACTGTCCCTCACAACGGCTGCCACACACACACCTACGGCATCAGATAACAGGGGTGTAGATGACGTCCTTTCTGACCTACACACCCCTGCAGTAGTGAACAGTGAGACGCGTACACCACCAACAGTGAGCCTGGGGTTTGTTCCAGTGTTTTGTTAAAGAAGTAAAGGCTGGATTTTTTAATCATGTAAAAATTAGACGCCCAAGTTTATTTCACTTGATTATTAAACACCCTAATGCTAACCTAACCTAACCTAACCTAACCTAACCTAACCTAACCTAACCTAACCTAACCTAACCTAACCTCCGTCCTGCCCCCTGGAGATGTGGGTTTGCTCATAAGAAAAACACAACAACAACAACAACAACAACAGCAACAGCAACAACAACAACAACAACAACAACACCAACAACAACAACAACAACAACACCAACAACAACAACAACAACAACAACAACAACAACAACAACAACATATATTTATATCCACCTCACGTAATAGTGTTTTATGATATGTTTGTTTATATCAAGTGTTAAACTATTTTTATGCCCCGGCTACAACATATGGAGGAGGTATATAGCAGGAGTTAATGTTAGTTCGTCTGTCTGTACACCAAGTCGTTTCAATTCAGTGTCTTAAGAATGACTTTAGTGAGTTGAACTGAATTTTGATATTTTAGTTTCTTTGACAAATATTGAGAGAGAGAGAGAGAGAGAGAGAGAGAGAGAGAGACTAATTCAAATAAGCTAATATTCTGAGGAGAAATCCAAGCAATTTCCCTCCCTGCCCCGCCCTCCCCCCGCCCCGCCTCCCCCTCCCCCCCTCCCCCGCCCCCATACTTTAAACGTCATGCATAAATGAATAAATCAGACGAGCTCCTCAAGTTGGCCCAAATCTTCTGGGACCGCTGGTACGTCTCTGATATCTCTCTCACGGCAGGACTGACGTGACACATATGGTACGAATACTCAAAATGCATGTGCCACGAGCAGTAAACACATATGGTGCAAAAAAGTCACCTATGTTGTCACTTGTAACACATATGATACAAAGAGTCACCTACGTTCAACTTGTCGAAATACATATGGTGCAAAAAGAAACCAATGTGCCAATTGTAACACATATGGTGCAAAAAGTAACCAATGTGCCACTTGTAACACATATGCGGCCAAAATAGCCGAAAGGCGAATTGGCCAGAAATTCCCAAACAAGCAACACATATGGTGCCAAAAGTAACCTAAGTGTCAATTATTGATATAACACACATGGTGAAAAGAGTCACCTATGTGTTATTTAATGTAATGCATATGGTGCAGAGAGTCACCTATGTGTTACTTGTCATAACACATATGGTGCAGTCACCTATGAGCCACTTGTAACACATATGGTGCAAATAAGTCACCTACGATGGGCTCGTAGTGACACAATTGTTGTTTGTAGTAGTCGGTGTCATACAATAACACATACAGTATGATCAGATAACAGACCTCAGAAACACATATGGGGCAAGTAATCACACATTTGCTCCTCATAGTAACATATACGGCAAAAATAGTCACACGTGTGGTTCAAGAGTAACACATATTGTATAAATAGTCACATACCTGTATATTCCAGCCACGAAGATTACATCCAGGGTGCAATGTGTGATAAGTTTAGTCTCCATTAAGAGCACATGTGTTACACCTCTTGTCCACAACACCCATGGCACGGTGTAACACTATTAAACCATGGCAGCAGCACTTATGTTACAAATGTACACCATTACCTTGCTCACAGCAGTACATGTGTTAGAATGTACTATACACACACACACACACACACACACACACCCGTTCCACCTGTATAGACGTGTGTTGCTCTCCTCATTACAGCTTGTGTGTGGTGTAAGTGTACTCATAGTGTCCCTCAGGTGTGTACGGCAGGTGTGATGCATGAGGGAATAATGTATTAGCGCGGGGACAGTTAATGGTAAATTTCCTCTGAGGCGACTAATTGATTTTAAAGAGGACAGGATAATTATACAGACTGTTGTTGTGTAAAATGATCGGATATTATTTTGGAAAAACTACTTAAATGTTTAGTGGAGATTAAGAGGAAGAATGATAATGTTTAGGAGAGACCAAGTTAAGATAATAATGAGAGGAATATTATTAACGAAGGTGTAACATAATCAGATGACAGGTGTACTTGTGTGTCCAGATCTTCACCTGTGTATATAACGCTCTGAACGTGGATCCCTGAAGCCTGATATTCTGTTAGGGGCAGTGTGGATACAGCGTACTGTACTGTCAACAAAGTTTTCTAGTTTAGAGACATTGTGGCCAGTATTGTACCCGACCACCTCTACTATTCTCTCTGTAAAGTTAGTTACCTATTTACAGCTGGGTAAACCTGCGAACCTTAGTACAGTAGGCGTGTGCTGTATCAGCTTTGCCACCTCTCCCTTTGTATAAAGTTACCGGGGCACTAAAGCGACTGAGTTAGTGATTTAACCTACACCGTCTTGATTCGGTCGTCTCTTAAAGATCAAAATTAATTGGTGGTACAGTGCAGATTTGTAGATTGCCCCCTAGGGGGCTAGTTTATTGGGCACCCCCTTACATTCTGTGCAAGGTGAAGCGCAGACGCGTTTACAGCGCCCATCTGGGAAGCATGCGGAGTTCATGCTTGCCTTTATGACTCATGCATTAAGGACGTAAAAGCCTGAAGGGTCATGGGTTTTGTCAGCAAGTTACACAAAGTGACAGAATGATGAGTGTGTGGGGGGAAATTTCCCGGTACAATTTGTCTGTTTATAGCAAAGCGTGGCAGGTCCCTAATAATGTCAAGTGCCAGGCCATAGGCATTGACAAGTATAGTAGTGTCCAAGACCCAGCGAGTCACCCCAGGGTCATGACACTGTCGGGCGGCGGTATTAAGGGTGAGAGAGTACTTGCCTCCCTCCCTCCCTCCCTGCGTGCCTCTAAGCGCTCGACGAAATCAAACTTCTTGATTAACTGCATTCATATTTGTGTTGGAGAGTATGCGCTCTGGACCCAGCAGTTATTCGAACATTTTATGTGAATGTTTGCAAGTAAACATTCCCACGCGAATTATGTTTGCGTTGTACACGTGTGGCGCCTGAGTGTATGCTGGAGGAAGGTGCTACAGCCGTGTGAATGATAGGTAGCACAGGTATAGGAACAAGTGTCAGAGAGCCAGCAACAACTTATTACTATGGAGAACCTGATAACCCAAAAATAACCCTAAAACCTTATAGAAAAGTAAACTTGTCTCCCAACCTGTGTTTAACAAAAGAAAACAAAAAACGAAAACAATGAAGACGTTGATGAGAGATAAAAGCATCTCAGAGAATGAAAACAACGAAATCAATAAAAACAATCCAGAGGAAAGCCTCCAAGATAAAGGAGGGAAATGTCTCAGAGTTGCTCTAAACAACGAAAACCTCGACAAGATAATCTCAGCCACGCAGACAGTCCTACCATAGAAGACAATATTATCATCAACGAATAACAATGATGACAGTCCTCCTGAACCTGTTGCATCGACGCCCTCATGTTGTCCCTTAAGAAAATCAATGAAAAGGCAAGAGTATCTCTCCTTTAAACAGTGTTGTGGGGGAGGGGGCCACCACGACACTCTATTTCATAATTCATATCAATTCAGACAGCCACAGTTGTTGAGGCTGCATTGTTATCTGTGAAAGAATAATAATTAACATTGACTGTACAGTTCTCTGATACAGTCTCGTGTGTTGAACAGTGGGAAATATTATTATTATTATTATTATTGTTAACATTATTATTGTTGTTGTTGTTGTTGTCATCATCATTGTTGTTCTTGTTATTATTATCATCATTGTTGTTGTTATTATTATTGTTCTTCTTCTTCTTCTTATTATTATTATTATTATTATTATTATTATTATTATTATTATTATCATCATCGTCGTCGTTGTTATTATTGTTTTTGTTGTCATTGTTGTTGTTGATATTGTTATTATTATTATTATTATTATTATTATTATTATTATTATTATTATTATTATTATTATTATTATTATTATTATTATTATTGTTGCTGCTGTTGTTGTTGCTGTTGTTGTTGTTGTTGTTATTACACAGATCACACGGGGTTGTAAGGGGTGGTAGCTTCTCTCTACCTCCACCAGTCGCTTCTTAACTAACTACTGAGGGAAGAGAGGGGAGTGGTTCTCCCATAGAGCCCACCTGGTATCCAGACACCTAGTAACACAGGATAGTAAACTGGGAACTGACGCCGGATAGTAACTGTAAAGTTTACAGGTTACTATCCTGCGCCATAGTTCACAGTTTACTATCTTGCGTTACTTTATAGTTTACTATCCTGTGTGTCTAGGTGTTTGGATACACAGTTGTACTGCGCACACCATTGTCATCCCTACAAAACTCTTAAATTCATATTATGCTACATAACATTCAAATCCACCGCGCTTGTAGAATCTCAGAAAACGGGAAACATTGATAAAGGATAACTCACCTACTGAATGTCGATGTTAGTTCTATACGAATTGTACCCAGGTACGGTTATATAATATTAAGTGTATGTACTCATAGCGTTAAGGAGAACTCAAGGTATCTATAAGATGGTTGGGAGAGTCCAATTGATCCGGTTTAGTGTACTATAAGGGCTAAATGTAGTTCGTGTTTGAAGGTCGTTCTATTGACGTCTGTGAACGATTAATGAACATAGCTCCCACTGGTGGCCGATGTAACTATAAAAGAACATTGATTTGGAAAGAGGATAAATGTATCAGACCTACGTGAAGTGTTGGAAGTGATCCAGAAACAATACTTCAAAGAAAATATCTTGTATGCATCGGTGTGAACTTAATACACCTCGTTATCTCGTGCGACGTATACCCAGCTAGAACGTCTCGGGCATACCGCATTGATATTATAACCCAATGAATTTACCCAGGAACTAGCAAACCAGAACCTTACCTTAGGAAAGTGTTCAGGTGAGAACCGTAAGAACTCAAAGTGAAAATTAGAAATTGGAAACTGTAGGCCTAGACAGGGAGAAGCGCGGGACATCACCTTAGTAACGCCCGACCCTCTCCCAACACAGGTCAGTGTCCTACATCGGGCTTGATTCAGCCCTAAAAAGACTTATCTAACAGTTGTTGCATCTTAAAACCTTGCCTGATGTTATAAAGTGAAGTAGTAATGTGTTAGGGTGGGTGAAAACGGCCCATCAGGCATTAATTTTTAGTAATGCCCGGCCCTCTCCCAACCAGTGGTGGGCACAGCTAAACGAAAAGTTAGCTCCGCTAACCGCTAATCTGCTAACTAAAAAGTTAACTTCGCTAACGCTAAACCGCTAAACAGCTAAAAAAAATTAGCGGAAGCTAACGCTAACCGCTAACTTTTATTATATGAATTTAGCTTTGTTTTTTTTTTGGCTCTAAAACCACCCTTAAAAACAGACCTAGACAGCTGAAATTTTCATATGTTGTCTTGTAGCTTAGTCATAGAGCTTTCCCAAAAGGTATAGCATGCCAAGGTCAGATGATGATCAAGGTGTACACAAATAATTAAATGAACAAATGAAATTAAACATTAGTTTACATTCAAGTGTCAGCATACACTTTATAATCTTTATTTACTGTACGAAAAGACAGAAAGTATTAAACAAATCCAAAAACTATACAATAGTACTGTACAGCATAGGTAGCAAATAGCATCATGCCAAGATCAGATGATGATCAACTTATCAAGGTGTACACTGTACACAATTTCACAAATAATTAATTTGCATTCTCATACAACCTATCGACCTTATTCATTATTCATGTAATATACAATACCAACCACATACGCATGAATCGGCTGCTTGTCCAATTAACCAGTCCGTTCACATATATTTATATTTGGGTTTTAAGTAACGAAACCCAAACGGTAGTTCCTTTGTTTTATTATAAAAGGTTGTATATATAATTCCTGAGTGTATATCAACCGTAAGTCTCACTGTCTAGGAGTGAATGAGAAGGGGACGGCGTTTATGTATAATAAACGTTAGGTCACGTCCTTACGATATGAGTTGAGGTGAGCTACTGAAGCTTAAGGGCATCGCAGTGCTTGCTTACAGAAATGCTGAGCTATGGGTCTCGCCCTCTTGGGTAAGTTGCCCGCTCACGTGTCCAATCTCATGTCTTACTCATAGACAGTGGAAAGTTACAGGGTGGTGAATCTGAATATAATATCAGATGTATTGACCCATTTATATAATATGTTCTGTTGATGAGACAGGGGCCTATTACACGCATTATACCAGTGCATTTTTTATATATTTTATTGTTGGTCTTAGTCATGTAAATAAACAGAAAACTCTAAACTTTAATGAAAAGTAAGTTTTTAGAAAATTTTGTTTGGCGCACACCTTGGATGACATCCTGGTTATGAACTTATGCAGTACTTAGCATAACCAAATATATTGACAAAAAAAATCCTAATTAAATTAACAAATAAATGAGAAATGAAATTATACATTAGTTTACAATTATATTCTATGATTCTTTCAACATACACTGACAGTCTTTATTTACTGTAAAAAAAGTATTAAACTTTAATAATCGAAAAAGTCCCTTCGCTGAGCTGCTGCAGTGCGTCGTCGACAAATTATGTCTTGTCATGTTTACACGTACTAACAGCAGTCAGCCAAGCGTGCCTGACCAGCTGGTGGAGACGCGCGTCGTGGCGTCATGCTTACAACACACAGGAACAAACATGTATAAATTTTGTTAGCTGACTTAAAGTTAGCGGAACTAAATTTAGCGAAAGCTAATTGGCCCGCTAATGGTTTCCAAAGTTAGCGAAAACGCTAATCCGCTAACGAGAAAGTTAGCTTCGCTAATTAGCGGTTAGCGGATTAACTTTTTTTTTTCTGTAGGAATATTACCTACGCGGACCTTAAGCTAAAATGCTGGTCCACCCCACCACTGCTCCCAAGAAAGGTCCTGCGCGTTCTGAACTCACCAGAACGGCGGCCATTACTCCCGTGAGCATCACACCAGGTGAGATGACTGTTAACAGTTATGCTACTCCATTGTGAACCTGTGGATTCCCGGCATATCACCACACAGGAGTAGGAATACATAATGGAATGCTTGAGAAACTCTGCAGTCGTCACTTGGAGCGACCTATAATACCAGGCTTAGAAACAGTACTGGTATGTCTACTGGTGGAGCACTCCTCTCTACCCACCGAGGGCGGTGTGCGAACGAGGTGCCTGATATGTGTACGTAGAAATAACAAGGGGTTCCATACTTGTAGGTGTGTAGTGTAACCGGGGTGTGGTGAGATGGTTCTACAAGGTGGTGAGTTGGTGCTGTAAGGTGGTGAGGTGGTGCTGTAATGTACAAAAACCTAGGGTGCTATATTCCAAACAGGTGAAGCAGTCTGATGTGCTGGGTGTTATTGTAAGAAGGGATGACCGAGGTAAGGAGGTCAATGATTGTTATGAGGAATGAGTATGTTAATGTAAGACGTCTGTTGTTGGGCAGTGTAACTAAAATCATAGTTGTTCTTCTGAGGACGGCCAACTCTTCTTGTATTTTGACGGGATGCAAATGTTTTATAAGGAATAAATAGTTAAGACATGTTATGGTTTCACCCTTCTTTCCCTTATCGATTTGGTCAATGAAAAACCCAACCCAATGCCTAGTTCACTCTGCCCGCTACCTAACGAGCTACATACTGTCCAAAGGGGGTCTGGTGGCAGCGACCTTAAAATTAAGAATGGAGTTAAGTTATCCTCTTAGAGTTAGTGACCCCAGAATCTGACAGTATACAGTATTTGAAATAAATTCTTTGTTTAGTTCTATTCATAAAGGGTAACTTATTCACAACTACGTGAGTACAGGAGTGTGAGGCAGTATGTCTGGCCTCACACTTTGTTATTCACATTTACGTGAGAAGTATTCAAGCACATTGTGTGTTTGGTTCTATACATGAGAACTGATATAGCTACTAAGTGCAAAAAAATGGATACAATCTTAATATGTCGGCTATCTTGTCATTAGAGATAAAGTGTTGTGCCATATCACACTGTGTGCTTGGACCTGTCCCTAAAAGGTTCACTCTTCACACAGTCGAGGACGTAGTGTTCAAGTGTGTGGCCATATGTCTGGCCACACACTTTACATTTAGTCTTGTTTACATCTGCTTGAGGAACATACTGCCAGAGGTACTTACAGTATATCCTAACCTTAATCTAGCGGTTATAACATCTTGTAATCTAGTGATTTTGTTACTTGCTCAATATACATGTTTCACTTCAAAAATCTCATCATGGTAAACAACGGATCGGCTAGTGAGTGGTGGTAGGTGAAGGCTAGTGAGTGGTGGTAGGTGAAGGCGAGTGAGTGGTGGTAGGTGAAGGCGAGTGAGTGGTGGTAGGTGAAGGCGAGTGAGTGGTGGTAGGTGAAGGCGAGTGAGTGGTGGTAGGTGAAGGCGAGTGAGTGGTGGTGGTAGGTGAAGGTGGAGTGAGTGGTGGTAGGTGAGCGAGGAGGGTGGTAGGTGATGGTGGTGGCCTGGTGAAGGCCTAGTGAGTGGTGGTGGAGGTGATGGCCAGAGGGTGGTAGGTGATGGCCTAGTGAGGGTGGTAGGTGATGGCCAGTGAGTGGTGGTAGGTGAAGGCAAGTGAGTGGTAGGTGGTGCAAGTGAGGGTGTAGGTGGGGCAAGTGAGTGGTGGTAGGTGAAGGCAAGTGAGGGTGGTAGTGGGCTATTGAGTGGTGGTAGGTGAAGGCGAGTGGTGGTAGGTGATGGCCTAGTGAGCGGTGGTAGGTGAAGGCAAGAGTGGTGGTAGGTGAAGGCGAGTGAGTGGTGGTAGGTGAAGGCGAGTGAGTGGTGGTAGGTGAAGGCGAGTGAGTGGTGGTAGGTGAAGACTGGTGAGTGGTGGTAGGTGAAGGCAAGTGAGTGGTGGTAGGTGAAGGCTATTGAGTGGTGGTAGGTGAAGGCTATTGAGTGGTGGTAGGTGATGGCCTAGTGAGTGGTGGTAGGTGAAGGCTAATGAGTAGTGGTAGGTGAAACAAGGAAATTATTCCCGATATCAAAACATTTACAATAATAACATAATTTATCACATTTTCGTGTAGAGATATGCAGTGTTTATTCATTCATTATAGAGTTCGTGGTTCCTGGAGAATTTTACATGTTATTTAGGAGTCCCTTTGTTGAGAAGAAAGGCTTCATAAATGTAGGCAGTAAAAGGTAATGGTGATAACTATTAGTAGCGGAGGAGTTTTGTTGGTGGTGGTGGTGGGTGGTGTTAAGACAGTCAATTATACTCTTTCTGAACGACTCGTGTCAACTGGCGATATATAACCCCGCTTTCACACTAAATCAGGGTTGGACAGAAGTGATTGTACACTCCGACTTGTGAAATGGAATATAATTTTTTTTTTCCTGGGTCATAATCTGAAGTCGAATTTGACCGTTATTGAATCTTTAAAATATTTCTTAATATTTTTTTTTCCGAGAGCTGTAAATAATCTTTAGTTACGAGGATAATAATACTGAAATGAATGTAAGATATGGAAAATAACTACTGTATTTTTTAATGTTTGTTAACCCTTAATTACAATACTGGTTTAAAGTGGTCTAGCGTGTACAGTAACATATGCCTGGAAGTAAATGGAATAATTATGTTCGTTGACCAATTACTATGAGGTGAAAACCAGGTGTGTACTGTGTTGTTTTACTGATACACACCTGTTGCTAGTAGTCAGGTGTGTACTGTGTTGTTTTACTGATACACACCTGTTGCTAGTAGTCAGGTGTGTACCGTGTTGTTTTACCGATACACACCTGTTGCTAGTAGTCAGGTGTGTACTGTGTTGTTTTACTGATACACACCTGTTGCTAGTAGTCAGGTGTGTACTGTGTTGTTTGACTGATACACACCTGTTGCTAGTAGTCAGGTGTGTACTGTGTTGTTTTACTGATACACACCTGTTGCTAGTAGTCAGGTGTGTACTGTGTTGTTTTACTGATACACACCTGTTGCTAGTAGTCAGGTGTGTACTGTGTTGCTGATACACACCTGTTGCTAGTAGTCAGGTGTGTACTGTGTTTTTGTTGGTACACCTGTTGGTAGTAGTCAGGTGTGTACTGTGTACTGTTACTGATGCACACTGTTGGTAGTAGTCAGGTGTGTACTGTGTTGTTTTACTGATACACACCTGTTGCTAGTAGTCAGGTGTGTGCTGTGTGTTTACCGATACACCTGTTGCTTAGTCAGTGTGTACTGTGTTGTTTTACTGATACACACCTGTTGCTGGTAGTCAGGTGTGTACTGTGTTGTTTTACCGATACACACCTGTTGCTAGTAGTCAGGTGTGTACTGTGTTGTTTTACTGATACACACCTGTTGCTGTAGGCAGGTATGTACTGTGTTGTTTTACTGATACACACCTGTTGCTAGTAGTCAGGTGTGTACTGTGTTGTTTTACTGATACACACCTGTTGCTAGTAGTCAGGTGTGTACTGTGTTGTTTTACCGATACACACCTGTTGCTAGTAGTCAGGTGTGTACTGTGTTGTTTTACTGATACACACCTGTTGCTAGTAGTCAGGTGTGTACTGTATTGTTGTACTGGTACACACCTGTTGGTAGTAGTCAGGTGCGTACTGTGTAGTTTTACTGATACACACCTGTTGGTAGTAGTCAGGTGTGTACTGTGTTGTTTTACTGATACACACCTGTTGCTAGTAGTCAGGTGTGTACTGTACTGTTACACACCTGTTGCTAGTAGTCAGGTGTGTACCGTGTTGTTTTACTGATACACACCTGTTGCTAGTAGTCAGGTGTGGATTGGACCCGATCTGTCTAAAGAAGTTTGTTATACTATGAATGTTTTAATCAAGTCGGGTCAAGAAGTTGATGCTCTAAGTGAAAGTTGGTTTAACCCTTTGAGGACGATGGTTTAACTTTAACCCATTGATGATGATGATGGTTTAATCCTTAATTTTTATATTTTAAATAACTCTACTATAGATTTTCATAAACTTTTTCTATCATATGTCATTAGTAGTAGGTAGTGGGAAGATGCCAAACAGGGAGGTACTACCGCCTGGGAAGATATTGGAAGCATAATGTGTTGTCTAATGGTAGACCCTGCTGCCATGTGACCAAGTCCCAGGTTGATGATCTGACTTTCTGCCTCATTTACACACAATTGCAGGGTCTCAATTGTTTCTCTTACATGACAACACAACATACATATAAATATTTTTTCTCGCTATTGATCTTTTCATTTCTTTATGGTTACTTTATCATTATTATGATTAGTGTTGTTGTTGTTGTTGTTGTTGTTATTATTATTATTATTATTATTATTATTATTATTATTATTATGTGATTTTCATTTTGTATTTTGTGTTAAATTTTAATTACTGAATTTTTATTTTATTTAAAATATTGTATTTTAATTATAAATTTTATTCGATATGAATTATTATTATTATTACTATTATTATTAAATTTTCGCTCCCCAGACCCTCATGTGGGTCAGTGACCTGTGCTCGGGTGGGCTAATCCCCATAAAAAAATAATAAAAATAAATATTAATAAATAAATAAATAAATATTGTTACGCCGTCTCTTAACTTACTTAAATATCCAGGTTCTGGGCGTAGCCAAACAAAAATGTGAAGTAAATTAAAAGGGAATAAAAATAAATAAAGTAAACCTTTAAGAATTTAATTAATTAAATATTAACACAATAAAGAGCCTCGTAGGCTGTCACCATCGAAACTTTTAAGACAAATGATACTAAACATCGAAACATCAAAAGAATAAAAATAAAGCATTGGATGACGTTAACACTGCATAAACATATAAAAACTAACACTGAAATTAACTAACGTGAAACAACACTGAATTACTTAAATGTAACGAAGCAAATACTGATGGACATAAATAGAGACATAAATAGGTACTCACATAGATATACCACAGTGGTGGCGACAGGAACAACACAAATAAATTAAGTATAAGTAACAGGTGACGTGTGTCACTCAAAGGATGTGGACTGTATGACAAGAGGACTGAACTAACTCTGTCAGTTGGTGGGTCCTATATATAAGGTCGGTTCCCGCCACTCGACCCGCCGGTGGGTCGTTTAACGATGCAGATGGTCGTTAGAGAACAAAGAATACTGGTTACAATACAAAATGGGTTTGAACAAATAATAACAGTTAAAACCTTAACAGCACAGGGTTAAGGTGACTAGATTATATAAGAGTAAATACAACACATCATTACAGGAATAATATGGAACATGGAAGCATGTTATATAACAAAAAAGAAAAATACGACACGGTTGTAACAATATATATATATATATATATATATATATATATATATATATATATATATATATATATATATATATATATATATATATATATATATATATATATATATGCAAATAAATCACTGTAGGTGCAAGGGGTATATGATAACCAGAAAGATTTAGTGTTTCGTGTAATTACACCTTCAGGGTGAGTACAGTCTGTACCCACCCCTGAAGATGTGAATTACACGAAAGCGCTGGGAACTTCGTGTTTTCTTTCCTTGGTTATCAGTATATATATATATATATATATATATATATATATATATATATATATATATATATATATATATATATATATATATATCCAATATAACGTTATACTGTACACTCGATATAACATCTAGTTCTACCTTACTAACCTCTCTCTACCGATACTTCAAGTTATCATTAATTAATTTTTTCTTTGTGTGTTGTGAAGGTGATCATTTGAGGTGTACGTATGTTTGTAACGTGTGGCTGAGTGTGGCTAAGTGGGTAAGTGTGGCTGAGTGTGGCTGAGTGTGGCTGAGTAATAATAATAATAAAAAGTAATTGAGGGCCCTTCGTACCGGGTGGCGAGTCAGGTGGTACAGTTTACCAAGGTTGTTATAATCATGGTCCTGGTTGTTATAATCATGGTCGTGGTTGTTATAATCATGGTCGTGGTTGTTATAATCATGGTCGTGGTTATAATCATGGTCGTGGTTGTTATAATCATGGTCCTGGTTGTTATAATCATATCATAGTCGTGGTTGTTATAATCATGGTCATTAGTTCCATTTATAATCATGGGCGTGGTTTGTTATAATCATGGTCATGGTTGTTATAATCATGGTCGTGGTTGTTATAATCATGGTCGTGGTTGTTATAATCATGGTCTGGTTGTTTATAATCATAGTCGTAGTTGTTATAGTCATGGTCGTGGTTTATTTGATATAATCATGGGCGTGGTTGTTATAATCATGGTCGTGGTTGTTATAATCATGGTCGTGGTTGTTATAATCATGGTCGTGGTTGTTATAATCATGGTCATGGTTGTTATAATCATGGTCGTGGTTATTTATAATCATGGTCGTGGTTGTTATAATCATGGTCGTGGTTGTTATAATCATGGTCGTGGTTGTTATAATCATAGTCGTGGTTGTTATAATCATGGTCCTGGTTATTATAATCATGGTCCTGGTTATTTATAATCATGGTCGCAGTTTATTTATAATCATGGTCGTGGTTGTTATAATCCTTGGTCTAGTTGTTATAATCATGGTCTGGTTGTTATAATCATGGTCCTGGTTGTTATAATCATGGTATTGGTTGTTATAATCATGGTCCTGGTTGTTATAATCATGGTCTGGTTATTTATAATCATGGTACATTATAATCATAGTCGTGGTTGTTATAATCATGGTCCTGGTTGTTTATAATCATGGTCTGGTTGTTATAATCATAGTCTGGTTGTTATAATCATGGTCGTGGTTTATTTATAATAATCATGGTCGTGGATTTATTTATAATCATGGTCGTGGTTATTTATAATCATAGTACGTGGTTATAATCATGTGAGGTCCTGGTTGTTATAATCATGGTCTGGTTGTTATAATCATGGTCTGGTTGTTTATAATCGTAGTCGTGGTTGTTATAATCTTGGTCCTGGTTGTTATAATCATGGTCACCAATTTAATTATAATCATGGTCTGGTTGTTTATAATCATGGTCGTAGTTTATTTATAATCATGGTCGTGGTTAGTATAATCATGGTCGTGGTTGTTATAATCATGGTCGTGGTTGTTATAATCATGGTCGTGGTTATTTATAATCATGGTCGTGAATTTGTTATAATCATGGTCGTGGTTGTTATAATCATGAATTAAATGGTTGTTATAATCATGGTCGTGGTTATTTATAATCATAGTCGTGGTTGTTATAATCATGGTCGTGGTTGTTATAATCATGGTCTGGTTGTTATAATCATAGTCATTAGTTGTTATAATCATGGTGCGTGGTTATTATAATCATGGTCCTGAAGTTTATTTATAATCATGGTCTGGTTGTTATAATCATGGTCTAGTTGTTATAATCATAGTCGTGGTTGTTATAATCATGGTCCTGGTTATTATAATCATGATTAAGTGGTTGTTATAATCATGGTCGTGGTTATTATAATCATGGTCCTGGTTGTTATAATCATGGTCCTGAATTTATTTATAATCGTAATTCTGGTTATTTATAATCATGGTCTGGTTATTTATAATCGCCAATGCGTGGTTGTTATAATCATGGTCGTGGTTGTTATAATCATATTCTGGATTTATAATCTCGCTGGTCTGGTTGTTATAATCTTGGTCGTGGTTATTATAATCCATGGTCGTGGTTGTTATAATCCTATGGTCGTGGTTGTTATAATGTGGTCTGGATTTATTTATAATCATGGTCCTACAGTTTGTTATAATTATAGTCGTGGTTGTTATAATCATGGTCTGGTTATTATAATCATGGTCGTGGTTGTTATAATCATGGTCACCAGTTTATTTATAATCATGGTCTGGATTTGTTATAATCATGGTCTGGTTATTTATAATCATGGTCCTGGATTTATTTATAATCATGGTCCTGGATTTATTTATAATCATGGTCGTGGTTGTTATAATCATGGTCGTAGTTTGTTATAATCATGGTCTAGTTTGTTATGTCCATGGTCCTGGTTATTTATAATCATGGTCTGGTTGTTATAATCATGGTCGTGGATTTATTTATAATCATGGTCTAAGTTTGTTATAATCATGGTCTTGGTTGTTATAATCATGGTCCTGGTTGTTATAATCCTTAGTCGTGGTTGTTATAATCATGGTCCTGGTTATTATAATCATAATTAAATGGTTATTATAATCATGGTCGTGGTTATAATCATAGTTGTGGTTGTTATAATCATGGTTGTTGTTGTTATAATCATGGTCGTGGTTGTTATAATCATGGTCGTCGTTGTTATAATCATGGTCGTGGTTGTTATAATCATGGTCGTGGTTGTTATAATCATGGTCGTGATTGTTATAATCATGGTCGTGGTTATTATAATCATGGTCGTAGTTGTTAATCATGGTCGTGGTTGTTATAATCATGGTCGTGGTTGTTATATTCTTGGTCGTCGTTGTTATAATCATGGTCGTGGTTGTTATAATCATAGTCGTGGTTGTTATAATCATGGTCGTGGTTGTTATAATCATGGTCATTCTAGTTATAATCATGGTCGTGGTTGTTATAATTATGGTCGTGGTTCTTATAATCATCGTCGTGGTTATTATAATCATGGTCCTGGTTGTTATAATCATAGTCGTGGTTGCTATAATCATGGTCGTGGTTAATATAATTATGGTCGTGGTTGTAGTTATAATCATTACGGTCGTGGTTGGTATAACTGGCGGGCGGGTGTTATAATCTTTGGTCAGGTGTTATAATCATGGTCGTCGTTGTTATAACTGCGGTCGTGCTAGAAGCTATAACTGGCGGTCGTGGTTGTTATAATCATGGTCGTGGTTGTTATAATCATGGTCATGGCTGTCATAATCAGGCGGTCCTGGAAGCGGTTATAATCATGGTCGTGGTTATTATAATCATGGTCGTGATTGTTATAACCGCGGTCGGTTGTTATAATCATTGTCGTGGTTCTTATAATCATCGTCATGGTTATTATAATCATGGTCCTGGTTGTTATAATCATGGTCGTGGTTGCTATAATCATGGTCGTGGTTGTTATAATTATGGTCGTGGTTGTTATAATCATGGTTCTGGTTGTTATAATCATGGTCCAGGATGTTATAATCATGGTCGTGGTTATGATCATAGTCGTGGTTGTTATAATAATGGTCGTGGTTGTTATAATTATGGACGTGGTTATTATAATCATGGTCGTGGTTATAATCATAGTTGTGGTTGTTATAATCATGCTTGTTGTTGTTATAATTATGGTCGTGGTTGTTATAATCATGGTCGTCGTTGTTATAATCATGGTCATAAGTTTACTTCTCAATCATAATTAGAAGTAGTTAAATTTATAATCATGGTCCTGGTTATTTATAATCATGAATTAAGTGGTTACATTATAATCATGGTCGTGGTTGTTATAATCATGGTCCTGGATTTATTTATAATCATAGTCGTGTTGTTATAATCATGGTCTGGTTATTTATAATCACGGTCTTGGTTGTTATAATCTGTGGTCCTGGTTATTTATAATCATGGTCGTGGTTGCTATAATCATGGTCGTAGTTTGCTATAATCATGGTCGTGGTTGTTGTTATAATCATGGTCGTGGTTGTTATAATCATGGTCGTGGTTATTTATAATCATGGTCCTGATTTGTTATAATCATAGTCGTGGTTATTTATAATCATGGTCCTGGTTGTTATAATCATAGTCGTGGTTGTTATAATCATGGTCTGGTTGTTATAATCATGGTCCTAGTTGTTATAATCATGGTCGTTGTTATTTATAATCATGGTCGTTGTTATAATCATGGTCGTTTGTTGTTATAATCATGGTCGTGGTTATTGAATATGGTCTTGGTTGTTATAATCATGAATTAAGTGATTTGTTAATCATGGTCTTGGTTGTTTATAATCATAGTCGTGGTTGTTATAATCATGGTCTTGGTTGCTATAATCGTAGTGCGTGGTTATTGCTCAATCATGGTCGTGGTTGTTATAATCATAGTCCTGGTTATTTATAACGTCATGGTCGTGGTTGTTATAATCATGGTCGTGGTTGTTATAATCATGAATTAAGTAGTTGTTATAATCATAGTGCATTAGTAGTTATAATCATGGTCATGGTTGTTATAATCATGGTCGTGGTTGTTATAATCATGGTCTGGTTGTTATAATCATAGTCCGTGGTTGTTATAATCATGGTCTGGTTGTTATAATCATAGTCTTGAATTTGTTATAATCATGGTCCTGGTTATTTATAATCATGGTCGTGGTTGCTATAATCATGGTCGTGGTTGTTATAATCATGGTCGTGGTTGTTTATAATCATGGTCGTGGTTGTTATAATCATGGTCGTGGTTGTTATAATCATGGTCGTGGTTGTTATTATGGTCATTAGTTTATTTATAATCATGGTCATTAATTTGTTATAATCATGGTCGTAGTTGTTATAATCATGGTCTGGATTTGTTATAATCATGGTCGTGGTTGTTATAATCATGGTCGTGGTTATTTATAATCATGGTCCTGGTTGTTATAATCATGGTCTGGTTATTTATAATCATGGTCCTGGTTGTTATAATCATAGTCGTGGTTGTTATAATCATGGTCCTGGTTAATATAATCATGGTCGTGGTTGTTATAATCGAATTAAGTGGTTATTTATAATCATGGTCCTGGTTATTTATAATCATGGTCCTGGTTGTTATAATCATAGTCCTGGTTGTTATAATCATGGTCTGGTTGTTATAATCATGGTCGTGGTTGTTATAATCATGGTCGTGGTTGTTATAATCATGGTCCTGGTTATAATCATGGTCCTAGTTGTTATAATGTGGTCGTGGTTGTTATAATCATGGTCGTGGTTGTTTATAATCATGGTCCTGGTTGTTATAATCCATGGTCCTGGTTATTTATAATCATGGTCTGGTTGTTATAATTATAGTCGTGGTTGTTATAATCATGGTCCTGGTTATTATAATCATGGTCGTGGTTGTTATAATCATGGTCTGATTTGTTTATAATCATGGTCCTGGTTGTTATAATCATGGTCTGGTTGTTATAATCATAGTCTGGTTTGTTATAATCATGGTCCTGGTTGTTATAATCATGGTCGTGGTTGTTATAATCATGAATTAAGTGGTTGTTATAATCATGGTCCTGGTTGTTATAAATCACTGGTCCTGGTTGTTATAATCATGGTCCTGGTTGGTACAATCATGGTCGTGGTTGTTATAATCATGGTCTGGTTATTTATAATCATGGTCTTGGTTGTTATAATCCTTGGTCTGGTTGTTATAATCATAGTCGTGGTTGTTATAATCATGGTCCTGGTTATTATAATCATGGTCGTGGTTGTTATAATCATGGTCTGGTTGTTATAATCATGGTCCTAGTTATTTATAATCATGGTCCTGAGGATTTATTTATAATCATGGTCTGGTTGTTATAATCGCTGGTCCTGGTTATTTATAATCATGGTCTAGTTTATTTATAATCATGGTCCTGGTTGTTATCATAATTCGTGGTTGCTATAATCTTGGTCCTGGATTTGTTATAATCATAGTCGTGGTTGTTATAATCATGGGTCGTGGTTATTTATATTTCATGGTCGTGGTTGCTATAATCATGGTCTGTTAGTTTGTTATAATCATGAATAAATTGGTAGTTATAATCCTTGGTCTGGTTTATTTATAATCATGGTCAAGTAGTTGTTATAATCATGGTCCTGGTTGTTATAATCATGGTCGTGGTTGTTATAAATCATGGTCTGGTTGTTATAATCTCATAGTCGTGGTTGTTATAATCATGGTCCTGGTTGTTATAATCTCAATCGTAGTTGTTATAATCATGGTCCTGGTTTATTTATAATCATGGTCTAGTTGTTATAATCATGGTCGTTATTTATAATCATGGTCGTTGTTATAATCATGGTCGTTGTTGTTATAATCATGGTCGTGGTTGTTAATCATGGTCTTGGTTGTTATAATCATGGTCTTAGTTTGTTATAATGCATGGTCGTGGTTGTTTAATCATGGTCTTGATTTGTTGCCATCATAGTCGTGGTTGTTATAATCATGGTCTTGGTTGTTATAATCATGAGTCAAGTGAAGTTTATTTATAATCATGGTCGTGGTTGCTATAATCATGGTCCTGGTTGTTATAAATCATAGTCGTGAATTTGTTATAATCATGGTCTAGTTTATTTATATTTATGGTCGTGAAGTTGCTATAATCATGGTCGTGGTTGTTATAATCATGGTCGTGGTAGTTATAATCTCATGTGTTCTGAGTTTATTTATGGTATGAGGTCAAGTGGTTGTTATAATCATGGTCTGGTTTGTTATAATCATAGTCGTGGATTTATTTATAATAATCCATAGTTATAGTTGTTATAATCATGGTCGTGGTTGCTATAATCATGGTCGTGGTTATTTATAATCATGGTCGTGGTAGTTATAATCATGGTCGTGGTTGTTATAATCATGGTCGTAGTTTATTATAATCATAGTCCTGGTTGTTATAATCATGGTCATAGTTTACTATAATGGTCGTGGTTGTTGTAATCATGGTCTGGTTGTTATGAAATCATGGTCGTGGTTGTTATAATGTATTGGTTGTTATTGTAATCATGGTCTGGTTGTTATAATCATAGTCGTGAAGTTTATTTATAATCATGGTCCTGGTTGTTATAATCACAGTGCGGTTATTGCCATCATGGTCCTGGTTGTTATAATCATGGTCGTGGTTGCTATAATCATGGTCGTAGTTGCTATAATCGCGTAATTAAGTGGTTGTTATAATCATGGTCGTGGTTGTTATAATCATAGATCGTGGTTGTTATAATCATGGTCCTGGTTGTTATTTATAATCATAGTCGTGGTTGTTATAATCATGGTCTGGTTATTTATAATCATAGTCGTGGATTTGTTATAATCATGGTCCTGATTTGTTATAATCATGGTCTGGTTATTACTCAATATAGTCGTTATTTGTTATAATCATGGTCGTTGTTATAATCTCATGGTCTGTTGTTATAATCATTGGTCGTGTGGTTGTTAATCATGGTCTTAGTTGTTATAATCATGGATCGTGGTTGTTAATCATGGTCTTGGTTATTTACTCATCATAGTCGTAGTTGTTATAATCATGGTCTTGGTTGCTATAATCATGAATAAAGTAGTTGTTATAATCCTTAGTCGTGGATTTGTTATAATCCTTGGTCCTGGTTGTTATAATCATGGTCGTGGTTGTTATAATCATGGTCGTGGTTGTTATAATCATGAATTAAGTGGTTGTTATAATCATGAATCGTGGTAATTTATAATCCTTGGTCATAGTTGGTATAATCATGGTCGTGGTTGTTATAATCATGGTCTAGTTGTTATAATCATAATTAAAGTGGTTGTTATAATCATGGTCTGGTTATTGCCGTCATAGTCTTGGACTGTTTACTAATCATGGTCCTGGTTTATTTATAATCATGGTCTGGTTATATAATCATGGTCGTGGTTGTTATAATCATGGTCGTGGTTGTTAATAATCATGGTCGTGGTTTGTTATAATCATGGTCTGGATTTATTTATAATCATGGTCGTGGTTGTTATAATCCATAGTCGTGGTTGTTATAATCATGGTCTGGTTGTTATAATCATAGTCGTGGTTGTTATAATCATGGTCCTGGTTGTTATAATCATGATTTCTGGTTATTATAATCATAGTCGTTGTTGTTATAATCATAGTCGTTGTTATAATCATGGTCGTTGTTATTTATAATCATGGTCGTGGTTGTTAATCATGGTCTTGGTTGTTATAATCATGGTCGTGTGATTTGTTAATCATGGTCTTGGTTGTTACTCAATATAGTCATTAGTTTGTTATAATCATGGTCTTAGTTTGCTATAATCATGGTCGTGGTTATTTATAATCATGGTCGTGGTTGTTATAATCATATTGGTCTAGTTGTTATAATCCTTGGTCTGGTTGTTATAATCATGGTCGTGGTTGTTATAATCATGGTGCGTGGTTGTTATAATCATGGTCTGAGTTGTTACCGTCATGATTAAGTGATTTGTTAATCATGGTCTTGGTTATTTATAATCATAGTCGTGGTTGTTATAATCAGCATGGTCTTGGTTGTTATAATCATGGTCGTGGTTGTTATAATCATGGTCGTGGTTGTTATAATCATGGTCGTGGTTGTTATAATCATGGTCGTGGTTGTTATAATCATGGTCGTGGTTGTTACTCTAATCATGGTTGTAGTTTGTTATAATCATGGTCATGGTTGTTATAATCATAGTCGTGGTTGTTATAATCATGGTCGTGGTTGTTATAATGTGGTCGTGGTTGTTATAATCATGGTCGTGGTTGTTATAATCATGGTCGTGGTTGTTATAATCATAGTCAATGGTTATTTATAATCGCGGTGCAGTAATTTGTTATAATCATGGTCTAGTTGTTACTCAATCATGGTCCTGGTTGTTATAATCATGGTCCTGGTTGTTATAATCATGGTCTGGTTGTTTATATAATCATGGTCGTGGTTGTTGCTCAATCATAATTAATGGTTGTTATAATCATGGTCTGGTTGTTATAATCATGGTTGTGGTTGTTATAATGTAGTCGTGGTTATTTATAATCATGGTCGTAGTTTGTATAATCATGGTCGTGGTTGTTATAATCAGCAATTAAGTGGTTGTTATAATCATGGTCGTGGTTGTTATAATCATGGTCTGGTTATTTATAATCATGGTCGTAGTTGTTATAATCATGGTCGTGGTAGTTATAATCATGGTCTAGTTATTTATAATCATGGTCGTAGTTTATTTATAATCATGGTCCTGGTTATTTATAATCATGGTCGTGGTTATAATCTTAGTCGTGGGTAGTATAATCATGGTCTGGTTATTATAATCATGGTCCTCAGATTTGTTTATAATCATAGTTGTGGTTGTTATAATCATTTCTGGATTTGTTATAATCATGGTCGTGGTTGTTATAATCATGGTCATTAGTTTATTTATAATCATGGTCGTGGTTGTTATAATCATGGTCTGGTTATTATAATCATGGTCCTGTTTGTTATAATCATGGTCCTGGTTGTTTATAATCATGGTTGTGGTTATTTATAATCCTTGGTCTGGTTGTTATAATCATGGTTGTGGTTGTTTATAATCATGAATTCCTGGTTATTTATAATCATGGTCGTGGTTGTTATAATCATGGTCCTGAATTTGTTATAATCATGGTTGTGGTTGTTATAATCATGGTCGTGGTTATTTATAATCGCATGGTCGTGGTTGTTATAATCATGGTCGTGGTTGTTATAATCCCATGGTCGTGGTTGTTATAATCCTTGGTCTGGTTATTTATAATCATGGTGCGTGGTTGTTATAATCATGGTCGTGGTTGTTACTGTCATGGTCGTGGTACATTATAATCATGGTCGTGGTTGTTGTAATCATGGTCGTGGTTGTTATAATCATGGTCCTGGTTGTTATAATCATGGTCCTGGTTGTTATAATCATGGTGGTAGTTGTTATAATCATGGTCGTGGTTGTTACATAATCATGGTCGTGGTTGTTATAATCATGGTCGTGGTTGTTATAATCATGGTCTGGTTGTTATAATCATGGTCGTGGTTGTTATAATCATGATTAAGTGGTTGTTATAATCCGTAGTTGTAGTTGTTATAATCATGGTCGTGGTTGTTACCAATCATGGTCGTGGTTGTTATAATCATGGTCCTGGTTGTTATAAATCATGGTCGTGTTTGTTATAATCATGGTCGTGGTTGTTATAATCATGGTCGTGATACTTACGAGGTATCTATATACTATAAGAGGAATAGAATAAAGGTTAGAATAATTAATTAAAAGTATTCGCCATAAGGAGAAGTTAAAAAATATATGTATTATGAATCACCGTCGTCTCGTTCGAGATAAATTATATTATGAAGAAGTGAGCCTTGATTCTGGTTAGATTAGTCACCATCTTCTTAAGTCATCACCTGTGTTAAGTCATCATAGTCATCATCTACGTTGGTCGAAGTTTTAGGCCCGTATCATATGACTGACCAAACCATCTCGATGTTCTTTCCGAGAGCGAGGGTGTTGGTTTTGTGCAGTAATATTATTATTTATGCTGGAGGGTGTAAGACCTCCTACCCTCCTGACGCAGCTATGGTCAATTTGGTGTTATTCTTGTTTATAAATGCCTTCTCTCTGTCTCCAAGTCTATCCATCCTGTCTATTGCCATCCCCAAATGTCTGTTTGTTCGTCTCGTGGTACTTTGAATGTGAAGCCGTCTGTACTCTTTGTGTCGTCAAATCTGTCTGTCTTATCCGTTGTTGGCGTGTGTCTGCCTGTTTGTCTAATGTAGACAGTCCAGTCAGCTGTCTATCTGTCATGTTAGTTGCCATATTGTCTATTTGTGCATGTATGAATCTGTCTGTTTTGTCAACCTCCTGCCTGTTTCACTGTCTATATTCACCTCAATAATCTGGTAGTCATCTTCTCCATACATTCCAGTTATTATCTTTTTTCCTTGCAGTCAGCCACAGGAATAAGTGTACACTGTAGCTGTAAGGTCGTCTGAAGTAACGTTACAGGAAGCTGTGCATCCAGACGCATGATGAACTCAACTCCCCCACCTGTTATCTCTAACTAGTTTCTGTTGCTTCTTTGTTCTTCTATTTACTCTATCTTCCTTCGCTTGCTAATCCGACAACATTAAAAAAGTAGGATAAGAAAAAAATGTGGGGAGGAGGAGGCCATCTTATAACTGCAATCGTGGGCTGACAGCGTACAGCGAATGAGGTGTGCCAGGAGATCCGAAGTAGACTTGCATCGTTTTCCAGCGTAAATAAAATGGTTAATGTGGCTTCCTAAAGAAACCATCAATATGGGACCAGGTTTGTTCCACTCTACGAATTTTTTAAGATTTTTCCACCAAGTTTGATGAAAAACGATTGTGCCGTTTCGGCTGCCCAGAACAGACACACACACACACACACACAAACAGACACACGCCTAGTCCTATAGTATATTAGATAATAATAATAATAATAATTAATGGTTATTAAGATAACATGGTAGCCCGAAGGCTGAAAATATACAATGAACAGAGGTGATAAATTACAAAGGTGGATCGGGGAGTGGGTCACTTGATTGACAAAAGCTTTCAATGCAGAAACATAAGAAACATTGAGTCAACGTGTAGATTAACTTTAGATCTGGTACTGTGGGAGCTGGTCTGTAGACATTCTTGTGACCTGATGTCAGCACCAACAAAGTGGGTGAGTGTGGTTGAATGTGGCTGAGTGGGTGAGCGTGGCTGAGTGGGTGAGTTTGAATGATTATGGCTGAATGACTGAGTGTGGCTGAGTATGACTGAGTGGGTTAATGTGGCTGAGTTGGTGAGTGTGGCTGAATGGCTGAGTGGCTGAGTATTCCTGAGTGGCTGAGTATTCCTGAGTGGCTGAGTATCGCTAAGTGGCTGAATGAAGCTGAGTGGCTGAGTGGTTGAATGGCTGTGTGTGGCTGAGTGGGTGACTGGCTGAATGGCTGAGTTTGGAAGATTATGGCTGAATGACTGAGTGTGGCTGAGTATGACTGAGTGGGTTAATGTGGCTGAGTTGGTGAGTGTGGCTGAATGGCTGAGTGTGGTTGAGTGTGACTGGATGGGTGAGTGAGGCTGAATGGCTGAGTGGCTGTGTTTGACTGAGTGACTGAGAATGACTGAGTGAGGCTGAGTGTGTTGAATGGCTGAGTGAGGCTGAGTGGCTGAATATGTCTGAGTGGCTGTGTATGGCTGAGTGGGTCTGAGTGGCTGAATGTGTCTGAGTGACTGAATATGTCCGCTTTTGTTCCCGGGGTCTTGGTCGATGGTTGGCTTGGACTGGTATATTGTAGGTGTTGACGTCTGCTCTCTCAGACGTGGCCTGGTCCTCATTGACTTAACAGGTAAGTTCCGATGGTGTTGTGAGTGGTGGTGGTGTGGTGATGGTGAAAGCGGTGGTGGTGATGGTGTAGGTCAGTGGTTCCCAAACTTTTTTTTACTCACGGCGCACTTTAGAACAAGTAAAAATATTTTGGAGCACTTTGTACATAAATTCGAAAAATTATTCAAAAGAGGTATTTATACATATTAGCATAGCATAAAGTAGAAATATAGATAATTAAAAATACAGAAAAATTGTATGTACTTACTTCTTTATTCAATAAATGGAGCAAAGTTATCAATGAGAAACATGCGCTTGATGGTTTTTGGCAATGTTTCAAATGTTGGGCCGTATTTGAGAAAGACAAACCCTCATTTCTTGTTCGATGCAACGAAGCCTCTTCCTATTTTGGATTTGATGTTATTGAGGGTTCAAAATCCCAATTCACATAAATACGATGTGGAAAACTGCATCAAAACGATAAAGCTTTTTAGCTACTGAGGGCATTCATCTTTAATAGCAATCCAAAGTGTATCAACAGGTAACTCAACATGCTTGATTTTAAGTCCACGATCACTGGGTACAGATGCCAATTCCTCTTCTTCACATAATTTTAGACCAATATTAGATGGAATTTTTATGAAGGGATTTCGAACCCAATCATGCTCTTCTGTGTTCAATGACGGAAAATAAAAGTTAATTTTTTCTTCCAGAGTTGTCAAATGTTCAACTACAATAGGAGTCATTTCTTTTACGTAGCTTTTACGTATTAGTTTAGTTTAACAAATTTATTGACAAAGCTTGTAGTACAGTTTGCCTATTCTGAGTAGTTCAGTCAGGTCTTGACACTGAGGGTGGTATCATTTCACTGCTACGCAGGACAGAGGTTCGTACACAAAGAGATGCATCATATTCATTGACAGTACATTTCAAAGTTACCATCTTTAGCTCTATTTTTCCAAATTACAACTTTCTTTTTAAATGAAACCAGCCTATCCGTCGAAGTGAGAATGTTTTCATCACTACCTTGCATACTTGTGTTGACGCTTATTGTGCAAATATCTCTGTTAAATATTCCAGCTTGGAAATCCAAAATTCGCATTAAAGATATTCACAGAAGCGTTCATTTGTTTCTTCTTCAAAAAATACTAATTCTTTCTGGAGTTCATGTATGCGCATGGCACCTCACCTCTTGAGAGCCTTCTGACTTATGGGTGTAAAATTGCGCTTGTGCTGGGAATCCATATCAACACAAATGTGTTCAAAAAGAGATTTCAATGGTCTACTTTTAATATAATTAACCATGTCAACAACTTGGTTTAATACTTGCTTTAATTCAACTTGTATTGTTTTTGAAACTAAATCCCAATGTAGGAAGCAATGAGTACGTATTACATTAGGGTTTTGCTGTTGTACGAGCGATACAAAACCTTTAATACAACCCACCATAGATGGTGCCCCATCAGTACATATTCCAACACGTGACTTCCATGATAAATTCCATTTTAAGAGGTAGGCAGATAAAATGTCAAAGATATCTTGACCTCTTGTAGTGAGGACATTTTTGCAACGAACTGGTTTATGATTTGGTTTCCACCAATAAAGCGATTAAATGTAAGTAATTGTGCTTTGTTGCTAATGTCAGTAGATTCATCAACTTGTAAAGCAAATTCTGAGTTCTAAGTTTGTTCTGTACATTTTCACATCAGCAGATAAATCCACAATTCTCCTATGGATTGTATTATCTGAGAGCGGAATTTGCTTATCTCTTGTTCGGCTTCATCACCTAACATAGTTTTAACCATCTTTCTACAGGCGTCAAGATAATCAACTCAGCTACAGTATGCGATTTCCTTTGTAGTTCAATCATTTCGCTATCTCAATAGAAGCGACTTGAGCCTTTTCAGAAACTGTAAACTTTTTTGAAGCTGTTCGGATTGCTGTTCTAACAGTCTTTGGAAATAATTCGGATCTTTATCTTAAAGATGTGAGTGTTTAGTTGTAAAATGTCTCTTTAACTTGCTGGGTACCATGCCTTGTTAGACATCCTTTCACCCCAAACAACACACAGTGGGAGAGGTTGATCCCTTTCCACCACTGAAGCCCAAACCTTAAACAGCTATCCCAATATTGACGATTGGGTCGCCTTATTATCACTAGGCTTAGTTGCTCTTGACGAACGTTCATTTTAGCTCATAAGTTTTTTCAAAATCCATTATTGAAATGAAAACTTTCACACGACTGAAACAAACTGAAACATAGTTATGCATTGAATGTGTCTATAAGACGTAAATTGCGAGGATAGATTGATGCGAATTTAGTTCTTTCTTATGAAATTTAAGATTCAAAATTCAATAACACTGTCGTACCATAATCAGCCTAAATGAATTGAACGACACAAACCACTCCTCATTGTTAGTCTAGTTGTTTGCCACTTTGACAGTTATATTTGAACTTTATTACGAATTTCAGTTTGTATTTTTTACATTTTGAAATATAATCTTGCTCTTTCGCGGCGCACCTAATAACATTCCCCAGCACACCAGTGCGCCGCGTCGCACGGTTTGGGAACCACTGGTGTAGGTGGTGGGGTGGTGTAGGTGGTGGTGAAGGTGGTAGGTGATGGTGATGGTGGTGGTGGTGTGTGTGGGGGATGGTGTGTGCTGTTGTGGCGTAGGTGATGGTGAAGGGTGGTGGTGATGGTGGTTGGGGATGATGGTGTGCGGTTGTGGGTAGGGAGGTGAAGGTGGTGGTGATGGTGTGTTGGATGATGGTGTGTGCGGTTGTGGCGAGGTGGATGGTGAAGGTGGTGGTGATGGTGTTGGGGATGATGGTGTGCGGTTGTGGCGTAGGTGATGGTAGTGGGTGATGGTGTGTTGGGGATGATGGGGGTTGGTGGCGTAGGTGATGGTGAAGGTGGTGGTGATGGTGTGTTGGATGATGGTGGTTGTGTGGTGGGAAGGTGGTGGTGATGGTGTTGGGGATGATGGTGTGTGCGGTTGTGGCGTAGGTGATGGTGAAGGTGGTGATGGTGTGTTGGGGATGATGGTGTGCGGTTGTGGCAGGTGATGGTGAAGGTGGTGGTGATGGTGTGTTGGGATGATGGTGTGTGCGGTTGTGGCGTAGGTGATGGGAAGGTGGTGGTGTGGTGTGTGGGATGATGGTGTGTGCGTGTGATGGTGGAAGGTGGTGGTGATGGTGTTTTGGGGATGATGGTGTGGGTTGTGCGTAGGTATGGTGAAGGTGGTGGTGATGGTGTGTTGGGGATGTGGTGTGTGCGGTTGTGGCGTAGGTGATGGTGAAGGGGTGGTGATGGTGTGTTGGGATGATGGTGTGTGCGGTTGTGGCGTAGGGTGATGGTGAAGGTGGTGGTGATGGTGTGTTGGATGATGGTGCGGGTTGTGGCGTGGTGGTGGTGTGGTTGGGGATGATGGTGTGTGCGTTGTGGCGTAGGTGATGGTGAAGGTGGTGGTGATGTGTGTTGGGGAATGATGGTGTATGCGGTTGTGGCGTAGGTGATGGTGAAGGTGGTGGTGATGGTGAAGGTGGTGGTGATGGTGTGTTTCATCATCCTTATCTCTTCTAATCACATCATTGTACATCATCATTAATCATATTATTTTATTATCTTTCGTTGTTATAAAATGATCTTGATTTGATTTATTTTAGGGATCACCTGAAGAACCACCCTAAAACTATTTTGGCAAGATGAGGTTAGGTTAGGTTAGTTGATTTAGGTTAGGTTAGGTTAGGATATGTTAGGTTAGGTTAGGTTAGGATATATTAGGTTAGATTTAGGTTAGGTTAGGTTAGGTTAGGTTAGGTTAGGTTAGGTTAGGTTAGATTTAGGTTGGCTAGGTAGTTAATCTTCAGGTGAAATAAGCTGGGGCGATGATTCTTCAGGTGATCCAAGTTTAGTTTTTGTTGCCGTAGACGATAAGGTTGTGTCTTAAGCCTGATAAAGATCACCTCGGGGATGTTATAAGTTCACTCTGACAAAGACGATGGCATTTTCTCAGAACTTTGGAAATTTTTGGAGGGATAGGTTAGGTTCGGTTAGGTTAGGTTAGCGATTTGTTCTCACTTCTTCATTCAGCAAGAAATTTGACATAAGAACCTTTGACACTCCTCGTTTTCCTGCTGTTGCTTTAGTAAATCAAATAAATCCGTTTCTGCCGTAGCAAATATATAACGAATCACCTTATCGGGAAAATTAGACACATATCCCAACCTAACCTAACCATAACCTAACCTAACCTAACCTCACCTTAGACATACACAAAGTTTGCTTAACGTAACCTTACTAAACCTAACCTAACCCTCCCAGGTAGTGCTAGGGTGTTTAGTCATCAGGTGAAAAAGCTAGGCACTTTCAGGTGATTCCCCCTCACCCCCCACAAAAAATCTTACGACTCGTTGGGAACCCAGAGCGATTTATTCTTTTGGCACTTTCCACTTGTGATATATGGCTGTACTTAACCGATCAATCACTGCTGCACGCCATCTGTCGCCTCCACACCACACCACTCAAAGTTCTTCTTGAAATCAATGATACTAAAATTAAGGACAAATGACTTCTTGTTGTCATGGCAGTCATTCATCTACTACCCCAGTGTGTGTGTGTGTGTGTGTGTGTGTGTGTGTGTGTGTTACCGGATGAAGGGTCTTTTGAACATAAGACGACTCCAGGCAGAAACAAAGGTGTCGGCAGCTTCCATTAATAATAATAATAATAATAATAATAATAATAATAATTAACGGTTTATTGAAAAAGTTCTGCAGCCCGAAGGCTGAAAATATACATTGGACATAAATGACTTATTACATACATTGGTGGTTTAACAAAAGCCTCCATTAGAGAAAGGTAAAGGAACAAACAGTGAACATACAGATTAATGTAGGTGTTGAACAGCAAACCTGTAGTGTAGTAACTCCTCCCAGATGGTGTTAGAGGAACTCACGTGGTAGTAACTCCTCCCATATGGTGTTAGAGGGACTCTGTGGTGTAGTAGTTCCTCACAGATGGTGTGAGGGACCTCACGTGGTGTGTAGTCCTCACAGATGGTGTTATGAGGGACCTGACGTGGTGTAGTAGTTCCCCACAGATGGTGTTATGAGGGCATCACGTGGTAGTAATTCACAGATGGTGTTATGAGGACCTGATGTGGTGGTGTTCCTCACAGATGGTGTTTTGAGGGCATCACGTGGTAGTAATTCCTCACAGATGGTATAAGGGACCTGACGTGGTGTAGTACCTCACAGATGGTGTTATGAGGGCATCACGTGGTGTGTACCCTCACAGATGGTGTTATGAGGGCATCACGTAGTAATTCCCTCACAGATGGTGTTATGAGGGAATCGTGGTGTAGTAATTCTCTACAGATGGTGTTATGAGGGGATCACGTGGTGTGTAATTCCTCACAGAGGGTGTTATGAGGGCATCACGTGGTGTAGTACCTCACAGATGGTGTTATGAGGGTATCACGTGGTGTAGTACCCTCACAGATGGTGTAATTTCACAGATGGTGCTATGAGGGCATCACGTGGTAGTAATTTCACAGATGGTGTTATGAGGGTAATCACGTAGTGTAGTAACTCCCTCCCAGATGGTGTTAGGAGGGACCTCACGTGGTGTAGTAGTTCCCTCCCAGATGGTGTTATGAGGGGCCTCACGTGGTGTAGTAATTCCCTCACAGATGGTGTTAGGAGGGACCTCACGTGGTGTAGTAGTTCCCTCACAGATGGTGTTATGGGGGACCTCACGTGGTGTAGTACTTCCCTCACAGATGGTGTTATGCGGGGCCTCACGTGTGTAGTAATTCCCTCACAGATGGTGTTATAAGGGGCATCACATGGTATAGTAATTCCCCCACAGATGGTGTTATGAGGGGCATCACGTGGTGTAGTAGTTCCCTCACAGATGGTGTTATGAGGGGCATCACGTGGTGTAGTAATTCTCTCACAGATGGTGTTATGAAGAACCTGACGTTGTGTAGTAATTCTCTCACAGATGGTGTTATGAAGAACCTAACGTGGTGTAGTAATTCTCTCACAGATGGTGTTATGAAGAACCTTACGTGGTGTAGTAATTCCCTCACAGATGGTATTATGAAGAACCTGACGTGGTGTAGTAATTCCCTCACAGATGGTGTTATGAGGGACCTTGACGTGGTGTAGTAATTCCCTCACAGATGGTGTGATGAGGGACTGACGTGGTGTAGTAATTCCCTCACAGATGGTGTTATGAGGGGCATCACGTGGTGTAGTAATTCCCTCACAGATGGTGTTATGAGGAACCTGACGTGGTGTAGTAATTCCCTCACAGATGGTGTGATGAGGGGCATCACGTGGTGTAGTAATTCCCTCACAGATGGTGTTATGAGGGACCTGACGTGGTGTAGTAGTTCCCTCACAGATGGTGTTATGAGGGGCATCACGTGGTGTAGTAATTCCCTCACAGATGGTGTTATGAGGGACCTGACGTGGTGTAGTAATTCCCTCACAGATGGTGTTATATGAGTGAGGTGTGGTCCCAGTCCTTCCTATCGCAGACGGATTAACACATCGCTGGTTGTTGTTGGGACCTCACTGTGTGAAGGTTAACTTGTTTACGACTCAGCTGTTACTGACTTACTGTAGAGTTGTTCTCATTGACTTAAGCACTGTTCACCACTGTTCACCTCTGTTCAACACTGGTTCCATTCCTTTCCTAAATGAAATTGTAACTTAACTTAACAGTTGACCTGGCTGCTCTCAGAGGAGAGCCAGGTACGTCTTGACCCTTCAGTATGCAGACGACCTTACCCTTGTCGCTCACACTAAACGCGACCTACAGAAAATTCTGAACACCTACGCAGATGCGTATGCACACTTCAGCCTTTGGGTGAGTGTACGTAAGACTCAGACTCTCTTCCGGCCTGCCCCTAGTTCAGCCACACCTCCACCATCCATCCAACTTAACGATACTACCCTCTCTAATGTTACCCACTTGCAGTATCTCGGCTCCCACCTGTCCACCACCGCGGACATCGATGAAGAGATTCAACATCGTATCAGATGTGCATCTCAAGCCTTTGGCAGACTCCGTACCCATGTCTTCAGCTGTAGATAGCTAAAATTGTCTACAAAGATACGCGTATACCGAGCAGTGGTCCTCCCCACCCAGCTATATGGCAGTGAGACATGGGTCACATACAGGAGGCACGTTAAGGCACTTGAAGACTTTCACCATCGTAGTCTACGTTCCGCCCTCCGAGTTCGCTGGGAAGACAAGAGAAGAAATGCCAGTATTCTCGCTGATACCAACTGTAGGAGTATCGAGGCTACAATTATCCACGAACAACTACGCTGGACTGGCCATGTTACCCGCATGGACGACAGTAGACCGCCAAAGCAGCTACTTTACAGTCACCTAACGAATAGTAAACGTAACGCCGGCGGGCAATTAAAAAGGTATAAGGATATTCTTAAGACAAACCTAAAAAGTGTCAAATCGACCCCCTCACCTGGGAGACGATTACTCCACATCGTAACGCTTGGAGGAGCACCACACGAAAAGGTGCCAATACTTTCGAGTTAGCCCGACTGCAAACAGAGGCAGACAAGCACCAACGCCGCAAAGACGCTGCCGCCGCTCCTCCTACACTAGATGTAACCCCCCACATGTGCAACAACTGTAAATGACCCTGCCGGTCTTGTATTGGCCTCTCGATTCACCTCAGAGCTCACCAGCGAGGGTGACATCCTTAAAAACTCATATCATTGTATCATAGGTGGATGATTGTCATACTCGATTCCGAGTGACAGCAAAGTAGTAGTAGTAGTGTGTGTGTGTGTGTGTGTGTGTGTGTGTGTGTAATGATAATAATAATAATAATAATAATAATAATAATAATAATAATAATAATAATAATAATAATAATAATAATAATAATAATTAACGGTTTATTGAAAGAGCATGGCAGCTGGAAGGCTGAAAATATACAGTTGCATAATTGGGGAATGGGTCTCTTGATTTACAAATAATATACAAGTAACATAGGTGATACAAATATGATATATAATAACTAGGTGGGGAGAAGGTCAAACTACAGGGCATTTCAACATAGTGACAGTGCAAAAAGTAAGATTGACTGGGAGTGAATACACTGGTTGATTACAAGGTATTGATAATTTTTACAATGGTTGAGATTGGGCTGTTCTTATAGCGATCAGTTCGTGCTCGTATGGGTTGGATGCGGTTGTGGTGTCGAACAGCAATTCTCGGGTGAGGGATCTCAGGTGGTAGTAGGAGCCGGTGTCGAGGATGGTGCAGAAGCTTCTCACCAAATTTGCAGATGAGGTCGTGGTGATGGTCAGTGAGAGCTGTGAGGGTCAGTGTGTTGAGAGCTTGATATGTGGAGTAGGAAGGGGAGAGAATAATCTTGCATGCCCGCTTTTGCACTTTTTCTAGGTGTTTACGTTGTGTGGCATTTAGTGAGGAAGACCAGGTAGGGGAGGCATAGGTGAGCTTGGGAAGTATGAATGTTGAGTAAACACTGAGGAGCTCGGGTGCAGGAACTCCGAGGGACTTGAGTCGGCAGAGGAGACAGAAACTGGAGGATTTGACAACTTCACTGACGTGTGGTTTCCAATTTAGTTTGTTGTCTATGGTGACGCCGAGGAGCTTAGTGGAATCTACAACCTGGAGTGTGTTGGGACCTAATGTAATGGAAGGAGGTGGGACAAGGTCGGAGGAGAGGTTGATGTGCATAACCATGGTGTTAGTATGGTTGATGGTGACGTGGTCGTTGGTGGCCCAGTTTTGGAGACTGTTCATTAAATCCTGAAGGGCGGTATAGTCGGGAGCAGAATTGTTGACTCTGATCCCAATGGTGGAGTCGTCGACATATTTCCAGCGAGTAGGAGTTTCTCTTAGGGCATTATTGATAAGCATAAGGAAGCATAGTGGTCCCATCTTGGTGCCTTGGGGGACACCACAGGTGAGTGACTGAAAGGCGGAGACAGCCCCTCGGAAGCGTACAGCTTGGCGTCGGTTACTGAGGAAGTCGATAGCTTTGTTGGTGATTAAATTGTGGTCGACTAGGCCGAATGCCTTATTGAAGTCAATGTAGGCGACAACTACAGACGTTTTTCGTTTCTCCAGATGGCGGTATATGTAGTCGAGAAAGCTGACAAGACAGTGAGTGGTGGAGGAAGTTTTCATATTACCAAATTGCTGAGGATCTACGGCTCCTGCAATATCAGCATAAGCCCAGTCGAACACAAAACTTTTACAGATTAAGCTGGGAATTGGGGTGATTGCAATGGGTCGTAGCTAATTTAAGGATTGTGGGAAGGTTGACTTTGGCACTGGTGACACATAAGAAGTCTTCCAGTCAGCTGGGCATTTGGCTTGACTGAGGGAAGCATTGATGATGGAGCAGAGGGGTTTAGCAAGCTCCGGGGAGAACTCCTTGAAAAGTTTCATTGGTAAGTCAATGGGGGTGGTGGAGCGTTTTAACTTTAGTTTGTCGAGACGTTTTGTGTGTGTGTGTGTGTGTGTGTGCATTACATGGTTTCCTGTAGTGTACATGAATTGTCACACACTATGCAGAGACCCACCTACTCCAATGCTCAGTCCAGGGGCTCATCTACACCCATGTGCTGTGTTAACTCTTTCACCGCGTGTCAACCACTTGCCATTTTATTATGGCTACCACCAGATGATTTTATTCAGCTTAGGGTAACCTCTCGCAGCCAAAGGGTAAATATGTTGTGGTGGCAGTATATGTTAACACTGTACCATGTTAGTTAACATATTACTGTGGTGGCAGTATATGTTAACACTGTACCATGTTAGTTAACATGTTATTGTGGTGGCAGGATATGTTAAAACTGAACCATGTTAGTTAGCATGTTGTGGTAGCAGAATATGTTAACACTGTACCGCGTTAGTTAGCATGTTGTGGTGGTGGAATATGTTAACACTGTACCATGTTAGTTAACATGTTATTGTGGTGGCAGTATATGTTAACACTGTGCCATGTTAGTTAACATGATACTGCGATGGCAGGATATGTTAACACTGTATCATGTTATTTAACATGTTTATGTGGTGGCAGGATATGTTAACACTGTACCATGTTAGTTAACATGTTACTGTGGTGGCAGTATATGTTAACACTGTGCAATGTTAGTTAACATGTTGTGGTGGCAGGATATGTTAACACTATACCATGTTAGTTAACATGTTACTGTGGTGACAGGATATGTTAACACTGTACCATGTTAGTTAACATGTTGTGGTGGCAGTATATGTTAACACTGTACCATGTTAGTTAACAGATTACTGTGGTGGCAGGATATGGTAATACTGTACCATGTTAGTTAACATGTTATTGTGGTGGCAGGATATGTTAACACTGTACCATGTTAGTTAACATGTTGTGGCGGCAGGATATGTTAACACTGTACCATGTTAGTTAACATATTACTGTGGTGGCAGGATATGGTAATACTGTACAATGTTAATTAACATGTTATTGCGGTGGCAGGATATGTTAACACTGTACCATGTTAGTTAACATGTTGTGGTGGCAGTATATGTTAACACTGCACCATGTTAGTTAGCATGTTACTTTGGTAGCAGGATATGTTAACACTGTACCATGTTAGTTAACATGTTGGTGTGGCAGGATATGTTAACACTGTGCCATGTTAGTTAACATGTTACTGTGGTGGCAGGATATGTTAACACTATACCATGTTAGTTAACATGGTACAGTGGTGGCAGGATTTGTAACACTATACCATGTTAGTTAACATGTTGTGGTGGGTAGGATATGTTAACACTGTGCCATGTTAGTTAACATGTTACTGTGGTGGCAGGATATGTTAACACTGTACCATGTTAGTTAACATGTTGTGGCGGCAGAATAGTGTTAACACTGTACCATGTTAATTAACACGTTATTGTGGTGGCAGTATATGTTAACACTGTACCATGTTAGTTAACATGTTGTGGTGGCGGGATATGTTAACACTGTACCATGTTAGTTAACAGATTACTGTGGTGGCAGGATATGGTAATATTGTACCATGTTAGTTGACATGTCATTGTGGTGGCAGTATATGTTAACACTGTACCATGTTAGTTAACATGTTACTGTGGTGGCAGTATATGTTAATATTTTACCATGTTAGGTGACATGTTATTGTGGTGGCAGGGAATGTTAACACTGTAACATGTTAGTTAACATGTTACTGTGGTGGCAGTATATGTTAACACTGTGCCATGTTAGTTAACATGTTGTGGTGGCAGGATATGTTAACACTATACCATGTTAGTTAACATGTTACTGTGGTGGCAGGATATGTTAACACTGTACCATGTTAGTTAACATGTTGTGGTGGCAGTATATGTTAACACTGTACCATGTTAGTTTACAGATTACTGTGGTGGCAGGATATGGTAATACTGTACCATGTTAGTTAACATGTTATTGTGGTGGCAGGATATGTTAACACTGTACCATGTTAGTTAACATGTTGTGGTGGCAGGATATGTTAACACTGTACCATGTTAGTTAACATATTACTGTGGTGGCAGGATATGGTAATACTGTACAATGTTAATTAACATGTTATTGCGGTGGCAGGATATGTTAACACTGTACCATGTTAGTTAACATGTTGTGGTGGCAGTATATGTTAACACTGCACCATGTTAGTTAGCATGTTACTTTGGTAGCAGGATATGTTAACACTGTACCATGTTAGTTAACATGTTGGTGTGGCAGGATATGTTAACACTGTGCCATTAGTTAACATGTTAACCATGTTAGTTAACATGTTACAGTGGTGGCAGGATATGTTAACACTGTACCATGTTAGTTAACATGTTATTATGGTGGCAGTATATGTTAAAACTGTACCATGTTAGTTAACATGTTGTGGTGGCAGAATATGTTAACACTGTACCATGTTAGTTAACATGTTGTGGTGACAGTATATGTTAACACTGTACCATGTTAGTTAACATGTTATTGTGGTGGCAGGATATGTTAACACTGTACCATGTTAGTTGACATGTTACTGTGGTGGCAGGATATGTTAACACTGTACTATGTTAGTTAACATGTTGTGGTGGCAGGATATGTTAAGACTGTACCATGTTAGTTAACATGTTATTGTGGTGGCAGTATATGTTAACACTGTACTATGTTAGTTAACATGTTGTGGTGGCAGGATATGTTAACACTGTACCATGTTATTTGACATGTTATTGTGGTGGGAGTATTTGTTAACACTGTACCATGTTAGTTAACATGTTGTGGTGGCAGTATATGTTAATAATGTACCATGTTAGTTAACGTGTTATTGTTGTGGCAGTATATGTTAATACTGTACCATGTTAGTTATCATGTTGTGGTGGCAGGATATGTTAAAACTGTACCATGTTAGTTAACATGTTGTGGTGGCAGGATATGTTAACACTGTACCATGTTAGTTAACATGTTACAGTGGTGGCAGGATATGTTAACACTGTACCATGTTAGTTAACATGTTATTGTGGTGGCAGTATATGTTAACACTGTACCATGTTAGTTAACATGTTGTGGTGGCAGGATATGTTAACACTGTACCATGTTAGTTAACATATTTTTGTGGTGGCAGGATATGTTAACACTGTACCATGTTAGTTAACATGTTGTGGTGGCAGGATATGTTAACCCTGTACCATGTTAGTTAACATGTTGTGTGGGATATGTTAACACTGTACCATGTTAAATTAACATGACTATTGTGATGACAGGATATGTTAACACTGTACCATGTTAGTTAACATGTTGTGGTGGCAGTATATGTTAACACTGTACCATGTTAGTTTACAGATTACTGTGGTGGCAGGATATGGTAATACTGTACCATGTTAGTTAACATGTTATTGTGGTGGCAGGATATGTTAACACTGTACCATGTTAGTTAACATGTTGTGGTGGCAGGATATGTTAACACTGTACCATGTTAGTTAACATATTACTGTGGTGGCAGGATATGGTAATACTGTACAATGTTAATTAACATGTTATTGCGGTGGCAGGATATGTTAACACTGTACCATGTTAGTTAACATGTTGTGAAATTAACGAGATATGTTAACTTGCCTTTCCATATTAGATTAACATGTTATTATTAATAGTGGCAGTATATGTTAACACTGTACCATGTTAGTTTACAGATTACTGTGGTGGCAGGATATGGTAATACTGTACCATGTTAGTTAACATGTTATTGTGGTGGCAGGATATGTTAACACTGTACCATGTTAGTTAACATGTTGTGGTGGCAGGATATGTTAACACTGTACCATGTTAGTTAACATATTACTGTGGTGGCAGGATATGGTAATACTGTACAATGTTAATTAACATGTTATTGCGGTGGCAGGATATGTTAACACTGTACCATGTTAGTTAACATGTTGTGGTGGCAGTATATGTTAACACTGCACCATGTTAGTTAGCATGTTACTTTGGTAGCAGAATTATGTTATACACTGTACCATGTTAGTTAACTTATGTTATTGTGGTGGCAGGGTATGTTAACACTGTACATATTAGTTAACATGTTATTGTGGTGGCAGGTATGTTAACTTTTGCACATGTTAACATGTTATTGTGGTGGCAGGAGTATGTTAACACTGCACCATGTTAATTATGTTATTATTAGTGGCGGGGTATATTGGCTTACTGTACCATGTTAGTTAACATGTTATTGTGGTGGCAGGGAGTATGTTAACACTGCACCATGTTAGTTAACATGTTATTGTGGTGGCAGGGTATGTTAACACTGTGCCATGTTAGTTAACATGTTATTGTGGTGGCAGGGTATATTTATACACTGTACCATATTGGGGTAACATGTTATTGGTGGCGGCGGGAGTATGTCTTTTCTGTACCCATGATGGTTAACATGTTATTGTGGTGGCAGAATTATGTTAACACTGTACCATGTTAGTTAACATGTTATTGTGGTGGCAGGGTATGTTATACACTGTACCATGTTAGTTAACATGTTATTGTGGTGGCAGATAGGTTCTGGACGAGAGTAACAAAATACCAGGGGGTCAAAGTAGCGTGTGGTCTGTCGCTGCTCCTGCTACGGTGGTCGTGGCATCGTCTTCAGGCGTCCGCTACGAGCGTCATGACAACTTCTGCTGTGGCTCCGTCATCAGGACCGCCTGACCATCCTTTCGCACTGCGCCGCCTTCTGCAGCCGGTGCTCTCGTAAATCACTCTGGGCGTTATCATAATCATCCATAACCCTAACTAACCTAACCCTAACCTAACCTAACCTGCTTCTTCTAACACAAGTATTGACTTGCACTATTATGGGTTTTTTAGGTGTGATGACTTTGTCAAAACTCTGGAAATAAAAAGTAATTACCGTATTATTTTTTTTTATTTAGGTTTGATCATCAGGCGTGGCTCATATTGCCTCCGTCTGTCAGGTTATCACACCAGTCATCGGGCACTGGCAGCTTCTTTCCGACTGTCCAGGTTATCACACACAGTCATCCGGGCCCTGGCGGCTATTGCCTCCGACTGTCGGGTTATCACACACGGTCATCGGGCCTAAACATATGCCTCCGACTGTCCGGGTTATCACGCAGTCATCGACTGGCAGCTTCTTGTCTCCGTCTGTCGGGTTATCTTTGATCATCGGGCGTGGCTGCTTCTTGCCTCGACTGTCAGGTTATACTGCACAGTCATCAGGCCTGGCAGCTTCTTGCCTCCGACTGTCCCAGGTTGTTATCACACACAGTCATCCAGGCCTGGCGGCTTCTTGCCTCCGACTGTCCGGTTATCACACACAGTCTCCTCCAGGCCCTGGCTGCTTCTTGCCTCCGTCTGTCGGTTATCACACACAGTCTGTCCGGGTCTGTGGCCCTGCTTGCCTCCGTCCTGTCAGGTTATCACACACAGTCATCAGGCCTGGCTGCTTCTTTGCTCGTCTGTCCAGGTTATCACACACAGTCATCAGGCCTGGCGGCCTGCCTCCGACTGTCCGGGTTATCACACGGTCATCGGGCCTGGCTGCTTCTTGCACCTCCGTCTGTCAGGTTATCACACAGTCATCAGGTCTGGCTGAGCTGTGCCTCCGTCTGTCAGGTTATCACACACACACAGTCATCAGGCCTGGCAGCTTCGCCTCCGACTGTCAGGTTATCACACACAGTCATCAGCCTGGCTGCTTCTTGCAAACTGTCCAGTTGTCACACACACAGTCATCCCAGGCCTGGCTGCTTCTTGCACTCCGTCTGATAAGGTTGTCACACACAGTCATCAGGTCCCTGGCCTGCTTCTTGCACTCCGTCTGTCCAGGTTATCCACCCCACCCCTGATCATCAGAATCTGGCTCAGCTTCTTGCCTCCGTCTGTCGGGTTATCACAGTCATCAGGTCTGGCTGCTTCTTGCCTCCGTCTCTGTCAAATTGCTCCACCCCCCAGTCATCCAAGTCTGGCTGCTTCTTGCCTCCGTCTGTCAGGTTATCACACAGTCTGTCAGGCCTGGCTTTAGCTTCTTGCCTCCGTCTTGTCTCAGGTTGCTCTTTACAGTCATCGGGCGTGGCTGCTTCTTGCCTCCGTCTGTCAGGTTATCACACACAGTCATCAGGTCTGGCAGCTTCTTGCCTCCGTCTGTCCAGGTTATCACACCCCAGTCATCAGGCCTGGCAGCTTCTTGCCCTCCGTCTGCCGGGTTATCACACACGGTCATCGGGCCTGGCAGCTTCTTGCCTCCGTCTGTCCAGGTTTATCACACACGGTCAGTCATCCAGGCCTGGCTGTATGCCCTTTCCGTCTGTCAGGTTATCACACACAGTCATCAGGCCTGGCACTGCTTCTGCTCCGTCTGTCAGGTTATCACTGATCATCGGGCCGTGGCTGGCCGCACTCCGACTGTCGGGTTATCTTTTTGATCATCGGGCTGTTCTGCCTCCGTCACTGGCATCCAGAGATTACCCACTTTTTGGTCATCAGGCCTGGCAGCTTCTTGCCTCCGTCTGTCAGGTTATCTTTGCAGTCATCAGGCCTGGCAGCTTCACTTGCCTCCGTCCTGTCAGGTTACCACACACAGTCGCTTAGGCCTGGCAGCTTCTTGCCTCAAACTGTCAGGTTATCACACACGGTCATCAGGCACAGCTTCTTGCTGCCTCCGGCTTTGTCAGGTTATCCACACAGTCATCAGGCCTGTGCTTCTTCCTCCGTCTGTCGGGTTGTCTACACACAGTCATCGAGCCTGGCTGCGCTTCTTGCCTCGGCTGTCAGGTTACTCCTGCACAGAGTCTGTTCAGGCCTGGCTGCTTCTTGCCTCCGTCTGTCAGGTTATCACACACAGTCATCAGGCCTGGCTGCTTCTTCACTTGCACCTCCGTCCTGTCAGGTTATCACCACACGGTCATCAGGCCTGGCACCATGCCTCCGTCTGTCAGTTATCACACACGGTCATCTGAGCCTAAGCACTTCTTGCCCTCCGACTGTCCAAGTTTGTCACGGTCATCAGGCCTGGCTGCTTCTGCCTCCGTCTTGTCAGGTTATACACACAGTCATCGGGCCTGGCAGCTTCTTTGCCTCGTCTGTCAAGTTATCACACACAGTCACCTGGGCCTGGCTGCTTCCTCCGTCTGTCAGGTTATCACACACGGTCATCAGGCTGGCTGCTTCTTGTCTCCGTCTCAGGTTATCACACACATTCATCGGGCCTGGCGGCCTGCGCACTCCGTCTGTCAGTTCTCTTTCGTCATCAGGCTGGCTGCTTCTTGTCCTCCGTCTGTCAGTTATCACACGGTCATCAGGCCTGGCGGCTTCTTGCCTCCGTCATCAGGTTATCTTTTGATCATCAGGCCCTTGGCTTCTTTGCACTCCAAATCTGTCAATTATCCACAGTCATCAGGCCTGGCAGCTTCTTGCGTAAACTGTCAAGTTATCTTTACAGTCATCAGGCCTGGCACATTCTTACCCCTCCATCTGTCCAAGTTGTCACAGTCATCAGGCCTGGCAGCTTCTTGCCTCCGTCTGTCCAGGTTATCTTTTTGGTCATCGCGACTGCCTTCCTGTCTCCGTCTGTCAGATTCTCTACCTGATCATCAGGCTGTGGCTAGCGCACTCCGTCTGTCGGTTGTCACGCACAGTCATCAGGCTGGCTGCTTCTGCCTCCCGACTGTCAGGTTGTCACACGGTCATCCCTGATTTTACCAGCAGCTTCTTCCGTCTGTCAGGTTATCTTTGATCATCCAGGCCCTGGCAGCTTCTTCATCTCCGTCATCGGGTTGTCACGGTCATCAGGCCTGGCCTTCTTGTCTATTCATCGGGTTGTCACACACGGTCATCAGGCCTGGCTGCTTCTTGCCTCCGTCTGTCAGTTATCACACAGTCATCCCGGGCCTGGCTGCTTCTTGCCCTCCGTCTGTCGGGTTATCACACTGGTCATCAGGCCTGGCAGCTTCTTGTCTCCGTCTGTCCCGGGTTATCACACAGTCCTCAGGCTGGCAGCTTCTTGCCCTCCGTCTGTCAGGTTATCACACACAGTCATCAGAGCTGGCAGCTGCGCACTCCGTCTGTCAGGTTATCGCACACAGTCACATCAGGTCTGGCAGCTTCTTGCCTCCGTCCTGTCCAGGTTATCTGCAGTCCTCCAGGCCTGGCAGCTTCTTGTCTCCGTCTGTCAGTTATACACAGTCATCAGGCCTGGCAACCTGCGCCTCCGGCTGTCAGAGTTATCACACGGTCATCGGGCCTGGCTGCTTCTTGCCTCCGTCCTGTCAGGTTATCCACACACAATCATCAGGTCTGGCAGCTTCTTGCCTCCCGTCTTGTCAGGTTATCACACAGTCATCGGGCCTGGCTGCTTCTGCCTCCGACGTCGGGTTATCACACACACGATCATCAGCCTGGCTGCTTCTTGCCTCCGACTGTCAGGTTATCACACGCAATCATCAGGCCACCAGCCCTTCTTGCATCGTCTGTCCGGTTATCCACACGGTCATCAGGCCTGGCTGCTTCTGCCTCGACTGTCGGGTCTTCCCCCAGTCATCAAAGGCCTGGCACCTTCTTGCCTCTGACTGTCAGGTATCACAGTATCAGGCACAGCTTACTTCTTACCTCCGGCTTGTCGGGTTATCACACACAGTCATCAGAGCCTGGCAGCTTCTTGCCTCCATATGTCAGTTGTCACACACACAGTCATCAGAACCTGGCTGCTTCTTGCCTCCGTGCAATGAGTTATCACACGGTCATCGGGCCTGGCTGTTGCCTTGCCTCCATTGTCCGGGTTATCACACACAGTCATCGGGCTGGCAGCTCTTGCCTCCGCCTGGGTTGTCACACACAGTCATCGGGCCTGCTGCTTCTTACGCACTCCAAATCGCATCAGGATTATCACACACCCGGTCATCGAGCCCACCGAAAAAGCTATTGCCTCCGTCTGTCAAGTTATCTTTTACCAGTCATCGGGCCTGGCTGCTTCTTGTCTCCGTCTGTCGGGTTATCACACGACTGTCAAGCCTGGCTGCTTTAACATGTCTCCGTCTGTCAGGTTATCACACACACGGTCATCAGGCCTGTTTGCTTCTTGCCTCCGACACCAATAAGGTTGTCACGCACAGTCATCAGGCGCAATACTTCTTCACCCTCCGTCCTGTCGGTTATCTTTTTACGGTCATCGAAGCCTGGCACCTTCTTGCCTCCGTACAACCAGGTTATCACACACAATCTCAGGCCCTGGCAGCTTCTTGTCTCCGTCTGTCAGGTTATCACACATTCATCCAGGCCTGGCTGCTTCTTGCCTCCGACTGTCAGGTTATCACACAGTCATCTGTTTGGCTGGCTGCCAAATGCGTGAGTTATCACACACAGTCATCAGGCCTGGCTGCTTCTAACCCGCTCTCCCGTCCTGTCAGGTTACTCCGCACAGTCATCCGGGTCTGCTCAGCTTCTTGCCTCCGACTGTCAGGTTATCACGCATTCATCAGGCCTGGCTGCTTCTTGCCTCCGACATCGGGTTATCACACGATTCTGTCAGGCCACCAGCTTCTTCTTGCCTCCGTCTGTCCAAGGTTGCTCTTTTGATCATCAAACCTGGCTGCTTCTTGTCTCCGTCTGTCCCCAGGTTGTCCCACACAGTCATCCAGAGCTGCTTCTTCTGCCTCCGACTTCATCCAGGTTGCCACACACGGTCATCAGGCCTGGCTGTCTTGCCTCCGTCTGTCAGGTTGTCACACACAGTCATCCCAGGCCTGGCAGCTTCTTGCCTCCGACTGTCAGGTTATCACACACAGTCATCAGGCACCAACCTTCTTACTCCGTCTGTCCAGGTTGCTCCACACACAGTCATCAGGCCTGGCTGTTCTTGCCTCCGTCTGTCAGGTTATCACACACAGTCATCGGGCCCTGTAACCTTCTTGCCTCCGTCTGTCAGGTTATCCACACACAGTCATCAGGCCTGGCAGCTTCTTGTCTCCGTCTGTCGGGTTGTCACACACAGTCATCAGGCCGCTGCTTCTTGCCTCCGTCGCCGGGTTATGCACACAGTCATCAGGCCTGGCTGCTTCTTGTCCTCCGTCTGTCAGGTTATACTGATCATCTCCAGGCCTGTTTGCTTCTTGTCTCCGTCATCAGGTTGTCACACATTCCATCGACTGGCTGCTTCTTGCCTCCGACTGTCGGGTTATCACACACAGTCATCAGGCCTGGCTTCTTGCCTCAAATGCAATGAGTTATCCACACGCGGTCATCAGGCCACCGGCTGCTTCTTGCCTCCGTCTGTCGAGGTTATCACACACAGTCATCAGGCCTGGCCTTCTTGCCTCCGTCCTGTCGGGTTATCACACAGTCATCGGGTCTGACTGCTTCTTGCACTCCGACTGTCAAGTTATCACACACAGTCATCCAGGCCTGGCTGCTTCTTGCACTCCGACTGTCGGGTTGTCACACAGTCATCAGGTCTGGCTGCTTCTTGCTCGACTTTGTCAGGTTATCCACCCAGTCATCAGGCCTGGCTGCTTCTTGCCTCCGTCTGTCAGGTTATCTTTTACAGTCATCAGGCCTGGCTGGCCTGCCTCCAAATCTGTCAGGTTATCACACGGTCATCAGGCCTGGCTGACTTCCCTCCGTCTGTCAGTTATACACACAGTCATCAGTGCAGGCTGCTTCTTATCGTCTGTCAAGTTATCACACACAGTCTGTCCCAGGCGTGGCTGCTTCTGCGCCTCCGTCCATCAGGTTATCACCTGATCATCGGGCCTGGCTGTTGCCTCCGTCTGTCAGACCTCTGATCATCAGGCTGGCTGCTTCTTTGCCTCAAATCTCAGGATTGTCACGGCAATCAGGCCTGGCTGTGCCTCATCTCATCCAGAGTTGCTCCACACAGTCATCAGGCTGGCTTGCTTCTTGTCTCCGTCTGTCAGGTTACTGTCACACACAGTCATCGGGTGCAGCACCTTCTTGCCTCCATCATCAGAGTTATCTTTGGTCATCAGGCTGGCTGCTTCTTTTTCCCTCCGTCTGTGAGTTGCTCACAGTCATCGGAAACCTGGCTACCTTCTTGCCTCCGTCTGTCAAGTTATCACACACACAGTCATCAGGCCCTGGCTGCTTCTTACCTCCGTCTGTCAAGTTATCACACACAGTCATCAGGTCCTGGCTGCTTCTTGCGCGCCCCGTCTGTCAGGTTGCTCACACCTGGTCATCGGGCCTGGCCTTCTTGTCTCCGTCTGTCAGGGTTAACTTATCACACAGTCATCAGGCCTGGCTGCTTCTTGCCTCCGTCTGTCAGGTTATCTGCACAGTCATCAGGCCTGGCTGCTTCTTGCCTCCGTCTGTCAAGTTGTCTACGGTCATCCCAGGCCTGGCTTCTGGCTTCTTGTCTCGACTGTCCAGGTTATACACACAGTCATCCGGGCCTGGCAGCTTCTCCTCCGTCTGTCAGGTTATCACACAGTCATCAGGCCTGGCTGCTTCTTGTCTCCGTCTGTCCAGGTTATCCGCACGGTCTCATCAGGGCCTGGCTGTCTGCCTCCCGACACTGTCGGGTTCTCACACAGTCGCTGGGCTGGCTGTAGCATGCTCCGTCTGTCAGGTTGTCACACGATCAGTCATCAGGTCGGCTGCTTCGCCTCCGTCTGTCAGGTTATCACACACAGTCCATCAGCTGGCTGGCTTCTTGTCTCCTGATCTGTCAGGTTATCACAGTCATCGGCGTAGCTGCTTCTTGCCTCCGTATGTCGGGTTGTCACACGGTCCAGTCATCGGTCTGGCTGTACCCGCCTCCGTCTGTCAGGTTATCCACACACAGTCATCAGGCCTGGCGCTTCTTGTCTCGTCATCAGGTTGTCACACACGGTCATCGCCTGGCTGCTTCTTGCCTCCGTCTGTCAGGTTATC